>NC_052504.1:95855331-96202831 GCF_014356525.2 Nilaparvata lugens
ACCTGCCGAAAAACGCCAACGCCCACCCTTCAAGGTCAGCACAATGAATCACAAAGATTGCTCTTGAAAAGAAATATAGCCTAAAGAATCAAACATTAGAACCGTGCCAAAAGCTGATCGGTAATGATTATTTTTCATTGTCATTTTTTGTTCAACCAAATGGATTTGAAATAGTTCGATCGTCAGAAATGAATATGTTTGTAAGTACAATGGGACCTTGCTTTGGCTTGTTGTGCACTCATTTCATTTGTTTGATTCAAGTAATAGACTGCACGTGATCAGGTGAGTTGTTGAATCTGATTTTGTAATCAGATGGCAGTGTTGCATTAGATAATATCAGAGAAAACTCGTATAATTGTAAAAACTTGTAATTCTGTGATAATATCAGAGACAAAAACTATAGAGACATATTGTGAATATATAATAAATATGTAGAAATATATATTCTACCTTATGCTTATCCTTTATCTATGTAATATTCTGGAACTGGAACTATTTCTATCATAATTGGTATTCGTTCATAATTTGGGAGAGACAGTTGTTTCGAATGAACCGCTCGACCCTACCGATCATTCATATATGATTTGTGCATCACTCAATGTGAAAAAAAAATGAATATTGTAAATTAGTGGTTCCCTGTCGTTCATGTTTGGTCACCCAGCTTTGGATGTTATTAATTTTCGTGATCCAATAAACTCTCACCTGATTGGTCATCATTTCGCAGCTCCTGATTGGTCAACAATTAATCGACACGTAGTTTCAAAGTCTGCCACTAGATGGTAGCAGCTACTGGGTGATGTACAACTGACAATTTAATAGTCTTGGGATCACCCGCTTCATGGTGTGCACATAGAGAGCTGTCTCAGGAGGATATAAATAGACATATGTCTATCATCTTGAGATAAACGGAACTCGGAACGTCTGACGGTCACAGAAAGCGGTCTTAGTAGGATATAGATATAAATATTCATACATCAATAAAAACATAAAGTACCTTTTATTTAAAACTTTAGAACATTTCAAACGACTAGTTTCGGCCTACTTTGGCAATTTTCAAGTTTAAATGCAAAAATAAACAAGTTGATATAATAAATATAACAATATGTTCATATGCTTATTTTCATGATTTTTATCAATTATTTTTTGGTTGAAATGATTTAATTTCATCATATTTTACTTTAATGTTATCGAAAATAGGATTATTCAAGTCGAATTAATTATATTTATTAAATTATTCCTATTTTAAAATAGTTGTTAAAATATGGGGGACCGAGCTTCGCTCTGGAGTACAAAAGCATAAAAAATGTATTACGAAAGAAGAATTATAATAACATTCATACAGAAATGTTCTATCTAATGACAGTAATTGAGTCTAATTCCCAGAGGAATGCAAAGATTTCCTCACAAAGGCCCGTTACACAAAAGCCGGTTAAATTTTAATCCTGATTAATTCACGTGAACCAAATCAGAGAACACCATTTCAAAAAGATGGATCTACTGGAATTAATCAGGATTGAAAATACCCGGCTTTTTTGCAACCGGCACCAAGTACCTGATTGAATGATTACAAAAGTTCAACAGCTGAGTCATAATTTTGACACACATGAACTCGCTCACTCACTTCCATCACCATCAGACGACGAAATAATTATTATCAGCTGTTTTTCCAAGGATGAATAATAATTATCCTTTTAGTGACTTTCAGCGAGTTTTCCCAGGGATGAGACCTGGTGCAATCGAATTTTTAAATTATAAACCTACTATGTTCTAAATTTTGTGAGAATCGTTAGAGCCGTTTTCGAGATCCGGTGAAATACAAACATATAAACAGAAATTGCTCGTTTAATAGTATAGGATGAAGTAGCCCATATAAGTGGAGTGATTTCATATTTATACGTAAATCCTCTCAAGATATCAGCCGGAACCTTATCAGTAATAAGTTGAAAATAGTCGCAAGGAATAAAATTGTTAACAAATATAGAAAAACAAAAAATAGCCATTTCTTTCAAATCCCTTTTCACCTATCCATTACAACCAATATTCCACCAGTTATCAAATAACTGAAGGAAACTGTTGAAAAATTCAAATTGTCAACAAATTCAATTGTTAACAAACAGTTAGAATTTCTTTCAAATCCCTATTTCACCTATCCATTGAAGCCAATATTCCACCAGTTATCAAATAACTGAAGGAACCTCTCCCAATAGCTGATCAACAAAAACACAGATTGCATGGCGGCACAAACACAATAAGAAGCGTGCATTATAGTTGATCGCTGACCATACGCTGCCAGTGAGGTAATCCACTTATTTATAATACAGCAACAAGATGGACGCTCCTCCGAATTGGAGCATTGAGCTGCACACTTTCTCACAGAGCACCGGCTGAATTTTAATGGCGCATTGTCCTAGTCAACAACAATAATCTGCTACTCCTAGAAAGCGAGACGGAAAAAGCAATAAACTCCACAATTGTTATCATCGTTCTGCATTTCAACTTTCTCTCCGCTCTCCGAGGAAAATCCAAGTTCTGATCATTTGCTGTTTGTGAATTGAGCGGCGCAATTTAGCATGAGTTGCCTTCCTAATCGGTAATAATCTCGACGAGAATTGATCGAAATCTATCTGCCACTGACGATCGATTTCATGAGAAGTAGTGTGCCATGATATATTAGCAGGAGGAAACTATTGAGGATAAAGGAGACTTTGATTTCATGAGAAATAGTGTGCCGTGATATATGCAGGGAGTATAGAATGTAATTATTTCTATGGTTGGTTATAAAGGAGCTGGAAACTATTGGTCAGCTATTCAGAGTAAATGATTCTTCATAAAATGAATCCTATTATATTGAGCGAGCAATTTCTGTATTTATATATCTGGTTATTTTTATATCTGACTATTTTTATATCTGGTTATTTATGTTTAATGGATCTCGAAAACGACTCTAACGATTTTCACGAAATTTGGAACATAGTAGGTTTGTGATATAAAGATTCGATTCCACTAGGTCTCATCCTTGGGAAAACTAGCTGAACGACATTAAAACGATAATTCATCCTTGGCTGAAACAGCTGTGGATAGTAAAAAAGTGAGTGAGCGAGTGAAAAATCAAAATATCGCATCCCCGAGATTCATAAGATGACGTATAGTCAGCTGTGAAATATAAACACGATCATTTTAGAGATCTGTGTTCTGTCTATCAATAAATAAAAATAACGAGCAAAGCTCGGTGCCCCGATATTGATAACTGAAATTAGCATGAACTAATTTTAAGAGTACTATTCATGATAACTAACTTGGAGGTGACGATACGATAAAATACAGAGAGCATGTAGGAAACGTATTTGTCAGTTGAAGAGTACAATGATCAAAGTGGAGGCTAATAGAATTGAAATTGAAAATTATAAAAACTACTGCTGGTCTCATTCTCCAATCTGATTGCTCCTTATTTGGTAAGCGATGAGCACTGAGCAGATGTCAGTCTCCAAAAAGAAGTGGAAAGATTCCTGGAACCTCTGCAACGCAATGCAACTTTTGTTCTCCTCGGGCGAAGCCAATTAAATCCACGCACTCGAAAACGCTTCGTCATTCAGTTTGAGCGAAAGAAACAAAGTCCCTCCAAAGATCAGAACTTGACACGCGCGAAGCATCCTACTTCGGCGAATTCTGGGGACTAGTTTTTGATCGAGTTGCAAAGATGTTTCCACTTTTCAAGGGTAAACGGCAGCTATCATCTTCAAATTACATCTGCATGTCGTGAATAAAGAAATAAATTAAGTATTCCGGATCCTGTTATATGATATGGGGAACACCCATATTTAAATTAACGTGTGAGTTCATCACTAACACAAGCGAAGAACTCTATAAAAAGTGGGTTAATTCCTTGGGTTAGAAATTATCATTCCTTACTGTTGATAATGATGATACAAAACCATTCTTAACAATTTGAAATCGTTTATAATATCTACACAGCACATCAAGTTTCAATAACATGGAATGTGTGACTTGAATTTTATAAATTTATCAGTTTGAGAATTTTAGGTGGAATCTCATTTCTAAGCAATAAGCATTTTAACAATGAGGCAGTCAATAAATTGATGAACAAAGGAATCAATCCTCTTGAGAGTACTATATTAAAATTTGAATCTTAAAAAACACTTTTGAAGTGAAAATGCACTTACTTTTGTAGTGACGATAGTTTCGACCTGTTGTTGGTCATCATCAGACTGTGGGAATTTACTCAGATGACAAGGTTATGTGTGGTAAGAATTCTAAGCCACCAATAGCCACCGACATAGCCACCAATCTTGAAATCCTCCATATCTCACAAAAAAGCAGAAAACTCAATGTATTGGAACAATACGAAATTTACAACCACACAAAACAGTTTCCCAACAGTCTCCTAAATGATCAAATAAACTTCTCTTCCCACACACTCTTTGACAAAATAGTCCACAGTTCAAATTACGCCTCACTAAGTATCCACCAACCAACCCCCACCACAACCTATTCCACCACCTTCATCCCTTACCATAATAACCTTGTCATCTGAGTAAATTCCCACAGTCTGATGATGACCAACAACAGGTCGAAACGATCGTTACTAAAAAAGTAAGTGCATTTTCACTTCAAACGTGTTTTTTAAAATTCAAATTTAATTTTAACAGTGAAAAAGTATGGATATATAACAGAGTACTATTATTTCTTCATTTTTATAGCTGACGACATCTTTGTATTTTCAATATTTTTTCATGTTGACATTTGAGTAACATTTCAATATTTTCAACTAGCGATACTAGAAATTGTTTGAGGCTTTGTTTTCTATAAGGTTTATTTCACTCATAAAGGGTACAATTATTCCAACAATTGCATTGTTACAAATTACAAGTCATATTTCAAGTCGTATATTCATTCTAGGAAAATAGACAAAAAGATTGTTTCACTTGATACTTGACGAAAAAATGAGGGGGTGGACAACAATTAGACGGGTGACATTAATTTCATCCAGAATTTCAGTCATCCTGATCAGCTGTTTGGTAAACGTTTTTGTTCATTCCGTTTATTATCCACAACATTATTATTAAAACATTTCGAATAATAGCAGTAATATCGGAGCACCGAGCTTCCCTCGTTATTTTTATCTATTGATAAACAGAACACAATTCTCTAAATGATCGTGTATATATTTCACAGCTGGCTATACGTCATCTTATGAATTCGGGGATGCGATATCTTGATTTTTCACATACTCACTCGCTCACTCACTTTTTACTATCCACAGCTGTTTCAGTTAAGGATAAATTATCCTTTTAATGACGTTCAGCGAGTTTTCCAAGGATGAGACCTACTGCAATCGAATCTTTATATCATGAACCTACTATTTTCCAAATTTCGTGAAAATCATTAGAGCCGTTTTCGAGATCTGTTAAACTTAATAACAGATATATAAATACAGAGGTTGCTCGCTTAATACTATAGGATATTGTCATAGAAAATCAAAATCACTATCATATCCTTTCACCTTTGAAACATAATAAAACAGGTTTTGTTCATCTTCTAGCTTATAGGGTGGATGAACTGAAATCTAGAGGAACTGGGACCTTCCCCCAACAACTATGTTTAGCAGGGGCTGTCATGAAATTACCTTTGAAACATAATTAAACAGGTTTTGTTCATCTTCTAGCCTTATAGGGTAGATGAACTGAAATCTAGGGAACTGAAAACTGGGATCTTCCCCCATCAACTATGTTTAGCAGCGGCTGTCATAAAATTCGCTAAGCTGTGAAAAACGGCGTGAACCATCCAATTACAATACCGACGTTCTAGGACTGCCACAAGCCACCATCAATTAGACCGTTCTGGGATACTCAAGCCACAAGCTATCATCAATTAGCCCCTTCTGGGAGCGCCACGAGCCGTTTCCGCTCACTCACACAGTTTCCCTCTCTCTCACTTTGTAACGTTTGAGAAGGAGGAAAAGAAAGAGTGAATGAACAGAGAGAGGGTGGAGATACGGTACAGGCTATATCTGTCTCTCACTATCTAACATTTGAGAAAGAGAAAGAGTTTTGGAACACAGGGTGGGGATACGGTACAGGCTATATCTGTCTCTCACTATCTAACATTTGAGAAAGAGAAAGAGTTTTGGAACACAGGGTGGGGATCCAGTACATGCTATATCTGTCTCTCACTATCTAACATTTGAGAAAGAGAAAGAGTTTATGAAGAGGGTGGGGACACGGTACAGGCTATATCTGTCTCTCACTATCTAACATTTGAGAAAGAGAAAGAGTGTATGAACAGAGGGTGAAGATACGGTACAGACCATAAATTAAGCGACGCTAAGCGGTGATTAGAGCGTACATACGTCGGTAATAATTACCAAGAATCGCTTTAGTCCATGATGTTATTGAGGCGGAGGTCTGCAAAAGGAGGAGGAAGAGGATGGTCAATCACGATTGAGGAGGACCAGCGCACCATTCTCGAAAAAGGGCAAGGTCAGGAGGTGGAGGAGGAGAATGAGTGGGAGGAAAGAGTGAGTGAGAGGGAGGCAGTGCTGGAGTAACATATAATTGCAAAAAGTGTGATAGAAGAAGAACAACAAAAGGAAAGAGTACTCGAGAACAGGAAGAAGGAGAAGAACTGTGAGAAGAAGAAGAAAACTAAGAATAGAAGGAGGAGAAGAACAGGTCGGAGAAGAAGAAGAAAGGGATGAAGGAAAAGAAAACGAAGATAGAGAAAGATTGGTTGATTGGCTACCTTATAAAAAGAAATAACCTACGAGGGCGAAGTTAGGGCGCAGCCGGTACTAATGAAAAGAGAGGATAGGCCCTCTCTTACACTTAACCCTCGAGATTGATTGATTGATTGATTGAGTACTTTATTTATGTAGATTACAATATATACTTGCTTATACAATTATATACAATAGCTCACAATACAGCAAAAATTAAAGATGAATTTACATAATATAGACTAAGAAAATAATTATTGAACTGTATATGATATGAAAAAGTAATTTGTTATATAATAAATATAGATAATTATATTGTTATGCATCTACATAAATTGGCGGAGCTTTGGACATATCAATGTCCATTCTTCGGAAAGAATATTAAAAATATCCTCCCCACTAACTCTCTACCAAAACGTTAATTTAATTCATTAAACTAAGGATTTATTTATTAATGGAAATATTGTAAAAGTTTTAATTAATATAAATATTTAAGAGAAAAAAACAGAAAATTGATAGAGTAAAATAATTATATAGGTAGATAAGATCAAATTATTGATTAATAAAATGAAGTAGAGAGAGATAGTAAAATAAAATAAAACGAGAGAGAGAGAGAAAGTGAGAGATTGATTTCCTTTATTAAGGGCGAAGTTGGGACTCCAGGTCCTCTCTGCCACACAACCCTTAACACATTTCATACAAATGAATACTATGAATAACAAAATCAAGATAATAAAAATTTTAAAAAATGATCAGAAAATCTAAACTTTATTGATAACTAATACAAAATAAATTTTTACAAAAATGAATTTTGAAATAGAGATTCAAAACTATAGCTATGAAAAAAGTAGATGATAACATCAGAATGAATTATTATGAACAGAAAATTCATCCATATTGTTAAAATCAATTCAAATACTGTATTCATATTGAATGAAAACAACTTGATATTGTCAAAACCACTAATTTATTAAAATAATTTGAGATACTAGTTTTGGTTTTACAATCTCTTGTGAACCGAAAGCACTAAGCGGCTTTATAAATAGATAGTAGGGGAAAAGCTCTGCGATTGGCCATTAGCTATCAACCAATAGAGGCTGAGCTCCACTGTGATTAGCCGAGACGAGAGACGCTCAAGTAGGCCTATTCCAAATATGGTCGGGGATATATCAGAACCTCGTTAAACGACAATCAATGAAGAGGAATTTTTAGTAACTTGCAAGACGAAATGTAAAATACGAGAAATAATAAGAAAATATACTAAATGAGAACCAGTGAATAAGAAAATACAAGAACTACAACAAAAAGACAATTCTATTACCTTGTCCTCTATTTCAACTTTATTAAAACTTCCATAAAGTTCAAATATTCATAAACAAGACATGAATTATGAATGTTTTATGTTTCAAAACATTTTTGTAGGCTTTTTCAAACAGCAAACCTTGAAACATCTACCAGAATAATAAAAGTAAAGGATCGCTGTACATCAGTAATGCAATTTCACAAAAGATGAGATAACAGAGTTTTATAACTGAGCTGACAAAAATTCAATCAACACAGCCTCTATTTTGTGGGACAATCATTTTTCACGTCAGCCTTTCCACAATATCATCTAACAAGGTCTCTCATCCACCGCATTACCTAAAATTCGAATTGAAAACAGATAACTCGACAGTACGTCCTACTTTCTTTGTTTTCATCCAGCACCTTGGGCCTTTTCAATTTTATCTACTGATGAGCACACCACAGCACTACAAATACATATCCCTTGTCATCTACCGCAGAAACGTAACTAGGATTCTTTCTCAATATGACCTTGAACAGATACAATGACCGATTTTTGAACAGGGCCCCCTACCAAATTGAATGAGGTATAGCCTCTAGTGTTGAGTTGTCGAGTGCAAAGCAGCAGATAATAATAAGCCACCGGCTTCATTACAAGACTGTGTGATAACGCTGTCTATTGTTATGTAACACTCTCTTTTCGAGTATTATTTTCGGTGTGTTTGCAAATCACAGAGACCACTGTTCTTTTCTGCAATGTCTTCAGGTCGATTCTCTTCGAGTTTCTCTCTTACATGTATTACTGATCGTACGTAGTGAGGTCTATGTTTCAACTCGGATTTTCTTTTGTCTGTCTGTATGTAACGCAATTACGACCAAACGCGTTGATAGAATTCTATGAGATTTGGCAGAAATATTCCTTTTTCAACTGCGCATAGATGTATACACAAAGTTTTTTTGAATTTTTGCATTTTAAGGATAATATGAAAAGGAAAGGAATTCGTCCATACTCCGATATCACTATATAATTGACCGAGCGAAGTGAGGTCTAAGATTCAAGTCGACGGTTTGGCATTTCTCTTTAAATGTTTATATGTTGCGCATTTACGGCGAAGCGCGGTAATAGATTTTCATGAAATTTGAGAGGTATGTTCCTTTTTTAATTGAGCGTCGACGTATATACAAGGTTTTTGGAAATTTTGCATTTCAAGGGTAATATAAAAGGAAAAAGGAGCCTCCTGCATACGCCAGTATCAGAGTAAAAATCTGACTATAGAATTATTCATCATAAATCAGCTGTCAAGTGATTACACAGCTGATGTGTGGAGAAGCCAGTCTATAGCTGTATTTCCATAAGGTCTATAGTTTCAATCAGGTACTTGTGGATGAGAATACTGCTCTGTGAGGTCTACTGTTCACAGAACTACTAGTATTTACGATTGTGAAAAATTAATTTTCATCAGATGGAAAGATTATCACGGAACTGGATGAATTATAAATGGAATACAAATTCAAACGTGAACTGAGTTTGTTTACATTTAAAACATGTGACATGAGTTACTTGTGGATGAGATTACTGCATGAGGTCTACTGTTCACAGAACTACTAGTCTATATACACGGCAGCCCTATATCATAATTCATTACTTTATACTGAGCCAGAGAAAACTTATAATATTGCTTTATAGACTTGTAAGATTGGTTTATTTTCTCTGACTGTATTCTTTATATACATGGCAGCCCCAAATCACAATTTATTACTTTATACTGAACCAGAGAAAACGTATACTATTGTTTTATTGACTTATAATATTATTGTTTCATTTTCTCTTGTTGAGTTTAATTGATGTAGGAAACAGATAGATTGGAGAGAGCGGCGCCTTGTGACTTAATGTGACTATTATGACTTTTCACCTCTCCGCAACTCTGTTCTCAATTATTATAACCTAACCTTGACATTTGTTCTTATTGTAGCACCCGAAATACTCGCTCCAGCACCTTGGCTGATAGTAGAAACATATTTTGATTCAAGGAATGTCGCTTACAGAGAAATAAACGCCGGTTATACCTTGGTTTATTCAAAAGAAACCCTTGGTCTGATTTGTAGGAAAGTCTCTGTGGAACAACAATATCTTATATTTTAACTTTCTGTGATGAAAACGACTTGATATTGTCAAAACCACTAATTTATTAAGTCGTCGGTCCCGGCTGTCAGAGGCCCTGAAATTGATCAGTTGCGACCTGAAAACTCTGACACCAGACCTGAGCTAGCCAGGTCACTCCATATTATTATATTATTTTGTATGAAGCAGGAATGAAAATACTCCTATTGGATGAAAACGACTTGAAATTGTCGAAGCCACAAATTAAAACAATTTAATATTCCAGTATCGGTTGTAAGGGCATCAATTTCTAGTAAACTGAGCAGCACAATTTGTACCGTATAGTAAGCGTGAAGCTCTACGATTGGCCATTAGCTTTTCACCAATGAAGATTGAGCTCTACTGTCATTGGCGGAGACAAGACACGCCCAATTAGGCATATTATGGAGTACTATGGTGATAGGCCTCTATGGTCATCAGAACCGTTAATAAACAAGCAAGAGGAGAGAAACATAGTAAATAGAAAAAACAAAACAAATGGATGATATGAGAAAGAATATACAATTTTAAAATGTTCTAGTAATACTTAGGAATATTCTTCCATACTTTTCATATTAATAACTGTTCAATATTAGTCCAGCATCTATTGACTGTGAACAATTTTTGGTGCCACAATATTTCTTGTAATGAAAACGAAAAAATCTGGTGTGGTGCACTCACACAACTTTCCTTGCCGTTATGAAAATTGATCAACTGACGCTAGTGTTCCCGCGCATCTCAGGTCTACTTTTCTAAGATCTGAGCCAGCTGGTGACAGGACACTAGCGCTGCAGACACACGAAGTCTGCTATCTCTTCATAGTGAATGATTTAATAGAATCAACAGTTGTCAACAGTTTGCAATTGAATAATCTTTATTTCTCGAATTTCGAGCTTATTTTCAATTTAAGGTGAAAATGCTACTGAACATTAGGCCTAATTGTAGAGATTTTCATGCTAAATCTTTTCCACTTATAATTTTTTGTTTAAATTATATCTGAAGCCTGATAATTTTATTGAGAATCTAAAATCAAACTTTGCATAGATGGGGCAGTGCTCCTGAAATTTTTACAGATATGAGACTTGTAGTAGTTGATAGAGCTTATCAATGACTTTTCTAGGTATGAATTTGATCAAAATCGTTGGAGCCGTTTTCGAGAAAATCGCAAAAAACCCTGTTTTTGACAACATTTTCGCCATTTTAGCCGCCATTTTGAATTGCATCAGATCGAAATTGTTCGTGTCGGATGCTTATATCGTAAGGACCTTAAGTTCCAAATTTCAAGTCATTCCGTTAATTGGGAGATGAGATATCGTGTACACAGACGCACATACACTCATACACACACACACACCACACACACACACACACACACAACACACACACACACACACACACACACACAAACACACACACACACACACACACACACACACACACACACACAACTGCCACACACACACACAACACGCTCTATCAACTGCCACAAGTCCCATATCTGTAAAAATTTCAGGAGCTCCGCCCCATCAATGCAGATAGATTCCCAATTATCAGGCTTCAGATAAAATTGAAACAAAAAAAATCAAGTGAAGTAGATTGAGCATGAAAATCTCTACAATTAATGTTCAGTAACATTTTCACCTAAAATTAAAAATAAGCTTTAAATTCGAGAAAATGTGATTATTCAATTGCATTTTATTGTTGATTCTATTAAATCATTCACTATAATGAAGAGATAGCAGACCTCATGTGTGTCTCCAGCGTTATTGTCCTGTCACCAGCTGGCTCAAATCTTTGAATAGTAGACTTGAGATGCGCGGGAACACTAGCGTCATGTGATCAATTTCCATAACGGCAAGGAAAGTTATGTGAGTGCGCCACACCAGATTTTTGCTCTAGGTTTTCTATTTTATTAATAGTTCCTATTTAATTTTTATCTTTCAATATTTTAGATTGGACTTCTATTAGAAGTCAACAACATAATAAAGCTTTTTTTTCACGTAAGTTCTGTGTTTGACCTGCGAATAACTTGATACACATGCTATGAAAAAATATAATAGTAATGAAAGTGTTATTACTTTTAGAGAAATTCAATTCGTGAACAAAAATTCCAACAACGATGCAACATCAACAGAGAAAATAAATTTCTTCCCAAACTGCAGTAGACTAAATTCAGAAATTGCATTGTTGATGATAAAAATAAATAGGGATTGATGACCTGGTTGGAATGAGATGGAAATTCGCCAATAAGGAACAACATACCATGAAACTCGGTTAATGACTTCTCCCTGACATTAAACGAAGAATATTTGTGCTCAGTCTCGCACCATCTATCACAGCAGAACACATCTCAAGGCAGGCCAAAGTTGTTCTTTCTATGGATTATCTGCTATGAGATAATATATACTCGATTCTGTACAAATCAGTCTCGTGTTTTTTGCACAAGATCGAAATCAACAAGAACTTATTGGAGTTTTTCACACATTCAGATGCTTTTCATCAACTTGTAGTTATTGATTAGGTACGATCAATAAATTCAAGTAACTCAAAGTCTACAGGTTTATTTATTTATTTATTTGGTTAGCACAAACAATACAATGATCGAGAAAGAAAGAATATCACGTTCACCTTAGTTACATAACAGCTGTTTCATGTTGACGGGTTTAATAATGTAAAAATCATGTATATTTATTTATTTATTCAATGATACACAAAAAGGGAAAAATCTAGGAAGCGAGTACAAGTGGTATCAATAACTCAAGTGTGTTATCAGGATAACGGTATCGGGATGTATTAGAATAAAGGTATTATAATTCCACTAAATTTGTGGAGTATTTTCTGCATTTATCTAGTTATTTAATTAATTTTGGTGTTTCGAGATAGATGATGAATTTTATCTATGAATGCAACAGAAAAATTAGTTTGCAGTCTTGACTTTTTGGACTTACTGTACTTGTGTATGCATTTCACTAAAGAAGATTCAAGAAATATGGATCATGAAATTTGGACACTGTGTTTCTAATAGAGCTATTAGAAAATGTTTCTCCATGGAAAACAACATCGAAGAAAATTTCTTTAATAAGGGTTTCTAAAAATAATGATTTCATAAAGAAACATATAGATGCCTATAAGGTTTAAATATGTAAAAATTTGAGAATTCTTTTTTGTGTAGTTGAGAAGTTGATATTGTGGTAATTATTCATATTAAAGCTGTGCAAAGGCTAAAAATAAACTTTCTACTGGTGATATTTTTCATAGTTTTTCGATTTGTATACTATCAAGCTATCAAAATGAAAAAGTTTTCTCAGCAAAACATTTTTTTCAGATCATTACTTTTGAGATATGAGCGCCTAAAGTATATATTTTTGGAAAACATTTCAAGTTCGGTAAGAGATAGATTTAGAGGATAGATTCATCGTGGTATTGTTGATCTAGTAAAACAAAACTTTTCTGAAAAAGTTATTCAATTACTAAAAATCACCAAATATAACTTATAGTTGAGTTATTTTCGGTCATTTTTAGTAAATTGAATAACATTCTCAAATATTGATATTTTAGAAAATGTTTCTTTAACTAAATCAACATTACCATGAAGAATCTATCCTCTCAAGAATCTATCTATAAATCTCATTGATTTATCTCTTACCGAACTTGAAATGTTCTGTCCCAAAAATTTAAAGTTTAGGCGCTCATATCTCAAAAAGTAATGATCGGAAAAAATGTTTTCCTGTGGAAACTTTTTCATTTTGATAGCTTGATAGTATACAAATAGAAAAACTTTGAAAAATATCACCAGTAGAAAGTTATTTTAGCCTTTGTACAGCTTTAAAAAAATACTAAGAAATTATCAAAAACTACAGATTTATGATACTTAGAAAGTATTTAGTTTTATCATAACATTGTAAGCATACATTAGTCAATAATTTTTCTATTTACATATTTGTTTTATCATTTTTTATTTGTTTTCTTGGTTCTTATTTTGTACTGAAAGTAAATTTTATTATCATGGCGAGTCTGTTGCTTTGGCCGCCATTTTGTAACACCGTTAAGTGGGAGGAGACTGTCTAGCTGGGCCAATCGCAAGCGTCCATGCTCTTGACCAATAGCAGTACTCGCCTAATAGTATAAATTCTGCTGCTCTTGTATTTAGTTTCAGTTTATCAGAGATTGAAAATGGTGTAACAACTGAAACCGGTCTTTCTAAGTATCAATAAGTCTGTGGCTTTTGACAATTTATTAGGATTTTTTTTTAATTTGAGAATTCCGTTGAGTCAAGTGGATTCTTCTCAAATCAAACGTCTTAAGCTTCAAGTCCTTACTCTTTCCTTCATCCTTCCACTCTTACTAATACCAAATTTTCCCTTGCCTAGTTCTTGAAACTTCCATTAGATTGTTTAGATTCAATATTGTTCTCAAGTCCACGAAGGCATATAAAAGTTAGGTTAGAAAATTAGGTACATGGAATACACAAATTTTATCATATAAAACATGATGAATGAACTATAACAATATGAATCACACCGTACAATAATAAAATAGAGAAAAGATAGCATAAGAAGATGAAGGTCCAAATTTCAAGTATATTTTTTGTTAACTTTATTCTTATTTATTCTTTTTACAATGGAGCACAGATCGGGAGAGAAAAACTAAGAATACCTTGTACTATTTCTCTCCCAAATTTACGTAACTCAAGCCGATTACTGTCGTCTACTGTCTATTATTACTGCTTTGTTGAATTAGGAGTGTAAGAACGGGGCAGGAGAGAGAGACTACCAGTGTCACATAGCTTCACAAAAACAACTAATAGGACAAGCTGCTTCAGTTACAGAGAAATTTACAACATAAACGCCATATACCAAGGGGTATCTTTAATTGCTATTTTTTCTCTATGATAATACCAAATTTTCCCTTACCTATTTCTTGAATTTTCGTTTTTTCATTAGATTGTTTAGATTTAATTGTTCTCAAGTCCAAGTCCATGAAGGTATATAAAAAATTAGAAAATTAGGTACATAGTATCATAGAGAAACAATAGCATAAGTAGATATCCCATAGTATAGGGCGTTTATGTCGCAACTTTTACTGTTATCTCAAGCCGATAGACCACGTAGTTCTTTCCCGTGAAGCTTTATGACGCTGGTATAGTCTCTCATATTGTGCCGTTTATACACTCTTACCCGGTCAAAACAGTAAAAATCAACAAAAATCGACAGTAATCGGCTTGAGATAATAGTAAAAGTTGCGACATAAACGCCCTATACCATGGGATACCTACTTACACTATTGTTTCTCTATGATAGTATACACAAATTTTCTCCTATTAAACGTGATAAAAGAAAGACCATTGAACGAAATATCAAATATAAATTATTCATTCCTTCACAATATATACAAATCAGTTAAAAACAACAGCTTTTAACACTGGGATGTTGTCAGAAATATCACTATTTATTGAAATGATATATAGAGGTGCGTACAGACTTTCGCTCTGCTCCGCAACCGAACGTCACTCCAGCAGAGCGATTGATGATCGACCGGGGAGCAACAGTGGTTCGACCGGGGAACGCGAGAAGATCTAACATCTTCCATAACGTTCATGATGGGTGCGCGGGCGGAGCGACTGTGGTACGATGGAGGAACGAGGGCGGTACGAAGGCGAAGCGTGCTCGATAAGGGTTGGATGTGCGTATATGTGTACGCAGCTTAACACAACATCTCACCAACAGTATCTGAAGTCAAAAAATCTGGTATGGTTCACTCACACAACTTTCCTTGCTCATTGAACTGGGAGCCTCATTCTTAAACGACAATAATTTAGAGAAATAACATAATGACGATCAGCGGCAACATAATTATTTGAAACTAAGATCAGACTACTGTATATGTGTGTATATAATTGTTTTCAGAGTACTTTTTCCTTTGTGTAAATTGTGATATCCGATGATTATTTAAAAGTCGTCAAAACAGCTGTTCTACAGATGAAATATCTCGACTATGTGTTATTTTTATAGACTGCTCTACCTACCTACCTCATGCACGAGAAGGAGGTTACAAAGTCCATTTCTCAAGGATGGGGTGAACCCCCCATTAGTTTCCCAGAAAGGAGACTCATGCCAGTTGATGGAGCTGATAAATAACTATACAGAGTATGAATTTCAAATAAATCAGTCGAGTAATTTTTGAGAAAATCGTGAAAAACATGGTTTTTTAGTAATTATCCGCCATTTTTTCCGCCATCTTGAATTGAATTTTATTGAATTTCTTATTGTCGGGTCCTCATGGTATAAGGACCTTAAGTTTAAAATGACAAGTCAATCGGTTAATTAGGAATGGAGTTATCGTGTTCACAGACATTCACACATACACACACACACACACAGACCAACACCCAAAAATCATGTTTTTGGACTCACGGGACCTTGAAACGTATAGAAAACTTGAAATTGGGGTACCTTAATTTTTTTTTGGAAAGCAATACTTTCCTTACCTATGGTAGTAGGGCAGGAAAGTAAAAAAGCTTTGAACCCTATAAATTAAAGCCCTATTTAAAATTATTAACACCGATTATATTGTATCAGCACAGCTTCAGCGATTATTTTGATGCAAGCTAGGTTATTACAATAAGAAAACCAAACGATCGCATAATGAACACATAGGATCACAAGATCCAGGCGAAGAAACCCGGAACTAAAATTAAAGATAATCGACTATAAAATTTCAATTTATGAACGCTTTACGCCAGCATTTATCTTTGCTATCTGTCCAAGGTATTCAATAGCCGCCCGCCCCATTATGCAATCTCTGGATGAATCCCAACTTAATGGAATTCAGCAAACCAGTAATCACTGTTATCCGCTTCAAGGGCGAAATAGGCTCGCCACAGTAATGTACAGTTTTCCAGTAAACAGAAACAACGGAGACAAGTTGCGCTGTCGTCCAATAATCGTCGCGCGCCTAATATAACGGTCACTGCTCAAACCAACAATCAACAAAATAATCACCGTTAGAAATAGTTAAAGAATGATCACCGATAAAAGAAGTCACTAACAAGCGAACTGGAACAGTCTGAATCAATAACAAGTAATGATCATTTTTCATCCAATATTTTATTGTTAGCATGTCGCATTTATAAGGAGAAGAATATCAGAAGAATAATTATTAAGCAGACTGCAATCAGGGACAATAGTACAGTTCGCGGTCAACAGTAGTAGAGAGCGTATTGGAGATGTCCAGGATTCAAATTTACATGAGATTTGCTATGTCTACTGTCCTGTAATAGACCTTTGAGACCATTGTAATAGACCATTACCTACGCTGTTTCCTAAAAGCAGAGTGAATCTTGATAATTAATTTCACTCTGTTGTATATCCATAGAGACCTTTGTCAAGCTCTCTACAGTACACCTACGTTGTTTCCTAAAAGCAGAGTGAATCTTGATAATTAATATTCACTCTGTTGTATATCCATACTTTTTCACTGTTAAAATTAAACTTGAATTTTTAAAAACACTTTTGAAGTTTATTTAGCGTATGGCAGTATACACAACACATTTATGATCACAAAATTCGAAAAAAAAGAAAACAATAGAAAATTCATACATAAAACGAATGAAAATATCTCAGTCACTTTTGATCTGGAAATTAGAGGCATGCTTCCAGGGTATTTAAATAGGCTATTGATGCTGGTTTAGCCACCAGGAAATCTTCAAAGCGCACTCACTTTTGTAGTGCATTTTCACTTCAAAAGTGTTTTTTAAAAATTCAAGTTTAATTAATTTCAACACCTGAATTAACTGTTTCCGTGATCAAAAACATCGATTTACATTTCTCTACTATTTTTTTGACCGAGCGAAGTGAGGTCTAAGATTCAAGTCGACGGTTTGGCATTTCTTTTATTGTTAAATGTTTGTATGTTTAAATGTTTATATGTTGCGCATTTACGGCGAAACGCGGTAATAGATTTTCACGAAATTTGACAGGTATGTTCCTTTTTTAATTGCGCGTCGACGTATATACAAGGTTTTGGGAATTTTGCATTTCAATGATATATATAAAAGGAAAAAGGAGCCTCCTTCATACGCCAATATAAGAGTAAAAATCAGACTATAGAATTATTCATCATAAATCAGCTGACAACTGATTACACAGATGTGTGGAGAAGCCACACAAGGTCTATAATTTTTTCAATCAGGTACTTGTGGATGAGAATACTGCGTGAGGTCTACTGTTCACAGAACTACTAGTTATTAAGCAGATTGCAATCAGGGACAACAGTACAGTTCGCGGTCAACAGTAGTAGAGAGCATATTGGGGATGTCCGAGACTCAAATTTACATGAGATTTGCTATGTCTACTGTCCTGTAGAAAACTTTGTGAAGCTCTCTACAGTACCTACGCTGTTTCCTAAAAGCAGAGTGAATCTTGATAATTAATTTCAACATTTTAACACCTGAATTAACTGTTTCCGCGATCAAAAACATCGATTTACATTTCTGTACCATTTTTTGTGATAATTTCTGTTCTAACATTTATCAATATCATCTTCATCAATCTTCGTTATACAATTACCGATACTGAGAAGAATTTGAAGGTACAGTACTAGTAGTTTTGTGAACAGTAGACCTCACGCAGTATTCTCATCCACAAGTACCTGATTGAAACTATAGACCTTATGGAAATACAGCAATAGACTGGCTTCTCCACACATCTGTGTAATCACTTGTCAGCTGATTTATGATGAATAATTCTATTGTCTGATTTTTACTCTAATATTGGCGTATGAAGGAGGCTCATTTTTCCTTTTATATTATCCTTGAAATGCAAAATTCCAAAAACCTTGTATATACGTCGACGCGCAATTAAAAAAGGAACATACCTGTCAAATTTCATGAAAATCTATTACCGCGTTTCGCCGTAAATGCGCAACATACAAACATTTAAACATTAAAAGAAATGCCAAACCGTCGACTTGAATCTTAGACCTCACTTCGCTCGGTCAACTAACAAAAATATACAGTATATTGTGTGCGTACACAGAGAAGGAACATTTTTTTCTATTTTGTGGTGCTTACCATACAAGAAAATCCTAAAAGAATAATAATATATGATGTGAGTGCCATACAAAAAACATTCCTACAAGATCCTAAATGAAATGGACGCTCTATCAATTCAAACAGAAAACCGGAAGCCGGTCACATCATCCAGCAAGCAGTCACACATCGGACAAGTGCAGGTCATTTGAGTGTCACACATCGGACAAGTGCTCGTAATTTGAGTGTCACATCCGGTGTAGAGCAGTGCATTGTGTCATCAATTCACCTTCAAATCTTGTATAACTTACTTTTGTTGTCTCTATTCTAAGCATGGGACACCACACTATAAACACAGATTTCTCTCACTACCTCATTTATACTAAACACTGTCTTGTGTTCCTGAGAGAAGATCACAGCTGTTTGCCTACCCAGCCCCTTCAAAGATGTTTCTCACCATAATTCCTTAGCTCCCTCGGCTCTTTCCTAGACTCGCTACAAGGTTAAAAACATAGTGGAGGGCCATAGGTGTGCCCTCCACTATTTTCCGGCTCTATCCGGCCGAACAAACTAGTCGAGCTGAGACAACAACTAGTTTTCCTAACCTAAAATTGTGCCACAGTCTTGTTTTTTTTTGTTTTTTGAAGTTGTTCTGTGTCATAAATATGTTTTACAAGCATTGTTCTATTTCAATGACGGCTGAAAATTCAACACATCATCATACTCTATAATTGTGTCACAGCGTTCATCTTCAAATAACCCTCAAAAGTCATCAAACAATATCATTTCAAGTTTTCAAGATAAAACACTTCTACTTTCTTTGATATTTAGTTAATAAATAAATATTTAATAATGATTTTTGTATGATGATATGAATAAATGAATAAATATATGTGAATTTAAACATATATTTTTATGTGTTAGGGAGTTATAAGTTGATTTATTTTGTTTCGAACAACAAAAAACTACGAGAAAAAAAAGGAATTCAAGTGGAAAAATGTAGTAAATTCTACTGATGTGGAATAAGAAAGTGGGAATAATTTGTGTTATAATATATTGATATTGTGATTGTGGAATGTAATAAATAATTGACAATTAGTAGGTACTTTCAAGAAGCATAACTTCTGAACTGGACTGACGAAAACGGTTCCAATGGACGACCGTATTCGGCCGAGTTGACGGCCGGTAGATTCGACCGATCCAACGGCCGAACGGATCGGTTGAATACGGTTCCAGTGGCGGATACCCTTATGCAGCTTCAGGGTTGAAAGTGTTTGAAACAATGCACGTATTTAAATGGGCAAGAATGTGCCCATTACGTATTTACAGAACGTATTTAATGGGCTTCACTGTGTGCGCCACATCTAAATACTCAACACCTTCAAGCTTGAAGCTACGTTCCTCGCTCCACTATGTTTTACCAGAGACAAATAAAAATAAATGGGAATAAAGAGGCAGATAAATAGACAAAATACAACTGTATCTTTACTCTACTGTATGGCTTTACCCTAACTGTTGACTGCGGACTGTACTATTGTCCCTGATTGCAATCTGCTTAATAACTAGTAGTTCTGTGAACAATAGACCTCACGCTGTATTCTCATCCACAAGTACCTGATTGAAACTATAGACCTTATGGAAATACAGCAATAGACTGGCTTCTCCACACATCTGTGTAATCACTTGTCAGCTGATTTATGATGAATAATTATTCTATAGTCTGATTTTTACTCTAATATTGGCGTATGAAGGAGGCTCCTTTTTCCTTTTATATTATCCTTGAAATGCAAAAATTCCAAAAACCCTGAGTATGCGTCCATGCGCAATTAAAAAAGGAACATACCTGTCAAATTTCATGAAAATCTATTACCCCGTTTCGCCGTAAATGCGCAACATATAAACATATAAACATTAAGAGAAATGCCTAAACGTAGACTTGAATCTTAGACCTCACTTCGCTCGGTCAATAAATTGTACCATAAACAAATGATGAAGCTTTTCTTTAATAATCTATGATAGTACTATGAATATAATCGTTCCCGAGGCACAAAATTAGATTAGAGATCTTTATTTATGAGTGTTACAATATAATACTGGCTTATACACTAATTTACATAACATGACAGTATTGCTAATTAATCAACGAATTTTACAAAGTGTGGAAAATAAATTAATGAGAAAAAAGATTGAATACAATTTGAATACCGATAATATAATACTGTGATGTAACTACATAAATCGGCGGTGTTTCAACAAATGATTGTCGATTCTCTGAAAAGGATATAAAATAATATCCTTCCTATCAACACTCGACCAGGGATAGAGATTATAGAGGTGCGTACAGACTTTCGCTCTGCTCCGCAATCGAACGTCACTCGAGCAGATCGATTGATGATCGACCGGGGCGCAGGAGTAAGAGAAGAGCTAACATCTCCCGTAACGTTCATGATCGGAGCGATTGTGGAGCGTGTTAGAGGCGCGTATATCTGTACGCACCTTAAGATTTATACAAGAATGAGATCATAAGATTGAACTAGCAAAAGAATAAAATAAGAAAATGAACTTATTGTAACCATACCCTCAGTTTTAAAAACTTGAAAACCTGTATTACGGCTAGTAGAATATTCTGTAGGAAACCCTGATCTGAGCCTTGCTACCTGAAAATACGGTGTTTAAAGGTGCGTACAGATATACGCGCCTCGAACATGAGCAATTCACTTTTAATCAGCTGACTATATCTGTATTTTTACAGAAACGGTAAGATACAGATATAAAAAGCTTGGCATCAGCTGATTAAAAGTGAATTGCTCATGTTCGCGGCGCGTAAATCTGTACGCACCTTAATGAGTAAATAAAATCAACTGTTGTTTAGAAACGAACTGTTGGAATTTTGTGTCGAATCTCTGATTTCCATCTAGTTGATTTTATTTACTCATTAAGGTGCGTACAGATTTACGCGCCGCGAACAAGAGCAATTCACTTTTAATCAGCTGACTATATCTGTATTTTTACAGAAACGATAAGATACAGATATAAAAAGCTTGGCATCAGCTGATTAAAAGTGAATTGCTCATGTTCGCGGCGCGTAAATCTGTACACACCTTAATGAGTAAATAAAATCAACTTAGATGGAAATCAGAGATTCGACACAAAATACCAACAATTCGTTTCTAAACAACAGTTGAGAAAAACGACAATCACCCAATTTTGACCCATATAATAGATGTCTACGTTTGAGTGACACACCTAATGACATGCAACGATGTTTTCAAAGTAATAATAGCCTGATAGACCAAATTCAGTCTGACAGAGCAGAGCAGTGTACTATGTCACTCACTGACCTTGCAGAGAGGACACAAACTAAAAGGATAGAGCTATCTGCATTGTCTATGACAGACAAGGATGGCAACATCAATGTTAATCAGGTGCTGACTTTATAACCAATGCACATTGGACAAACAACCTGTTCCTCTGTTCTGTCGCTGTTGGCCAAAATGACATGTCTGTTCACTTGAAACCGTCAGTATTACTTTATATAATATATATATATATATATATATATATATATATATATATATAATTATATTATATATAATTCGACGAGTAAATCACATCGATACAGTTGGCCGTGACAAATCGTACATAGCGAGCCGAATCGCACGAACAGTATTCCATGTGATACAATACCAGAAAAATTGTTTACAAGACTAGCTCTTTTGTCGAAAAATCAAAATGAAATCATTCTTTTCTGCTGTCCGCAAGAAGATAAGCATGAACAACAACAACACTTTGCGTGAACACTGGATAGGAAATTCAATTTAAGGAACGGGTTTATCCTAACAATGAAAACTACTCTAGTTTAGTGTTTGTGTAGTGTAATCTACAACACAAAGTATGTACTGTATTCTTATTCTGGTCACCAGATCAGTAGGTGAGGAGTTACAGTCTAAGCTTGGTTTAATCTAAGGTTAGAATCTTGGTTTAATATTCCAGGTTAAATCTAGGTTTAATCTTTGAGAATATTAGAATATTACAGAATTCTCAAATTGGATTTGTCAACCACATCTATGAGTGGTTGAAGATAATTTCAATTGTCAATAACAAGAAGAGTTCATCACATTTCCCATTCTATAAAAGTGTATCACACTGTCGCAAAATACCTCTCACACTCTTTCTCGCGTTCTCTCTCTCTCTCTCTAACTCCGCCCTCCTAGGTAAAAATAAGGACAGCTATTCTATTCTATTCTCTCTCTCTCTGAATAAAGGCAAATAATCAATCAATCAATCAATCTCTCTCTGTCTCTCTAATTGGTATTGAATAGGCTGGGATCTGGTGGCGCGGATTAGGCCAGGGTCGAGTTGAGTTTTATTATTATTGTTCTATATACATTATCAATCTACCTGAATTTTGGTTCTTTTTACTATCTTATGCAACTTCCGATATTTATCTTATCTTTGTTTTCTGATGGTTAGTATACTTTGTGAAATCTTTATTTTTAGGGAGTTTTGTGTGCGTGTGTGAGTGAATGGCAGCTTGTTTAGATCATCATAATTTCTAAAAGTGCGTACAGACTTTCGCTCTGCTCCGCAACCGAACGTCACTCCAGCAGAGCGATTGATGATCGACCGGCGAGCAACAGTGGTTCGACCGGGGAACGCGAGAAGATCTAACATCTTCCGTAACGTTCATGATGGGTGCGTGGGAGGAGCGACTGTGGTTCGATGGAGGAACGAGGTCGGATCGTGCTCGGTGCAGGTTGGAAGCGCGTATATGTGTACGCAGCTTTATAGGTTCTCTATAGTATTATCAAGTGAAATATTCTATTAAAATATGTTTTCCAAATGTATTAATGAATTGAGTTTAAGATTTCCTTTATTATATGTGATTGTATTCTTATTAAGAATTTTATTTATTTCTATTATTAATCTTATGTAATCTTTTTTGTAATCTATTGTGTAATCTATTTATGTAATTATTTTTTCCTCATTGTAAAGGGTTGTGTTGTAGAGAGGACCAGGAGTCCTAATTCCGCCCTAATAAAGGCAATTAATCAATCAATCAATCTCTCTCTCTCTTTCCCGGTCGTGTGTTGATGGGAAGGATATTATTTTATATCCTTCTTAGAGAATCGACAATTATTTGTTGAAACACCGCCGATTTATGAATTTCATTACAATTTTATATTATCGTTATTCTAATAGCATTTAATCTTTATTCTCATTGATTAATTTTTTATATTTTCTAAAATTCGTTGAATAATTAGCATTACCTTCATTTAATGTAAATTAGTGTATAAGCCAGTAAATATTGTAACATACATAAATAAAGAAATCTAATTTAATCTAATCTAATCTCTCTCTCTCGCGCTCTCTCTCTCCTCTCTTGACTAGTGTTGTGACACGCAAAGTTTTTAATCAACCTTCCATCTTCCAAGTTCTTTTAAGAGAATGGAAAAACAACAAGAGGCTACAAATCCAAATGTGGTACAACATTCAGCGATCCAGTGGATAGAATTCCCAATTGGAAATTTAATTTAATATATTTTATTTAATAAGTTATTTTTTATCATTCACACAACTTCTAAAAACGTACCTCAGGCTAAAGCCCAAAACAGTTCCAATTCTAATTTAGACAACAGTTCAAATGTACCTAGATTATGTCACTTTCACATTTTTTAGTTATAATCCAGTAGTTCTAAAAAAAAAACAATCAAGTTATTCTGAATAATACTAGTATAATACTTAATAAAACAATTTGAAACTTGAAGTACCCTTTATTATTTAAAATATTACAACGACTAGTTTCGACCATAACGTAGGTCATTTTCAAGTGAATGAAGTGTTTTTTAGTATATTACTATAGCCGTCAGGCTCGCTTCGCTCGCCATATCTGTCTAGCCAGGGGGCTCTGCCCCCTGAACCCCCGACTGGATCGTCCAAGAATGAGATCAGCAGGCTCGCTTCGCTCGCCTGCATTTTCATTTGAGCATTTTTATCATATGTTAGGACAATCCAGTCGGGGTCCAGACTAAACTTCTGGCTAAACGGATATGGCGAGCGAAGCGAGCCTGGCGGCTAGTAAATAATATTCCCAGGATTGAAGTAGCAGAGCCCAATCATTTTTCCTCAATAAATGCATTTAAATCTTCAACTTGGTGCCAACCTAACAAAGTCAACTCAACTTAATGCCAACCTGACAAAATTATTAATTAGTTGCCAGTTAACAACTGTTTCGAAGAGGTACTCTATCTAGATTATAGTTCTATAGTAAATATGATATGGAAATTTCAATTATAATTAAGAGATTGGGAGAAAGAAGAAATACATGCTAAAAGACGAACTTTAAACCCTTAAAAACAACCATTAGAGTTAAAATATTGCCAAAAAAAGTTTCTTAGTGCGCCTCTAAAGGGCCAACTGAACATACCTACCAAATTGAACGTTTTTGGTCCGGTAGATTTTTAGTTATGCGAGTGAGTGAGTGAGTGAGTCAGTCAGTCAGTCAGTCAGTCAATCAGTGAGTGAGTGCCATTTCGCTGTTATATATATAGATAGATATCCAACTCCAACATCATTCCCTAACCTAACTTGAAGCTTCAACTAACTTCTCTCTAACCCTAACCATAATCCCAACCTCATCATTTAATATGACATCCCCATTTGGATATTTAGCCGTTCGTGAAGCAGCTGCCTTCTGCTAGGGCAACAATACCGCTACAGTGACGTTCACTTTGGCAGCATTGGTTAAATGGGGAGCATTGATGCTTATTTCCACGGATTACTGACAGTTGCAAGTGATTCTGCCTAGAGTAAGAGCGGCTAGACAACTTGGTCGCGGAGAGTGACAGAGAAGGTGGAGGAGGAGGAAGTAGGTGGAGATGATAGCACCGGATGGTTGATAATGGTTTGATGATGCCAGGAGAAAGAAAGACAGTGATGAAGGGAGGGAGGTTTAGAGAGAGAGAGAGAGAGAGAGAGAGAGAGAGAGAGAGAGAGAGAGTGAGAGAGAGAGTGAGAGTGAGAAGGTAGGGCAGCGATCTAGTGACCTACGACCTGATGTCTGGAATCGTACAGACCCCGTAATGTCAAGTGATGGTTGACTGGCCTACATCTTCAACCGGTGACTACCACTTCTTCTTCTTCTTCTCTTCTTCTCTGTTCCTCTTCTTCCTCTTTTTCTTCCCACCCTTCTTCATCATCATTTTCTTCTTCTTTTCAAGGAATAGTTTCCAATGCGTATAGAGATTTGAGTGAAATATTTTTGTTGTTAATTAGTTTTAAAATAACAAAATTTAAAATTTTTAGTTTAGTCATTTTGAAGTGTAAATTGGATTTTTTGAAGTGAAAAGTGAAATCTAACCTCATTCTTTATTGAAACTTTTATTTGTAAAAAATTGGGAGAAGTCAGTTTTGGGCTATGCCTGTTGTCTTCTTCCAATCATGTTTTAATTATGATTTGTGATTGTGAATAAAAAAAATGAAAATAAATAAAAAATGACAATCATGATGATGATGAAGGGTGGAAAAAAGAAGAAGAAGAAAATGACGATGATGATGAAGAAGAGTAGGAAAAAAAGAAGAAAATGATGAAGAAGAAGGGTGGGAGAACAAGAACCTCTTCTTCCTCTTCTTCTTCCCACCCTTTCTCACCATTTTTTCTTTTTTCCTACCCTTCTTCATCATCATCGTCATTTTCTTCTTCTTCTTTTTCCCACCCTTCATCATCATCATCGTCATTTTTTATTTATTTTCATTTTTTTTATTCACAATCACAAATCATAATTAGAAAATGTGTGGAAGAAGACAACAGGCATAGCCCAAAACTGACTTCTCCCAATTTTTTACAAATAAAAGTATCAATAAAGAATGAGGTTAGATTTCACTTTTCACTTCAAAAAATCCAATTACACTTCAAAATGACTAAACTAAAAATTTAAATTTTGTTATTTTAAAACTAATTAACAACAAAAATATTCACTCAAATATAAGTGGGTGATACAAAAATTTTCTTAGACATCAGTCAATATTACAATTACTAGTAATTTATTGTTAACTTCGATTTTTTGTAGCTTTGATATTAGTAAATAAATTTTTATATTGTCTAAACATCTGATACTCTCTCACTCAGCGGTCAGGGTTTTGCCCTTGCTGGGTGGTGCCATGTAATTTTAATTTATTGTAAAATAGCATATATTATAATCTAGAATTTCTTTTGTAAGTTTTTTTTATTTTGTATTTGTTTTTATGGGCCATAAAAGATGTTAAAAAAAATCTCTATACGAATTGGAAATTTTTGAGTAATTACAAAATTTTGAGCCAGAAAAGAAACACAATTCTCGATTTTCTTCTTCTTCTTTTTCCCACCCATCCTCATCATCATCATCGTCATTTTCTTCTTCGTCTTCTTCTTCCTCACCCGAAACTGATTCCTCTTTCAGATCTCTTCTCCTTGTTACATTTCTCTCTTCTATTCATACCTCTCTTGAATCCAGCATTGTTTCATCTCCTTTATTATTAACTAGCAGGTAACCCGTGCTCCGCAAGGGTCGGTGATTTAAAAACTTGACAAACTGAAAACTTGACGTAATGAAGTCTTGAAGAATTGAAAATAGGCCTATAACCATCCTCGGTTAATTAAGAATCTATATGCAAAATTTCAAGATCAATCAGTCCAGTATAGTTCTGACGTGAGATGATCAGACGTGATGATCCGTGAATTTCCTATACATTTTGAAAAATGTTCGATGTTTTTGAACGGGTAGTATTGTCTCGTGGCCTTCCGCCAATAGGCAAAGCTGCAGGACCCGGACTGTAATTTTCCTCCTTCTTCTAAATTGATGTCCATAGAATTAAAATCACCTGGTCACTGATGGAGTTATTGGATGGTTGGTGCTCGAACGGTATCACACTGTTTAGAGAGGAAGTTTAATTTTCGAAACTAATTTGATAAATTGTGTTCGGATGTTTGCGATGGGTTTGCGGTTCACGGAAGTTGTGCTGATGAGTGAGAAGGATGATGGATGAGAGAGAGAGATATGATGGATGAGAGAGAGAGAGTGAGAGGGGAGAGGGTGATTGATTGATTGATTAGCTGCCTTTATTAAAAACCTAGGAGGGCGAAGTTAGGTGAGAGAGAGTGAGAGATAAGGTATTGTGTAAGAGCCCAGACAAGAAGGTTTTTATCGGTGATAATGGTCAAAACATGTGGAGCGTCGAGTACCTTAAGCTACTAAGGAATCTACAATAGGAAACTACTCTATATTTAATTGGTTAGGCTTGTGTTAACAAAAATCGGCTTGAAATTTGGAACATAAACGACCTGCATCTTCTTATGTTATTTTTTCTACAAGCTACTAAGGAAACTACAATGTTATTATTATTATTATTATCAATGGAAAACTACTTGATATTTAATTGGTTAGTCGAGAACCAAGGTGAAGGCTGTAAAATCATTATGATATGATCACTCAGATTCCAAATCAAGAAGTTTAGTGAGTTCGTAATTTATGTGAACAAAATTCTTCAGCAATCGGTGAATTATGCCTGAAAATAGAGTGGCAGAAGACAGGTGAGCTGGTAGCTCTCTACTGACACCATACATTTAACGGGAAGCTTTGTTAGTATATATTAGTAATGCTGACAGATTATAGTGAATCAACATACATAGCGGTGTCACGGCCAACAGGTGGCGCTACTCACGTTAGTAAGTTGCACTAAAAACTGTCAGTGTAAGTTGAATGGAGTCAGCATTCATGTTATTTATGAGTAATTCTGACAGTATAAAGCTAGTCTCACAACAGTGACCAATGTCATTACAAATCGATGTTATTCACACGGTGCGAAGTGAACAAAATCAGTAGATTTATGTGAATTATTCAAGGTAATCGATTTATCCAAGGTATACTAACGATAACAACGCCTATCTTACTATAATAAAGGAAAGAATTGGCTTATACACGTACGGGATAGGAAATTCACAAATGATGTATCACGTCTCAAGTACTTGAAATTTTTCATATTGATTCTCGAATTTAGCGGGGGTGCTTATAGGCGTATTTTAAATTCTACAAGATTCCATAAGGTCAAGTTTTTGTGAGTTTAATTAGACCCTTGCGGAGCACGGGTTACCTGCTAGTTTATACTAGTAATTCTGTGAACAGTAGACCTCGCTCTCAGTAAGTTACATTGACCTGTTGTTATGTTTTCTCAAAAAAATAATAATTTCAAAATTCTAAACTCAACTAACCTTAAACTCAATTCATAAATAGAAAACAGAGCAGACGACGCAAACACAATGCTCAACTTTATTCATATGGCCCAATGTTTCCAAGACGACGAATTCGCCACTCTTTCATTGGTCACCTAGCAATTCATCAAACTTTCTCTGTCACTCGACTCCCGTTGGTTGTTGCCATGACAACGAAATCGCTGCTCTGTCATTGGTTAGCTTGTGATTGGTTGAATTCCCTCTTACTCAACTCCCATTGGCTACCAACTTCTATTTTGCATCATAGCATAATAGTCTATTTGCGAATAATTGTCAGTTTAAACATGGATGAGTATGAGTTATTATGAATAACCTTCATGAACTAAAGACTATTTTCAAATAATTATCTGTTTAAACAAGATTAAAAAAAAACTGTTTATATTTTTTCAAGGATGAGAGGGAAAGTCATATATACCTGTCAAGTTAGCCAAGACGATTAAAACCAGTTAGACACACATCGATTTTTGGTCGTTTGATTTTTTGCCTTCCTTATGAATTCTACAAGATTAAACCATAGAGAAACAATAGCGTAAGTAGATATCCCATGGTATAGGGCGTTTATGTTGCAACTTTTACTGTTATTTCAAGCCTATTACTGTCGATTATTGTAGATTTTTACTGTTTTGACCAAGTGAGAGTGTATGTACGGCACAATATGAGAGACTACCAGCGTCATAAAGCTTCACGGGAAAGAACTACGTAGATTATCAGCTTGAGATAACAGTAAAAGTTGCGACGACATAAACGCCCTATACCATGGGATATCTACTTACGCTATTGTTTCTCTATGATTAAACAGAGCTTGACAAACATCATCTGTTCAATCTAATAGCATTTATGAGGACGGAAAAAAATCGATGTGATGACTTAAGGCGTTGCACCCTTCACTCTGCTAGCGCTGCAGGGTCGTGGGTTCGAATCCCGCTGCAGTCATGGGCATGGACGTTTGATCATCTTATAAAATCACCCACGAACTTCCTATTACCCACCCATAAGCTTGAAGCTCATGATGGCATCATTCGCAATAGAATAAAAAATTCAAGTATACAAACATTCTCTCTTGACATGATAATCATTTACTTATTAATCAATATTACTAGATATAAAACACAAAATGTTGGAAAAATCTATATTGGTTCAACGTTCAACATCACAGCCCTTCTTCACAGTGATACAATCTACAAGCAACTTCAGTTGCCTGGGGCATCGCAATCGCAGATGATCGACGAGCCGATCGATCGCTCCAACAAAACCTGAACAATTAGGCTTATCGGGATAAGGAGCACAATCTGCAATTCCCCGTTCCCGCCGACTGACCAATTGTTCGAGTAGCCGACTTTCTTATCCGATGGCAAACAAGTCAGTCACACATATGCCGCCGGCAAACCTCTCTCAATAAGGAAACCTGCAAGGTAGGCCAGGCCGTCCACTGGGTTTTACTAGGCCGCTACACCTCCATTCACTACAAACAGTCAGCACAATGTTCAATGAGAAGTGTTGATGTTATTTGGAAAAATGCTGACAATGTGAATCCCACTTCAAGGCATAAGAATCTCGATAGATTCCACCCATAATAGGAATCGCAACCAATCGTTTCATTACTAATTCTTATCTGCTGCTCCAAGCTAAGACCAAACGATCTCTCAAAGCCCACCTAGGTTCTCTCACTCATTTCATCCTGTATTTCAGTTCATCTAAGATCAGCTGTTTAATCAACATTTTCGTTGTTTGGCTCGGTATAAGCAAAGACCTTAAAGATGCATAGACTCACATACAGCGCTAGTGTCGTACTTGGAATTGAAATCCGCCATTGAGGGGGCAACCCATAAGATTATCACATACCAATGCCACCAATGCCTTTGTGATCTATTGTATTACAAATATATATAGATATAATACCTCGTGCTAAAATACCCCAATGGCGGCCTTCAATTTCAAGTAAGAGCTATCATTGGGAAGGCATAGGCATTGTGGGTCTATATCTCTTTAAGGTCTTTGGGTATAAGGCCCGCCGCAAAGTAGACTCACGCTAATCCAAGAAAAGCAACCCACGCCGTGGGATGTTTTGTAAACCATTGCTAGGCTTTTCCAGACATCTAATACATGCAATGCATATTCCACTTGTCAGCTGATTGATTAATATGAATAATCTATTCTGTAGCAATGGTTTACAAAACATCCCAAGGCGTGGGTTGCTTTTCGTGGATTAGCGTGAGTCTACTTTGCGGCGGGCCTAAAAAGCATGTTGAATTTTTAACCATGAAAACACGAAAACCAATCGGAGAAGCCTTCAATTCAGATAAACCTTTCTCTGATTGGTTCTCGTGGCATTCAATCATGATTAAAATGAAAGAGGCTATTGTACAACTGGGCCAATGACTTTATTATCTAAAATACAAATTATCTGTCAATATTATCTAAAAACACTTCGAATAATACCAACATATTGTCATTTGAAAGTAAAAGCTAACTTCCCTAACCAACCATTTTACTTTTGAAACATAATTGAGCAGAACCTTCAAGGTTATGTTCATCTAATCTTGGATGAGCTGGAATATAGAAGAACTAATACCCTCCCTCACCTTTGCATCTTGGAGACTGATACAACCTATAAAAGCAGAATAGCTTTGTATTTCATAAAATTCATAATATGCAAACTTGTCCAAATCTACTAATTCTATCTCTTTTCTGTATAGGGCTACTTGTAATATAAATATAAAGAAAATAAAAATCTCAGTACCCTTCACTTGAAATATTTTATCACAACATGTTTCGGACATTTATGCCATTTCAAGTGATATGAAATAAATAAATAAATACTACTGGAAGATTCTTATTTTGATCATATGTTAGTGTGGGCTATTCATATGTTTTTATGAACTAGGACTGTAAATTTAAATCACTTGAAAATGGCATAATGTCCGAAACATGTTGTGATAAAATAGTATGATAACTGCAATTTGCAGCTATATGACAATATAGAAATCAAATTTCTTCAACTGGTATGATAGAAGTCATGGTTCAATGAATATTGAAGTCTAAGGCTAGGCACACACCACTTAGTCAAGGCAAGACATGATCAGACACAATACTTCACATCCTCTTATATATTAAGTGAGCAATTTCTGTATTTATATATCTGGTTATTTACGTTCAACGGATCTCGAAAACGGCTCTAACGATTTTCACGAAATTTGGAACATAGTAGGTTTATGATATAAAAATTCGATTGCACTAGGTCTCATCCTTGGGAAAACTCGCTGAACGACATTAAAAGGATAATTCATCCTTGGCTGAAACAGCTGAGACTCTTGTCGTCTGTGGATAGTAAAAAAGTGAGTGAGCGAGTGAAGTATGTGAAAAATCAAAATATCGCATCCCCGAAATTCATAAATGACGTATAACCAGCTGTGAAATATAAACACGATAATTTTAGAGAATTGTGTTCTGTTTATCAATAAATAAAAATAACGAGCGAAGCTCGGTGCCCCGATATTAGTTGATTATGACGCAACACACACTGATTACTCATTGCAATTAGACATGTATTCATAAGCAACTATGTGAAGTATTGTGACTAAACATGTCTGATCATGTCTAACTAGTGTGTGCCTAGCCTTATACTAAACATCATCAGCTTACTGACATTCATACATTCTATCTATACTTGTCATTTGAAGGGAACACGATTTTATTTAATGCTGAACATATTTTAATGAGAGAAAGTTACACGAGATGGAGTCTCTCTGGAATAATATCACTGCAGTACCTATACAAATTATTACAAAAATAATTCAGCAACGTAAAACTGATTACCAGAACCTTCATTACATTCTCAAAAAGAAACTGAATGATACACATAAAACCACCATCGTCTTCGATTTATGAACACAAATGGAAAGTGAAATCGATTGAAAACGCCAGGAGTTTAACCCATAAATTGCAAATGTAATTAAATTGTTCCTTTTACGAAGGTAATGAGCTGGACGGGTTGGGGCATTGACCGACCGTACGAGTCGAACAAGTGTCCTAAATATTCTGAAGCAACGTCCTTCCTTATTTGATACGCTGAAAACCTTCACTTTCCTATATGGACAGAAAGTGGAGTCGACATTGAATTACGGCCGTCAATAGACGAAACAACAAGAATCTATAATATCATGTGATTGTTTACGCTGTCGAGCAAAATTGATGTGAATGCCTAAAATTGATGTGAATTATCATTGATAATTCAAATACCCAAATAACTACACACGCATTCATTACTGGTAAGTGATTAGGCAACAATTTCAAGCAGAAACGTTGAAGTAACAGACATCAGTAATTTACCTCATGAAAATTTAATGGAGTCAATAGTGACGAGGCTATGACCTGGTTTTTAAGTAGTTGAAACATGATGATTGCTTTTCTAGGTTAAGCATCACAATAACCTAATAGAAAACTATAAACTGTAGATGAGCTGTGAAATACTGTGATACACACAGCCTGGTGAACTTCTCTTCAAGTGCATTATCCGAGATCTATTAACCCTTAATCCAATTACAGTTCAAGTTTCTACACATTCCTAGGGAACAATCAACCAAAAACTCCACATTCCTTTCAACAGATATTGAAATTGATGGTTGTTTCATCTATTCCGAGGAGTAAATTTATGGTGAAATGAAATTAATATACTTTCACTCTGGAAATTGACTTTCATTGCCACTGAATCATAAATAGACATAAATTATGGGTTATTTATTAATGATTATATAGGAACGAGTATGATTTATTGAATGATTGAGGATGAATGAAATTCCATACTGTGCATTGATCTCAAGTAGAAATTTATCCAGGAGGTTGCTTACATATTATAACAGACTATGAGAATTATACAATTTTTTTTTTAAATTGGAAGTTTTTCCTCAACGTTTTAATACTTTTTGTCATACTTACTCAATTGCAGCTGTTTTCCATGCATTAAATCAAGCCGGTAAACAGCTGATTGTAGAACAAATAAACATATGATTCTCATTACAGCATACTCTACTGTAATAAAATCATATGTTTTCTTTACAGTCGAGTATGTTTCCTAGTTCCGAATTTGGAACAGCAAAACTGTCCCTAAAGCCGCCTTTTAGCGCTCCAGGTGGAATTTTTGTCAACTACAATCAAGAAATTCCCGATTCGAAACTTGTAAACTAGGTTATGTTTATAGAATGCATGTAGTAATGTCAGCACAAGCAGGTAATGTTTTCTGTTTCTCAATTATTCTTTTCTATATTATTATGACAAAAAATAGTGTAAGTTACTTGGACGTGAATGTCTTTTGCAGTGCTCGAATGAAATTCTAGTCTCCGCTAACGCCTCGACTAGAAACATCATTCTCGCCTAAAAAACGGCACTTCCCGTCCTTGTGACTTAAGATACTATTTTGAGAAGTTGGTCAATAATTTAATTTATCATCAAAATTCAATCATAAAACAGCTTCTACATTGGTAAATGTGAGGGTTCTCACTCACGTACAACACAGAGAGTATATTGAATGTTGTTACATGAGAATACAATCACATACAATTATATTCTATAATCTCTGGTAAAACTATAGAATGGTTAAATTGTATTTAATTGTATTCACATGTAACAACATCCAATATACTCTCAGGTAAAACCTGGCTTCGAATTCGACATATAAAGGTGCGTACGGATATACGCGCCGCGAACATGAGCAACCCACTTTCAAATCAGCTGATGCCAAGCTTTTTGTATCTATATCTTACAGTTTCTGTAAAAATACAGATATAGTCAGCTGATTAAAAGTGAACTGCTCATGTTCGCGGCGCGTATATCTGTACGTCTGTTACTTCCAACTTTGCTTTTAAAGTTGGCGCAATTAATTTTCCAATAGCTTTTCAAGACTTGCACTGTAACAGTGGGATTGTGCAAATCCTTTTAATTTCAATTTCACATTCTTCTACTGTTGGCACTGATGAAAACTGATGGTTCTTAAGGTGCGTACAGATATACGCGCCGCGAACATGAGCAACCACTTTCAAATCAGCTGATGCCAAGCTTTTTGTATCTATATCTTACCGTTTCTGTAAAAATACAGATATAGTCAGCTGATTGAAAGTGAATTGCTCATCTTCGCGGCGCGTATATCTGTACGCACCTTAAGATCCATCCCTTTTCATCAGTGCCAACAGTAAGAATGTGAGATTGAAATTAAAAGGATTTGCACAATCCCACTGTTACAGTGCAAGTCCTGAAAAGCTATTGGAAAATTGATTGCGCCAACTTTAAAAGCAAAGTTGGAAGTCACAGACGACTGTGTGTTTTTGTGAAAAACTTGGTCATGAATATGTGCTTGATTGGATTATTACATTACAGATCGCAGCATACTCCTCTATTGTATGGTTAATGGGTTTATCATTAAAAAAAAAACAGTCTATAGATTGTCGATTCTATGGTTGTATCAAAACAAATAAACAAAAGAGGATTTTTTTGATCATAAGAAAAATGTAATTAGATTATAATGCAAACTTCCTTTCAATCTTGTAACCATACAAATTAACAAAAGAGGATTGTTTGATCATAATAAATGTAATTATATTATAATGCAAACGTTCTTTCAATCTTGTATCCTTACAAATTAACAAAAGAGGATTGTTTGATCATAAGAAATGTAATTATATTATAATGCAAACGTTCCTTTCAATCCTGTATCTATACAAATAAATAAAAGAGGATTTTCTTCTTATCATAAGAAATGTAATTAGATTATAGTGCTAATTTCCTTTCAGTCTTGTAACCATACAAATTAACAAAAGAGGATTGTTTGATCATAAGAAATGTAATTATATTATAATGCAATTATATTCAAATATTGTAACAGACATGAGAAAAAGACGTCTAAAATTCTATGGTCATATCATGAGGCTCCCTTACCATAGAATCACAAAATAAATATGTAGCTTCGCTTGCCTATGGAGGAGAATGGATTAGGAATGTTAAGAAAGATCTAGTTTTGGCAGGAATTACTGATGATGAAATTAAAAATAGAAATAATTTCAAAACAATAGTGAACAAATGGGAATTATTCCAGAGATAAAAGCACCAAGAGTTGGCACAAGATGGAGTGAAGAAAGAAAAGCTGCATTTTCTCAGAGAATGAAAAGCTGTTGGGCGAACAAGACAACCGCCAAGTCTAATAAAACTCGATGATCATGATTTTACTCAGCGTCTTCCACTTCGGGAGCTCTACGACTAATAATAATAAAGCAAACGTTCCTTTCAATCTTGTATCTATACAAATTAACAAAAGAGGATTGTTTTATCATCATAAGAAATGTAATTAGATTATAATGCAAACTTCCTTTCAATCTTGTAACCATACAAATCAACAAAAGAGGATTGTTTGATCATAATAAATGTAATTATATTATAATGAAAACGTTCTTTCAATCTTGTATCCATACAAATAAAGAAAAGAGAATTGTTTTATCATCATAAGAAATGCAATTAGATTATAATGGCCACGTTCCTTTCAATCAGACAGTTTTTGTTGCACATATTTTACTGCATTGCTCCAGACGCGCCCATAAAACAGACTGGATACAGGAGCGATACCCATAAGCGGAGGATTACCAGGAGCAAGTAATACTAGGCTATACTGTATTACAGAACTACTTACTATACTACTATTCTATACACAGGTGGGAAAGGCATGTAGCCTTGAAAAGCTATTGGAAAATTTATTGCGCCAACTTAAAAAGCAAAGTTGGAAGGCACAACAGACGACTGTGTGTTTTTGTGAAATACTTGGTCATGAATGTGTGCAGTGCGCGATACGAGGGCTTCAAGGAAAGGGAGAGAAATAAGAGAAGAAAGAGTGAGATTTAAGAGAAGGAGGAGTGAGATTTAAGAGAAGGAAGAGAGAGAAAGATAGAGCAAACAAAGAACGTTTGACGACTGAACATGTAGAACCAATCTGGTATACGAGTCAACTGAAACCAAGGTTCATACACACTGCAATAAAATCTAATACGACCACAACACACATATTTGTCCTCTCTCTCACCATTGTGGACCACCCGACAATTTGTCTCACTCTCTCACCACCAACTTGAAACAAAAATTGAGACAACAACCTTCACCAGTCTGCAGTCTCCAGCACACACTCGATTTTACTCCAGATAAAAATATCTACATTTTTTTCTCGCTAACTTCTCTCGTGACAAGGTCTGGGAACCTCATTGCTTACCTCTTCTCAAGAATGATCTGGTTGGATTAGCAGGTGGGGAACGGGACTAGCGATTTAAATGTATGCTGCATTGATTACTTCCTGAATGTGAAGTGTCATGACGACATCCAGCCACACAACATGGTACATATCCTCACAACATGAAGCATATCATACTCAAATCCGTGAATACTTACGAGATATAATCAATATTAGGGCACCTGTACAGTGATAAGTCTATCAAGTCAATGGAATCTACAAGACATCATAGTTGCCAAGTTACTTTTACCCAACGTTAGTAGAGCAAGAGATAAGATAAGAGTTGTTGAGATGGATTACAATCAACCTTCAAAATTCAAAATTTTAAATCATCATTTCTGGACCGAAAATCAAGTGACGAAGCAGTGTGTGACTATATAACCTTATCTTTTGGACAACATTAACATTTTATCAAAATTTTTGGAGAGAAATAGTACAGGCTTAGCCTAGTTTTTCCTCCAATGTCATAATTGTATTATGATTATAGTATTTTATAAATAAATAAATAATTACTGGAGGAGATGCTGCGGGCTTACCAGAATGGACAGAGTGAGAAACGAGGAGATAAGAAGGAGAATGAAAGTGGAATGGGATATTATAAAATTGATTGAGGATAAAAGGTTGATGTGGAATGGCCATGCTAGAATGGCGAGTGGATAGGGAAGGTGACTGATTGGAGTCCAATTGGGAGAAGGAAAAGAGGAAGACCTAAAAGATCATGGAGAAATGGGGTGGATGAGGCTATGGAGGCCAGGAATTTAAGGGATGGTGAATGGGAGGATAGGCAAAGATGGAGGTCTCGACTAAAAGAAGGAAGACGGTGAATCACTGTAAAATCCTATTATATGTATATTATAGTAGACAAAAGGTTGATCACTCACAGGTGTAAGATTCGAAGTGGTGGAGGGAACGCCAGCGTGACGTCACGTGTAGTAAAAATGTGATAGAGTAACCACACTGAGCATACAGTTTATTCAATGTATCTTTTCAAGATTGACCTAGAAATTAAAAATTCTCCATACTTATAGCGAATGAATCACCGATTCTAATGGTGTTGTTAAATACTTGAAGTTCATTCAACTTGTATAAATAAAATGAAGTTGAAAATTTTTCATGAATCTAAAAACGTGACACGATAAAGTTAATAGGCTGGAAAAGCGTTAGTAGACAACGTTATACTATTATAATTTCAGATTAAACCTTGAAAAATGTTGATAAACCAATGCATCGCAATAAACCGATAAACCGATCCCGATAAATCCGATGAATTTCATTCATTATAAATGCACTGAACACATGCTGATATCGAGCACATGTTCTACGAGAATCAAAATATCCCATCCCCGAAATTCACAAGCTTATGTACAGCCAAACTACAAGATATAAACACGACCTAGAAGATGAAGAAACCTTAAGGGGTTTGAAAGGGAAGGTTAGGAGGTGGGGTGATGTGAAAGAGTTAAACTGTGTTTTATTCAATTATGAAGAAATTCCACAATATCAATTCTTTTTAGCTCTAAAATAAGTCGAAATTCTCAATCATCAAATACATTTCTACAGCTTTACAATATTACAAGTCGAAATTCTAACTCATCAACTGCTGCAAAGTAGGGAATCTGAATGACAGATCGAGAGCGGAATAATCTGTTACCAGCTGCACTAAAAAATGCACCGCTCTATAATTACTTAGTAGATTTCCGACCCGATATTACACACACAAACACATTGAGGTTATTAGGCAGGGAAAAACGTGACAATTATTTCTCCGGAAACAAGAAGCATCCTAATACTTTCCTTGGCTCGTTATATACAATTGCCTCAATTTTCTTCAAGACGCGAACCACTGACCTGGTTGCGTGGAAAAGCGCATACATAGGAAATGTAGAACGGGCAATAATAATCAGAACAAAGGTGCCTCTGCTTTAATTACAATGAGAACGAAGGTGTTTCAACTTTGATCTGTCAGAATTCGTTTAATGGGGAGAGTTCATGGAATCTGTAAGAAATTCTGACAGACTAAATCTTACTATAGCTCTGCAGGATTATATCGTAGATTCACCTAAATCTGTCAGTATTGTTTGATTTGGAAACATTGATGTTGCAGTATCAGAGATGCTGTCAGTTCATAATGAATCTGACTATAGCTCATTAGACTCGAATAAACCGAGCTCTTGAAATCGGATTGCAGTAAGCTATATGTACGAGAGAGATGTTAAAGAATTACGAGAACTTTAATAGATGAGGAAGAGACGGAAATTGTGCGAGAGAGATGTTAAAGAATTACGAGAACTTTAATAGATGAGGAAGAGACGGAAATTGTGGAGTGAGATGAACATCATGGATGTACGAGAGAGATGTTTAAGAATTACGAGAACTTTAATAGATGAGGAGGAGACGGAAATATTGTGGAGTGAGATGAACATCATAAATGAGTGTATAACTCCAAGTTGGAGTAATAAACTCCAGCTACATTACATTACAATACATTAGAATAACTTAATCAATTACTTGGCTACAATAACTTGGTAACCCACTCCAGTACATTACAAGAGAAAACTAATCTGATCAAAACTTTGAAATGAAACTCACTTTTGTATAGGGATAAAAAATGTGGAACGGCGAAGGTAGGATAGAAGCATAGAATAAAAGCATAACATAGTATCTGTTGACCAGATCACTCCCGTGTTATCGGAAGGACACGTTAAATTGTCGGTCCCGGCTGAAGTATGTCAGTTGTAAGGCCTATTGACTGCTTCAATTATATATTCTGGCGAGGTGGCACCTTCCCGCAAGGGACTCTCCAGCAGCAAAAGACATACCGACATACGAATTTACTTTTCCTCCAGCTACTGTCTTAAGTGCTTACTTTACTCCCTGGAGCATAATACTAAAGTATCACTTTTTCGCTCTCGGGCCGAAAAAAAAGAGAAAACTCCCTAGAGCGTAAAAGTAACTCCATTTAAATAACATGGGAAGCATCTCTATTTTAATAACTCACAGTTGAAATATGTTAGGAGGTCTAGGCTCAGATGAGGAAGCATAATAGAGGTGTTTGTCATTGAGTCAACTGAATTCAATACCACACCCAGAAATTTGATCAACTCATGAAATATCTGTATGTATGATATTATATACTTAATATTATAGTAGACTATACAAATTTAAACAATTTTTTAAATATTTTATTCTATTCAAAATACCAGCTAAAAAATATTTTTCATCTGCAATTCAAATCTGAAACGTATGATCTGGAGTGAGCCATTTTTGATAGCCGCCCAGCTGATAATTGTTACAATTTTTTCCGATAGATAGCGCAATCGGCAGTGCCAATCAGACGTTTTTAGGTTTTAGAGTTTAGGTTATATGTTGTTAGGAAACATTGTCACCAATAACGTAAGTTATTAAAATGATTTGATTTGCAGTTCCTATAAAAAAATGTAAGGAAAAATGGAAAAAAATGTAAGGAAAAATGGAGGAAAAATGTTGTGTAAATCACGAGCGAAAAATACTTTTTCTCCCTTATTATTGTTGCCCTCGGCTCCGCCTCGGGCCTCAAACTTTTTCCCACAGGGAGGAAAAGTCGTACTTTTCACTCTAGATTTATAAAAATAACTATTTAGTATCAGTTTTCTCTGGTAGAAGGTACAAGAACGGAATAAAGAAGTACTCATTATTCGTAGTTGATTACTAGATGAACCCGTGGTACAAGGAAGCCGAGACATTTTGATGCATGCAACAAATCTCTTAGCTATCTCTCTGATGCACTATGTTTTGACCTTACAGAAAATACAAATAAAATAGCTGCTATTTAATTGTGAACTACAAATTGCAATATATTTCCGACTTCAACCAAATCGACATGAGAAAATTAATAACATAGTTAATTACATTTTATAAAAATAAGATACTACAGATTAATATGGACTGCTAATAAGAATGAATACTACTACATATATATACTAGCCGTCAGGCTCGCTTCGCTCGCCATATCCGTCTAGCCAGGGGGCTCCGCCCCCCTGGACCCCCGACTGGATCGTCCAAGAATGAGATCAGCAGGCTCGCTTCGCTCGCCTGCATTTTTATCATATGTTAGGACGATCCAGTCGGAGGTCCAGACTAAACGTCTGGCTAAACGGATATGGTGAGCGAAGCGAGCCTAACGGCTAGTAATATAATATTCCCAGGAATAGCTATGATTGGAGTAGCAGTGCCCAATCGATTTTTCCGCGATAAATGCATTTCAATCTTCAATTTGGTGCCAACCTAACAAAGTCAACTCAACTTAATGCCAGCCTGACAAAATTATTAATTTAGTTACCAGAACAACTGTTTCAAAGAGGTACTCTCTCTAGATTATAGTTCTATATTAACATATGGTATGGACATTTCAATTATTATAATTAAGATATTGGAATAAGAAGAATATACATGCTAAAAGACGAACTTTGAACCCTTAAAAACCACCCTTAGAGTTGAAATATCGCCAAAAGATTTCTTAGTGCGCCTCTGAAAGGCCAACTGAACATACCTACCAAATTTGAACGTTTTTGGTCCGGTAGATTTTTAGTTCTGCGAGTGAGTGAGTGAGTGAGTCAGTCAGTGAGTGAGTGCCATTTCGTTTTTATATATATAGATATCCAACAATTACAGCCGCGGATTTCATATTATAATACCACCGCATTGGAAATGTTAAACCAGTGGAGTCAAAGGTTTCGCCGGTCTGAGGTCTCAGCATGACTTCATCAAAAACGTGCTCTGAGCTTTCCAAATGTAATGCTACACAGCTACACCGAGAATCACTTTGTCAAAATTCTTAATAAACAACATCCATGCTACCCATTCAACTTAATGCTGACAATTTATAGCGAGCCTCCAATGTAATGCCACAGAGCTGTATAGTGAGACACTTCACTTTGTCAGAGTTCCCTATGAATAGCATCAATGTTTGCCGTTCAACCAATCCTGTCAGTTCCAAGTGGATCTCCAATCAGCTATAGAAAGATTCACTATGTCACAGTTCCCTATGAATAGCATCAATGTTTTCCATTTAATCAATGATGACGGTCACAAGTGAATCTCATTATAGTGAAAATGCCAGCCAACTCGTTACTACAAATCTGAGTTATCACAAAGCGTAAGTAACTAAATAAATCGGTTCCAGTGAAATCTGTGGATTAAGACGGGGTAGCACATTTTTGTAAATTACCGAGGTTAATATGGGAAGGGGTAAATGAGTGGCCAACTCATTAACAATCATCAAAGGCAAATAAATTATCGCAGGGTACAAAATTAAAAAAAACAACTACTCATTTTTTATACTTTTAGCCAAGACCGTCTTTTACCAATGTAGAATTAATAATCTTGAAGTGTAAACATAACCTATTTTTGGACAATTTCTATCTAAATTTGGGAAAGGAACAGTTTTGGGCTTTAAGCCTGTTGTTCCTTTCCCAATCATTCACAGTTGAGAATTATATATGTATCAATGTATAAATAAATAAATAATTAATTAACAGAATATTTGATCTTAATTTTATGAAAATTCATTATTAAATTATTGAAAAATATAATTCCTTGTCTATATAGAAGGCATTGACAAGACTGAGGATTGGGTCTTTACTTTACTATTAATCGGGTCTTTACATTTCATTCAACTTTTTGATTAGTCTAAAATTTATGATTCTGTGTTGACGATTAGGTTAGGCTGAAGAATGATTGTGAATTGCTGTATGTCAATGGTAGACAATTGAACATTTTAGAAGCAATGAAAATAAATATGATAATGAAAAACGATACTATGTCCAGTTTGAATTAACATACTTATTTTGGCCAGTACAACAGTACTGATTTATCTTATCTTTAGGTGCGTACAAACTTGTGCACCACGAACACGCGGTTTTCAACTTTTCATCAGCTGAAAATTATATAATTTTATAGCTGTTGCTATGCATATTATACCTGTATCTTACTGCTTCTGTATGCATCTTCAACTGTGATATACTTCAGCTATCCTAGACCGAGATATAAAATGTGTTAACTTAATTTAAAGCTCAATTAGTCACACAATAAATCATACTGTTTCTATACGCATCTTCAACTGTGATATCCTTCAGCTATCCTAGACCGAGATATAAAATGTGTCGTTAACTTAATTTAAGACTCAATTAGTCACATAATCAATCATACTGGTTCTGTACACATCTTCAACACTGTGATATACTTCAGCTATCCTAGACCTTAAACTTAATTTAAGGCTCAATTAGTCACACAATAAATCATACTGTTTCTGTACGTATCTTCAACTGTGATATCCTTCAGCTATCCTAAACCAAGATATAAAAAATCTAGTTAATTTAATTTAAGACTTAATTAGTCACACAATAAATCATACTGTTTCTGTTCGCATCTTCAACTGTGATATACTTCAGCTATCCTAGACCGAGATATAAAATGTGTCGTTAAATTAATTTAAGACTCAATTAGTCACACAATAAATCATACTGTTTCTATACGCATCTTCAACTGTGATATCCTTCAGCTATCCTAGACCGAGATATAAAATGTGTTGTTAACTTAATTTAAGACTCAATTAGTCACACAAACAATCATCAACATCTAAATAAAAGCGTCAAGAGTCTGAAATATGTTATGCCCAAGTAAGTATCATCATAAAGTGTAATCCCTCTTTTATGATCTGAGTCTTCTGGGATGATTCTTGTTTCTGCCGTCAAATTAGTGACACACCCACAATAAATGAACCAGAGGACAATCAGATTTTGATGACTGAAACAGCGGTCCGTAGGTAAGATTACAGTTAATGTAATGTATCATAATATTTTATAATAATAAAAATCTGGTGTGGCGCACTCACACAACTTTCCTTGCCGTTATGAAAATTGATCACCTGACGCTAGTGTTCCCGCGCATCACAAGAGTCTACTATTCAAAGATCCGAGCCAGCTGGTGACAGGATAATAACGCTGGATACACAGGAGATCTGCTATCTCTTCATAGTGAATGATTTAATAGAATCAACAGTTACCAACAGTTTGCAATCGAATAATCTTATTTTCTCGAATTTCGAGCTTATTTTCAATTTTAGGTGAAAATGCTACTGGACATTAATTGTAGAGATTTTTAGGCTCAATCTTTCCCACTTGAAATTTTTTGAATACATTGTATCTGAAGCCTGATAATTGGGAATCTAAAATCAAACTTTGCATAGATGGGGCGGAGCTCCTGAATTTTTTACAGATATGGCACTTGTGGCAGTTGATATAGCTTATCAATGACTATTTTAGGTATAAATTTGGTCAAAATCGTTGGAGCCGTTTTCGAGAAAATCGCGAAAAACCCTGTTTTTGACAACATTTTCGCCATTTTAGCCGCCATCTTAAATTGCATTTGATCGAAATTGTTCGTGTCCGGATCCTTATAGTGTAAGGACCTCAAGCTCCTAATTTCAAGTCATTCCGTTAATTGGGAGATGAGGTATCGTGTACACAGACGCAAATACACTCATACACACACACACACACACACAGAAACACAGAACACACACACACACACATACAGACCAATACCCAAAAACCACTTTTTGGACTCAGGGGACCTTGAAACGTATAGAAATTTAGAAATTGGGGTACCTTGATTTTTTTTGGAAAGCAATACTTTCCTTCCTTATAGGGCAAGGAAAGTAAAAAGTGGTTGACAATTTAAATTTGTGTTTTCATTTTTCAAGATTAAAGTTACACTGCATCTATGCATTGTAAAGGCCCAAATCACAAGGTGCGACCTCTACAATATTCGGCTACAGCTCTGCCTTTGAATATTTTAACGACGGCCTATATAACAACAGGAGTGGAACCAAGTCAAGGAAGATAGTTATCAAGTTACAACTTTCTCCTTCACAGGAGAGAGAGAAAAAAACATGGCCTAAAAACTATACAACAGCCTTTGGTAACAGGATATTTCAGATGCGAGGGAGGAGACCAATGGTAGAAGCCAAAACCAGAATATTGTCTTTGAAGAATCCTTACTACTATCAATATAGTCTGATCTCGGTTACATTCTACTTTAGTGAGGTCCACGTAATAATGGCAGTGTTTGATTAGCAATGGTATTGCTATCCTTGTCTATCATTTAACAAAACGGATATCGCTATCTCTTTCTCGCTTTGCTCTGTTGCCAGATCGTCTATTAACAATGTAGAATTTACCCTATTATATTAAGCGAGCAATTTCTGTATGTCTGTTTATATTTTTATATCTGGTTATCTATGTTCAACGGATCTCGAAAACGGCTCAAACGATTTTCACGAAATTAGGAACATAGGAGGTTTATGACATAAAAATTCGATTGCACTAGGTCTCATCCTGTGAGAGGATGAGACTTGCTGAGTCTCATCCTCGCTGAACTCAAACTCGCTGAACGACATTAAAAAGATAATTCATCCTAGGCTGAAACAGCTGAGACTTTTGTCGTCTGTGGATAGTAAAAAGTGAGCGAGTGATTCTGTGGAAAATCAAAATATTCATCTTCTATTTTTGTTAAAAAAATATTGTAGTTTCTATATCTCTTTAATTTAGTGAATTTTCTATATTTTGATTAGACTTATTCTATATTATATTAGAATTGTAATTTCTGTTGTGTCAAGAGGGATATTAAGGGAAGTATTTCTTCCTGGTGCCCTCATATTGTAATGTAAATAAATAAATAAATATCGCATCCCCGAAATTCTTAAGCTGACGTATAGCCAGCTGTAAAATATAAACACGATCGATCATTTTAGAGAATTGTGTTCTGTTTATCAATAGTTTATAAAAAACGAGCGAAGCTCGGTGCCCCGATATTAATTAATTTAACAAAATATTTCGTCCTAATTATGAAATCCATTTGAAAATAATTTCTTGCCTAATAAAATATATTTGATATTATTTTAAATGAGAATGAACAGTTGATATTACATCAATAAAACTGTATCAGCTACCGTCTGTCGTGCATTAACAAGACAGAGGATCGGCAACGTTGTTCTCCTATCTTTCTCCACTGCCATTATAACGTGGACCTCACTATAGATGTTTCGAATTACAAGCATATCAGACGACACACAATACTGAAATGTTACGTAATGTAGTGAACTTGGGACTCAAGGTGTTTTAGAATGTGCTGCTGAAAGGAGTTACAGTAAATTTCAAAGCAATAACTGGTGTCTCGTAACATAAATTTCGGACAAATACAAGGATACCGTGTGGGAGGAGTATTACGAAACGGATCTAACAGGTGAAGAAACATCTATACTCAAACATTTCCATCACTGTTTTCAAGAGTTTATATCCGATGTAAACTTATCAGGAACTGTACTGCAACAACGTTTTTCCATTTGAATAGTGATCCAAAAGTAATGACTCTCCTTGCAAACAACAAGGAGCATGATAAGTGAAGGTTTTCGTTTTCTAACCTATTTACTGCTGCTCATAAAATTTGGAATAACTTAACAAAAAATCTTCAAACTCATAATCTAAATTTGGGAGAGGAATTTTGAAGAGTTCGCCCGTTTTCGCTTCTCCAATATCATTTTAATGAAAAGTAATTTTGTGCTAATGAATGAATAATAGATAAATGACTGAGAAACAAGCAGAGTACATCTAAAGTCCAGTCAAAGATAGTCGAGTTGACTAAGGTTGCATCCTTCAGTCTGCTAGTGTTTATTTATTTATTTATTTATACGTGGATACAATAACAAATCATATAAATATGATTGGGAAGGAACAACAGGCTTGGCCCAAAACTATTCCATTCCCAAATTTTGATTACATGTCCAAAAAATAGGTTATGTTTCTTCTGTAAGAAGTTCAAGCTCAACTTAGTGTTACCTGGTCGCGGGTTCGAATCCCGCCGAATCCCATCGAATAGGCATGGAAGTTTAATACTTTCATAATTCACCCTTGCACTTCTCATTAGACTACCCACATACAAGCAAAAAGAGCTCATGTGGGCATTATTCGCAAAAAATTGTCATTTTTCAGGAAACAGCCCCGAAAGAATTTTATATGTATTTGGGGCGCTGAATTCTCTACTAATCAAAGCTCATGCAACAAATTTGAGAATATCTTTGAAGGCAAAAGTATCAAAAGAATGGCGCCAAATTACCATAGAAAACTGATAGCCTTTGTTTTCCATAGACTAGGTTGAAATAGGAGAGTCAGTCGGAGCGGTGGTGAGACATCCGACTAGTAGTCCTACTGATCGGATAGTAAATGGCTCGATTAACGTTCCATATAATACCACCATTCTTCCCGATGAGAGGAATCTTCTCCATCAACCACGTCGTAGATGGATATCAAATTTATAAAAACGTTTCTTCACCTTTGAAGACTTCAAAAGTTACTTTGAATTACTTAGTAATGACATAGATAAATTATATCATTATGCTATATTTTGATGGTATTGATGAAGTGGAGACTTCACACATATATCGATTTTTTTTCGTACGATTTTTTCCGTCCTTATGAATTCTAAAAGATTAAACGGAACTTGACAAATATCATCTGTTTGAAATCATCTGCTTAATCCAATAGAATTTATAAGGACGGAAAATAACGTACGAACAGAAATCTATGTGCGTGTGTGCAGGGCTTAAAGGATATGCACATTATAATGATTTCATTGAAAATCATCCCAATACCATTGAAAATCAACAGTGACATACAAAAGTTGACAATGCTCTAGTTTTGAAACGAAATCGGAAACTAGAAACGAATTTGAACTGCAATCATGAGTTAAAGAGAGTAAACTGCTCCACCCCACGGGCGGGCCCCGACAAAACCTACTTGCTTATGCCAATGAACAGGAAGCGTGTATTGGAGCATGTTATCGGAAAAGGTTCGTTCACCTCAGTCATGATAAGATATTTTCCATGACAAGCCGTTCATAAACAGCTTATGTTTTCCAATGTAGGTCGGCCAGATCATTAGTTAGGTTGGATAACGTTATCAACGCTATTAGTTGAAAAAAAAAACGATTACACGGTTATAAATGCGTAATGTAGAGGCTAAAATGTAGATTAACTAGAGCTGTGATGGCTATCTTTCGACATAATATAGAGGGGTAACTACTGATAAGCGTCAAACAATGTTTCACTGTATCTCAATTGAAAAAGTATAAGGAACAAGATTATTTCAACATAATTTGTCAAGACCCATTAACCAGAGCGAACATGTGGTTTTTCTAGTGGTATAGATGCTGTTCTAAATAGCCAATGAGCTTAAGGCAAGAGAGAACGATAATTGAAAATTTTACAAATTACTGAAATGTTCAATTTAAGTTTTCAAATTAAGTAATGTTCAATTACTTACCCCTCACCATTCGAGATTAACAAATCGCTATATTCTATCAGAAACTATGCGGATTGAAGATTGCTCCAATTAACTCACCTGAAAACAGAAAAATATATGTTAGATTTGAACATGAAGTAAATGAATAAATAAAAAAAAGCGTAACAATTCCTTATCAATCCCATTCAACCACTGTTGATGGTCACAAGAGACACTCTGTAGATAATTTACCCCTAAAACATAATTACACCGAAAATGGTTATGAAAGAAAAAATACAATATGGAATGAAAAATGAGATACAGGATGAGATATAAATATCCTAAACGGGAAGTCCCTGCAAGGTTCGAAAAAACCTGAGCATCGAGGCCGAGTGTTCAATGATAAGAAAATTTGAACATTAAAACATTTGATTAGAACAATAAATTTGTCAAAAAAGATTCAGATAAAAATGTGGAGGAGGAAATAAAGTAGGACATGAGTATTCAGTCTCACTGAATTCAGCTTCCTAATTACTATTTTAGATTGAACAAAGGAAAAAAAGTAGAGATGATATGAATATAATTATGAACCTGAATGAAACATTAGAAAATCACTTTTTGAAGTTGCACAATCAGATATGAATCGGATATGATCAGTTATGTTATGATCAGTTGCACAATAAGAAGAAAGATATCAGTTGCACAGCACAAATTCCTGTTAAATTTTAACCGTGGTTAAATAATAATATCTTGTGATCTGGCTGGCTCAGATCTAGAGTGGCCTATTTCAGGGCCTATAATATGATCTAACGATTGTTTTCAGGCATCCGGGACCGACGGTCAAGTGTCCATCCGAAACACGAGATTAAATTCCATGAGTAAAATCATGATTAAAATTTAACATGCTTTCGTACAACCGGGCCAAACTAATACATAAATTTATATTGCCAGTTGAAGAAATATTAGTTTTTTGTTATTAAATAGAAAGACTAGCAGTCAAATTTCGTTCTATTTAATAACTATTCTATTTAATCAAATATTCTATTTGATTTAATATTGAGCAGTTCGTGATGGAAAACAACATTGAAACAAATATATCTTCTCTGTAGAAAATTAATTTCCGTTGTTTATTCTAGAGATGTGCAAAATAAGATCAAATCTTCAGCAGGAAGTTTTTCACAGGAAAAGTGTCACTGCTTTCGCTTTTTTGACGGAAATAGATGAAGAAATAATTCCAAGACGAAATCTTGCTTGAATCCATCTTCAAAACAGATCTTTGTTCGGTGTGTCGTCTATTTATAGACTGGCAAACAAGCGGCGTGATCGAGCAGAGAAAGTGAGCTCTGACTATTACAATGATGATGATGATGACGATGATGATGAGTACAACGCCAGAGGTAACACAATGACTCAAATAAAAGCCATGGACAACAAAGAGACAGTGATACACAGACAGACCTACTGTTAACGAGACTCTTCTTCAGCTGTGTGTGTGTGTGTGTGTGTGTGTGGTGTGTGTGTGTGTGTGTGTGTGTCGTGCACGAAAATAGACAAATAGCACGAAGCTAGGTACACAAAACACCAACAGCATCTCACGTTTTGTGAAAGTATCAGCCAGCAACTTCAAAACGTTTCACGATAGCTCGTAAACCAGCCAACACATACACATAACTTACAGTTTAACCAGAGAAAACTGATAAGATTCTAAATTCAATGGTTTAACTTACAGTTTGATTGCTTGTTTAAGTGGTGACAAACAATAAATATGTGTGCATATATGCATCCCACTGATCGGTTCAATCGAAAGTTATCATCTGTGCTCCAGAGGATTTCCACATTTCTATAGTGAGATACACGTTATAAAGTCAGCAGGTGATTAATGGTTCGCTATCATTGTTTGTTATTAGACAAAGCAGATAGCTCTTTCCTTTTCCAAGTCCGCACTGTTGTCAAATTGTTTGTTGGCTATGATAAACCACTAAAAAATCTATGGTACGCTATCATTGTTTGTTATTGAACAAAGCAGATAGCTCTTTCCTTTTCCAAGTCCGCACTGTTGCCAAATTGTTTGTTGGCTATGATAAACTACCAAAAAATTGTATCTCAATTATGCATTTTATTATTGAATCATAGTAAGATATGAAACTCATACACGAGATCAATCACACTAAATTCCAACTCCCAAAACTTTATTTCTTCAAACTTGGTAAAAAGAATTGATTCCCAGAGCTTAGAACAAGATTAACCCAACAAGGTAACACGATTTCAACTAAACTACATGGACACAGGTTCATGGATGGACACGTTAATTGTCGGTCCCGGCTTCCTAAAAATCAGTCATTAGGTCATGTCAGAGGCCCTGAAGTTGATCAGTTGCGACCTGAAAACTCTGACACCAGACCTGAGCCAGCCAGGTCACTCGATATTATTATTAACTAAACTACATACACCAACGAATTAAAAGAACCTAATTTTTCCACAAAAACATTTCAAACCAATGTTATTCTCATAGTTGATTACTAACCAACGTCCAAATTCATAAGTTTCAACGTCCAGTGTTTTCAATGTATATGCACGTACTCAACGACCAATGAGGGTTCAACTTGAACGAATTTTGAACAGTTACTGCACATACGGGCATAGTCAAGTCCAAGTTGAGCATTTACTTATACTTCTAAAATATGGAGCATTTGCTTCATTTTCTATGAAATAAACGTGAGCAAAACCTTTTTTTTCCTCATGGTCATCAAAAAAATAGTTTGAGAATTTGCTCAAAAGTAAAAGCTTAAACTCAAAATTGTATGAATAAACTAGAGCAAACATTGAAAAGCATTTGAAAAACTTTGAAAACATTGAAAAAACATTGAGAGCATTTGCTCAACTTTTGAAGCAAATGCTTCAAAAAAGGTGAGTCAAGTCTAGAGCTGCTTTTCACTTTTTGCTCATAGTAAAATGGCTCAACTGATTCGTATGAGGAAGAGGAAACTATACCAGATACGATCACAACCAATAGTTGAGAACTATAAAACTCTTTTTAGATTCAACCATGATAATTATATATCACCATTATTCCTACACAAGAATAAATACAAGAGATAAGCTATCTGATATAAAGATAGCCATCACAAAATAGGAAACAGGCATTTAAGAAGATGAGAGTGTAGACGATAATAAGAAGGCTATTGATATTATAAGATTATGCTGAAGATTATTATAGAGATGACATTTTTTCAAGATTCTAAACTCAACTAACTTAAAACTCAATTCATAGATTAATAGAAAACAGAGCAGACGACGCAAACACAAGCGGTGTCTCCTACATGCATACTTAGCGCTTACTTGAGCTATAAAAATAAAGTAAGGCCACAAAGGCGAATCAGCTGATGAAAAAACTTTAAAATACGTGAGCATTTGCTCCAGAGTTCAGGAGCATAAGGTGAGGCGAGGCAAATGCTTATGCTTCTACCTAATGCTCATGAGCAAAACCTTATGCTCCATGCTCCTGCTCATGAGCATATGCTTTGGTTTTATTGATATGGCTTTGTCTCTGATATATGGTCTTGAAGCAGTTAGAAGTCGATTGAACTTACTTAAAAACATTTGCTCCAGAGTTCAGGAGCATAAGGTGAGGCGAGGCAAATGCTTATGCTTCTACCTAATGCTCATGAGCAAAACCTTATGCTCCATGCTTCTGCTCATGAGCATATGCTTTGGTTTTATTCATATGGCTTTGCCTCTGATATACGGGCTTGAAGCAGTTAGAAGTCGATTGAACTTACTTAAAAACATTTGCTCCAGAGTTCAGGAGCATAAGGTGAGGCGAGGCAAATGCTTATGCTTCTACCTAATGCTCATGAGCAAAAACCTGATGCTTCCCGTTCTAACAACGCTGACAGTCTCTAGTGCACCGCCGCCTTCGCATCCTCAATAACCGCTGTTGTACGTTTCATTTCAATCTGACAGCAATCCTAGTTAGCAACATCAACACTTCCCCATTCACCCAATACTGCAACTCAAGTGAAAGCTCACTGCAGCAAATCACAATCTACTCCTCTCAACCGCACCTCAAGACACTCTCTCTCACTCTCTTTCATTCTATTCATTTCCTCTCTCTCTGTATCAGTGTTCCTCTCTCACTTAGCACCTTACTAAACGTTCCACCGCAATTTACTAGACACTCGTAACGAATACTGCCCAAAACAGTACTTAGGAAAAATTGGCATACAAACGCAGGCTATCATCATTCAAAACAAAATATACGATAAATTTAACCGCTGGCCATTGACACAGAAATTGCTCTCCTCGCCTACAAAACGGGATAAATGTTTCCAGTCGAGCTGAAAGATTATGCAGATATGTAGATAGCGAAGACCGTTTCAATGCTTGGACAGGTGCAGATTCGGCATAACGTAGAAACAAAGGCATAAGAAACTTAGTTTTCGGTTCAAATGGAAAGGAGAAAACTAAAGTTAGTCCTGCAGGTTTCAGAACATTGCCCGGTAAATAATCCATGCTTTTAATTAGTATGCTAGATTCAAGTTTTATTGTTTACATCAGCAATACAACAAAATACAAAACATCTCATCAGATACCTATAACTAACAATTTAAAGATACTAGGTACTTTTGAGAGGTTAATTTGACACTATATTATAATGTATCAATAATACAGTAGAAATTAACTTTAAACTTATAAGTATACACAACTCATATCAACATTTTGGAATGATTTAATTGATGATGGAAATGAACCTTAACATGTTATGTGAGAAACGATACAAACAAAAATACTATTCACAAAGGAGCTTCCGCAAAGCCCTTGTCCGTGGATAGGAGCTTGAATAATGGGACATATGAAACAGATAAGACACATACATACACGCATTCACACAGTTATCAGAATTCGACAATTGACACATCAGAGCATTCCCCTTATTACATATATCTCATAGTGATATAAACTTCATGTGAACACTAGGGAGGAAGCCACCACCTATAAATCGACCTATAGTATTTAAAGGCAGAAAAGAGAATATAAAAGAGAAAGAGAAGAAGAAGAAGAAGAAGAAAAATGTTTAGGTTTTAAGACAATTGATTCTATAGTCCTAGGACTGCATCTGTTTTTATCCCCAAACAAGGGATTGTTCAGGAGCAAAGACCTTATAGATGCATAGACTCACATGCAGCGCTAGTGTCGTACTTGGAATTGAAATTCGCCATTGAGGGGGCAACCCATAAGATTATTACATACCAATGCCATCAATGCCTTTGTGATCTATAGTATTACAAATAAATGATATATAATATCTCGTGCTAAAATACCCCAATGGCGGCCTTCAATTTCAAGTAAGAGCTATCATTGGGAAGGCATAGGCATTGTGGGTCTATATCTCTTTAAGGTCCTTGTTCAGGAGTGTAGGATATGGGAAGAGAAAATATTCTGTCAGCTGTTCTAACCTAAGTAGTGTGAAGATCAGAGAAATAGTACTATTATAGTACCTATGTTTTAGCATGGAGAAAAGATGTCATCAGAAAGTATCCCATGTACCATGTTGCAAATTTCAAACCAATTTTTGTTAACTGAAGCCGATTACTGTCGACTACTGTCTATTATTACTGAGTTAGCCGGGTGAGAGTGTAAGAACGGCATAGTTGAGAGACTATTGCATTATCAGCGTTACATATCTTCACGAAAAAGAACTGCTAACACTGGAGGTTCTCCAGTGCCCCCTCTAGCTGATTTTTGAAGTGGGGGTTTACAGGGAATAAGCTGTAATGGCTGTGAATTTTTGTCATTTGCAGCTTTATATATTTTGGAACATAAACACCCTATAACCAACGATATCTTCTTATGCTATCTTTTCTCTATGGTTTAAGTACCTATCTTTTCTCTACAATATTACATAGAATTGCCTTTCATAGCGAGCGATTCATTATTGCGATACCGCAACGATTAGAACTATTAAGAGTTGGTTTAAACGACATTATTGCTTAATACGATGAACTGTATATCACAACCTCAAGAAAGGGAAACCGATAGACACAGAACTAAAAAACGATAAATTGGCAAATCAACAACCGTATCGAATACACGCGAACACGGTCCAGTGATAAGCACAAAGAAAAACTTGAACTGATTGATCCTTGATTCGTGTTATGCTTAATAACCTTCCCTTCAATTCTCTTGGAGTGACCCACTTACTTTAAAGCGGAAACAGTTTATTGCAATCGACTGGGTGTTAAAGCGATACATTTATTTCAGCTATTTAAAGCTTCAGTTTGACAAATCAATTTGGATAGCAAAACAGGTAGAGAGACGCCGTGAAGGTCGCTCTCGCAGGATATAGCCGCGACTAATTGGCACCTCACATCGAAATCGAAATTAATTAGCGAATTCATTGATGGAAATCAAAGGTTTCAATCACCACCGGAAGCGATAAATCCATATTTGTCTACCAATCTTAAATGATCAACAAACCAAAACGTAATACCGATTGCAAAAAATTTATACAATTTCCAGTACGTTTCTCGACGTACGAAATCTTCTCCTTCAAAACCTTGAAGATCTCTATGAATGAATATAGATTTTCCAGATTAGGTTAAACTAGTTCAGCAGGATGCCAATAAATTGTAATAGACTGAATAAAAAGTGGTCAATAAACTGTGATTGACTGCATAAAAAGTAGTCTACTTAAAACTAGAAGACTTTCAAAAACATAATAAATCAAACACGAAGCTGCGTACAGGCTTGAGCGCCACGAACACGCTCATTTTACTTTTAATCAGCTGATTATACCTGCAGAAACAGTAAGGTACAGATATAATCAGCATAGCATCAGCTGATTAAAAGTGAAATGCGCGTGTTCAATAAATGAAGAGATGGATTTCAGTTCAGTTATTTAATATCGGGGCACCGAGCTTCGCTCGTTATTTTTATTTATTGATAAACAGAACACAATTCTCTAAAGGTGCGTACAGATTTACGCGCCGCGAACATGAGCAATTCACTTTTAATCAGCTGATACCAAGCTTGTTATATCACTGTATCTTTCCGTTTCTGTAAAAATACAGATATAGTCAGCTGATTTAAAGTAAATTGCTCATGTTCGTATATCTCTGTACGCACCTAAAGATTAACGTGTTTATATTTCACAGCTGGCTATGTCATCTTATGAATTTCGGGGATGCGATATTTTGATTTTTCACATACTCACTCGCTCACTCACTTTTTTACTATCCACATCTGTTTCAGCCAAGGATGAATTATCCTTTTAATGTCGTTCAACGAGTTTTCCCAAGGATGAGACCTAGTGCAATAGAATTTTTATATCATAAACCTACTATGTTCCAAATTTCGTGAAAATCGTTAGAGCCGTTTTCGAAATCCGTTGAACATAAATAACCAGATATAAATATATAAAAATACAGGAATTGCTCGCTCAATATAATTGACCGAGCGAAGTGAGGTCTAAGATTCAAGTCGACGGTTTGGCATTTCTCTTAATGTTTAAATATTTGAATGTTTATATGTTGCGCATTTACGGCGAAACGCGGTAATAGATTTTCATGAAATTTGATAGGTATGTTCCTTTTTTAATTGCGCGTCGACGTATATACAAGGGTTTTTGGAAATTTTGCATTTCAAGGATAATATAAAAGGAAAAAGGAGCCTCCATCATACGCCAATATTAGAGTAAAAATCCGACTATAGAATTATCATTCATCATAAATCAGCTGACAAGTGATTACACAGATGTGTGGAGAAGCCAGTCTATTGCTGTATTTCCATAAGGTCTATAGTTTCAATCAGGTACTAACTTGTGGATGAGAACACTGCGTGATGTCTACTGTTCAAAGAACTACTAGTAGGATTATATTTAAAATTTCATGCATTTTCCATTCGAGTCAATTCTTGACGATACACAATTTTCTAACTGGCACCAAGTGATATCTTGCAATTCTATTCTGGGACATAATCGGGTAGGGCTACAAGCTTCCACCCAATCATACAAGACAAATCATTCTTCAAAAATATTAATCCTATTCTAAATCCTCAGCCTTAAAACGGCCCTTCGGCCACCAAATTGTCGAATTTAGGACAATTTAACGGAAGAGGCGGAGGATCAACACGGCACGGATGTCCGGCACAATACGGATGAAAGAGAGAGAAAGAGTGTAAGAAAAAGTGAGAAAGTAGCGACGCAGCAGACTTGAAAGCCTTTTTCTCCTCCTACCAATCACTCTTTCTCCGTATTAATTGATCCTAACTGTTCATATCAGCAGCTTCCAACAAGAGTGGGCTTCCTCACATTATGTGGGCCACTCCAATTCGGATGCTTTCAGCACCAATAAACGTTTACCGCTCTCCGGTAACCACCACCGAATTTCGTGTGTCATCATTGTTCTAACCAGGTTCCACACAAAAAAATCTGGTGTGGCGTACTCACACAACTTTCCTTGCCGTTATGAAAATTGATCAACCGACGCTAGTGTTAACGCGCATCTCAAGTCTACTACTATTCAAAGATATGAGCCAGCTGGTGACAGGACAATAACGCTGGAAACACACGAGGTCTGCTATCTCTTCATAGTGAATGATTTAATAGAATCAACAGTTGCCAACAGTTTGCAATTGAAATAATCACATTTTCTCGAATTTCGAGCATATTTTCAATTTTAGGTGGAAATGTTAAGAAACATAAATTGTAGAGATTTTCATGCTCAATCTTTTCCACTTAAAATTTTTTGTTCAAATTGTATCTGAAGACTGATAATTGGAAAGCTAGAATCAAACTTTGAATAGATGGGGCGAAGATCCTGAAATTTTTACAGATATGAGACTTGTGGCAGTTCATAGAGCTTATCAATGACTATTCCATGTATAAATTCGATCAAAATCGTTGGAGCCGTTTTCGAGAAAATCGCGAGAAACCCAGTTTTTGACAACATTTTCGCCATTCTAGCCGCCATCCTGAATTGCATTTGATCGAAATTGTTCGTGTCGGATCCTTATACTGTAAGGACTTTAAGTTCCAAATTTCAAGTCATTCCGTTAATTGGGACATGAGATATCGTGTACACTGACGCACATACACTCATACACACACACACACATACCAATACCCAAAAACCACTTTTTTGGACTCAGGGTACCTTGAACCGTAAAGAAATTTGGAAATTGGGGTACCTTAATTTTTTTCAGAAAGCAATACTTTCTTTCCTTACCTATGGTAATAGGGCAAGGAAAGTAAAAATTCAATCTTTCATCCTCTTAAATTCGAGTTAGGTATTAATAGCAATAGTTTTTATAGAAATTACAAGTACCCACTTTATACTTTTGTATATAAAATACACTTTAATAGCAAGTTATTTAATGGCAACGAACTCTAATACAACTTACTGGCCCAGTTGCACTGAAGTTTATTAAATTTTAACTGTGATTGAGAGCTAATAAAGACGTTTTCCGCTTTTCTGATTAGTTTTCATGGCATTTAACCATGATTCAATCACCGTTAAAATTTAACAGACTTTTGTGCAACCAGGCCTCTTCGTTGTTGTGAATTTCATGTTGTGTTAGATATCCAAATTGAATAAATACGACGAAAACACTGATTTATCAACAAAATTTGAGAATCTAGTTTCGGTTGTTACACCATTATCTCTAGTAAACTGAAACATCGAACAGCAGATGAATATGGTGTGGATCAAGTCGTTTTCATCCAGTAAGTGATTGAGTTGATTACTGGACAAATATATTTGTGTGCTGAATGAAGATAATCAGAATTTAATACTGAATAAAGTAAGGGAAGATTAAGTAAAATCATAGAGAAACAATAGCATTAATAGATATCCCATAGTATGGGGCGGGTATGTCGCAACGTTTACTGTTATCTCGAGCCGATACTATTATTATTATTATTATTATTATTATTATTGTCATTTGTTACGTGAAGCCACATATCTGAGCAGAGCTCAAGTGGCATGTAACATGTCATGAACATTTTTCTATGCAAAGTGTATGCATCTGCATAAACTCAAAGTATGAAGGCACCACAACATTCCTCCATGGTATAGGGACACGCTTCCACAAGTATATCAGTAATTGAAGACAAGAAAAGCCTATGACTACCACATAACCGTATTCTTTCAGGTAGACAATTGAAGAGCTTCAGTCCCGAATAATATGGTCCTTTTTCCAAAAGTGTCAGTCTGTGAGCGGGGTACTGATATACAGCTGAACTCTTTGCTCTTGTGCTATAGCCATGGCAAACTACATTTCCTTCAAATCTCTCTGAATTTCTGAAGACAAAATTTACAGTCTCAAGGAAGTGCAATGCTGGGACCGTGAGAAACCTGTATTTTCTAAAAATGGGCCTACATGAATTGGATGGCCGCAAGCCCTCCAAAACACGAACAGCTTTCTTTTGCATCTTAAATATTTTATATAAATTATTTTTACTATTCCCCCAAAAGAAGATGCTGTAGCGTATTAGGGCTAAAAAATATCCATGATACACCTTCTGAGCTGTCTTTATAGTGGATGCAGTCCTCACAGTTCTCAGTGCAAAAAGTGCATGATAGAGCTGTTTTATAAGTTTTTCCAAGTGTTTATCCCATTTCATATTTTTTGCAATTCCACTCCAAGAAAACTAGTCACTTCAACAGACAAGCACTCCCTCCCATTTAAAGCATTCAGGTTTAAAGGTTCAGCATGATGTCCCGTCACGGCAAACCTGATATAGTTGGATTTAGTCATATTCAACTTCAATGCATTATGACCAAACCAATTGTTGAGTTGATGCATAGCCGTTTCAGCCCTAATCATAACTTCACTATCATCCTTCCCAGTAACCAGAACCGTTGTATCGTCAGCATATAAAATGAGCTTGCCATCTACATTATTTGGCAGGTCGTTTATAAATAAATTGAAAAGAGTCGGTCCAAGCACAGAGCCCTGTGGCACACCTTGTTCTACTCTTTCCCATGCTGAAAATACCAGTGAACTCCCATTACTCAATTTAACTGACTGATATCTATTTTCCAAATAGGACACGAAAAATTTCCCTGCACTACCATAAATCCATAGAATCCAAGCTTATTCAACAACAGCTCATGGTCTACCATATCAAACGCCCTGGATAAATCGCAGAAAAGCCCTAAAGCCTTCCGCGATCCATCCAGAGCATCCAACACATCTGATACAACTTCAAATATAGCAGACTTTGTTGACAATCCCCTCCTGAATCCAAATTGTTTGTTATGAAAAATTTTATTCTCATCTAAGTGAACCATCATCTGCTCAAACACAATCTTCTCAAATATCTTGGAGAATACAGTTAAGAGTGCAATTGGTCGATAATTTTTAATATCCTTCCTATCTCCCTTCTTGTGAATTGGTTTGATCAGAGCATACTTTAATTTTTGGGGAAAGATTCCTTCCTGCAAACACCTATTAATAATAAATGTTAGAGGCTCCAAGATAATGTGACTAACCTTCTTTATCACTCGTGATGAAATCTCGTCCCACCCAGTTGAGCCAGAATTTCTCAAGCTATTTATGGCTTTCCTAACTACACTTATTGAGACACTTCTGAACTTGAAAGGAGGATACTGCCTATTTATTTGCTTGAGGTACTCTCTGCTCTCACATGTTCTAGCAGAGCCGGACATTTCAGATGCACATTCAACAAAATACTCATTGAACAAGGAAGCTATGCATTGTGGATTAGAGTACCTTCTATTGTCAGCTGTAGTCAACTCTATCTTCTGCTCATCCCTATTTAATAGCCCCAGTTCATTTCTGACGATTGTCCAAGTGCCTCTATTAATATTGTTGGACTGTGCAATGAACATTTCATTGGTTTTTTGCTTAGCTAGTAGTATTGTCTTCTTTAAAGTTCTCTTATATTTGGCAAAATAGGACAGAAATTCAGGATGTCTGTTAGTCTTACTCTCAATGTGTAACTCTCTTTTCCTTCTACACGAAATCTTGATGCCAGTGGTCAACCAGTTTTTCACCGAATCATTCTCTGTAACCTTAACTTTCTCAGGGGGAAGCAACTGGAGAAACAATTGTAAAAGAATGAGTGAAAAGTATTAAATAATTTCTCGCCACCATCATTAGTCATACATAGGGACCAATCCACAGAGCTCAATGTGTCACAAAAGAATTTCAAGGACTCTTCATTAATACATCTTCCTAATCTGCAACTATTATTGTGTTCAACGTTGGGATTATTGGCTAATTCTATTGTTAGGGCTTCGTGGTCTGATAATCCTGGGTCAAAAATCTGTGCAAGAATACTATCCACATTATAATTGGTCACAATATTGTCAATGCAGGTTGAAGACAATGAGGTTATTCTAGTTGGCCTGTCAAAGATAAATGAAAAACAGCTGGATTCAGTGATATTCCGGAAAGTACTGCTATTAGAGTTCCTCTTAAGAAGATCAATATTATAATCACCACATAGAAATATAACTTTTCTCCTATAATCTCGTTTAAGCAGACATAAGAGCTTGTCATAAATATTGAAAAAATCTTCAAAACAACTATCTGGGGCTCTATAAACCGACACTACCAAAATTGTCTTATCTCTACCCTCCATTGAGACACTGAACTCAACCGCTGCACACTCAAATACACTTTCAATTGACAACCCCACAATATCCTCTCTAATCCTGTAATTCAGACCTTTTTTTAAAAGTATACAAGCTCCTCCTCTTCCCTTATTGGAACGACAATAGACAGAGGCAGGCTTATAGTGTTTGAGATTGTTCAGTAAACTGGTGTCACAGGATGACAGCCAGTGCTCAGTGAGAGCCACTACTGGAGGAATTTTAAGATCAGGAAGAAACACATTACTCCACGTTAGTTCTACCCCGTGAAGCTTTATGACGCTGGTAGTATCTCATATTGTGCCGTTCTTACACTCTTACCCGGTAAAAACAGTAAAAATCGACAATAATCGACAGTAATCGGCTTGAGATAACAGTAAACGTTGCGACATAAACGCCTTATAACATGGGATATCTAATAACGCTATTGTTTCTCTATGGTAAAATATTCTGAATAAAGATACTCTTGAAGATTAACACTAAATATAGGTAATGTTGTGCTAAATATAAAGATACTCTTGATTTCAATAGTCAAGACTAGAATAGATGTAATTTGTGCTGAATAAAGAAAATAGTTGAGTCGAATTTTAAACAAAGATAAGTTTATGCTAAAAATATACACTCGTCGACGTTGGAAGCAATCTCTATGTACCAGTTCTGCTTGGTTGTACGAGAGAGAGAACATCTGGAAGAGTAACCCATAAGGTAGATAGGAAACGCTTATGTTCCATTTCTCAACAACTTTTTCATGTCAACTATATCATAGATATACTGACACCCAAACGCTTGTGTTCCATTCATCAGCAACTTTTTCTCATCAACTAGATCAGAGTGTGCTCACACCCAAACGCTTCTGTTTCATTCTTCAGCAACTTTTCTTCACAAGTGTGCTCACACCTAAACGCTTGTGTTCCATTCATCAGCAACTTTTTCTCATCAACTAGATCACAGTGTGCTCACACCTAACGCTTGTGTTCCATTCCTCAGCAACTTTTTCTCACCAACTAAATGACAGATGTGCCGACAACCAAAGTGGACTTTTAATAGGTGTCGGACGCCACACCAGAAACCAACACCAGTAGCCAACTGCGACTTTCACTTGGCAACAAGAGAGAAAACATCCTGGAGCTATCAGATATCCTGGTCGCCAACAGGCAACTGTCACTCAGCAATCTTTATTTCCTCTTCAATCAGAAAGTCTATTTCCAGATCAAAAAAGTCTATTTCACGACTAAAGGAAGTCTATCTCTAAAATCTATTACCATATCAAACAGATCATAGCGTTATCTGAATTTGAGAGAGGGATAGCACAAGGTTACCCTATTTTTTCTCTCCCTATTATTTCGATAATTTACTTATTGTACTAGTAGTTTTGTGAACAGTAGACCTCACGCAGTATGATCTCATCCACAAGTACCTGATTGAAACTATAGACCTTATGGAAATACGGTAATAGACTGGCTTCTCCACACATCAGTGTAATCACCTGTCAGCTGATTTATGATGAATAATTCTATAGTCTGATTTTTACTCTAATATTGACGTATGAAGGAAGTTCCTTTTCCTTTTATATTATCCTTGAAATGCAAATTTCTAAAAACCTTGTATATACGTCGACGCGCAATTAAAAAAGAAACATACCTGTCAAATTTCATGAAAATCTATTAATTCGTTTCGCCGTAAATGCGCAACATTTAAACATTCAAACATTTAAACATTAAGAGAAATGACAAACCGTCGACTTGAATCTTAGGCCTCACTTCGCTCGGTCAATTATTGTATAAATTAATAAATGAATGAATGAATAGCGGAAATAAATAGAATAAAAAAAATTATAGAATGAAAAAAATAGCGAAGATCCATCCACCAATCAAGTATACAGACTCCAATTAACATGGAAAATGGAAATAAACTTCTAATTCTTATATTCTTGTTTCATCAAACAAAGTTGAAAGGGGTTTGTTTCTACAGACAGTGTAGTCTTCCTCACTGAAAGATTCAACAACTTTACAGTGAAATTCACTTCTAACTTTAGCATTGGTTGATAAAGAAGAATTAAAATTAGTTCATTATCCTTGTCTATCAATAGACAAAGCAGATCCTCTATCATTTTCTGGCTCCACACTGTTGCCAACTGTTTATTGATTATGAAGAAATTTGAAGAATTACCAGAATGTCTCATCTCAATGGGCTATATGAATAAAGTTGAGCATTTGCTTATACTTCAAAAATATGGAGCATTTGCATCATTTTCTATGAATAAACGTGAGCAAAAACTTTTGCTGATGCTCATCAAAAAAAATAATTTGAGCATTTACTCAAAAGTAAAAGCTTATACTCAAAATTGTATGAATAAACTAGAGCATTTGCTCAACTTTTGAAGCAAATGCTTCAAAAAAGGTGAGTCTAGTCTATAGCAGCTTATCACCTTTTGCTCCTCTTTAAAATACGTGAGCATTTGCTCCAGTGTTCAGGAGCATAAGGTAAGAGTATAAGGTGAAGCTTATTCATATAAAAATGAGCAAATGCTTTTGCTTCTACCTTTTGCTCATAAGCAAAACCTTATGCTCCATGCTCTTGCTCATGAGCATTTACATTTACATTCATTACATTCCTTAATCACAACATCAAATTAATGATTGGGAGAGAATCAACAGGATAAACCCAAAACTGTTCCTCTCCCTAATTTTGATAAAAATAGTCCAAATGAGGTTATGAAAACACATTTATAAAGATCACAAAAATTTACAGTCCAAAAAAACATTATTCTAAAAAGATCTCGGTTGATCAGAGAGATGAAACAAATTATTATTACACTTGAAAATGCATTAATAAATTGAAAAATATTAAAAAACTTGATAAATTTGAAGCCAGAAAAATCACAAAAACATTCACTATCAGCATATGATTCGTAGATATCATGAAGACATGTCTAATTGCAATGACTAATCAGTGTGAGTTGCATCATAAGCAACAATGTGAAGTATTGTGACTAAACGTGTCTGATAATGTCTTGACTAAATGGTGTGCGTCTTATAAATACATACAGAGTTCATGAGAGCGTATGATATTTTTGCTGTACAATGCTTTGGCAGAATGAGGAAGGCGCCAGTACTATTGAAATGTCATTGTTGGTTCCTTTTACGGATTCAAATGTCGATATATAACTATTATTAACTTCATGAGCGAGACTAGATTTCAATCTCTGAGCAGGAGATATTCATATGGGCCAATATATTTTCAGATTTCTACGAGTTTGCACTTTGACGCCTAGTAACTACATCGATAGTACAGTTAATAATTCTATAGTGAGATTCTCTTCAAACTTTAGCATTGGTTGATTGAGAAGCAACCACATTGACAGTTTGGTATCCTTACTAGATTTGCTGTTGGATTCAGATTGAATGAACCGACGACTTGTGTCGTCGAAGACGGATTTGCGAAACTGGTCGCTTTTACGAAATCCGGTCGGACGCGGATCGCTGCACGTTTTTGCGACACTCCGACATTGTCATGTTGTCGACTGACAAAGTACAGTATTGTCGATTTCCCTACTACCACAGTGTTGATGTTACTAAGACTGAACTCTAAGGATTGAAATGAAAGTTTCATTGAAACCATATGAACAGAAATAGAAGACCCTCCCTCTCCACCTTGATCTGATCAAGATTTTTAAATGATTTAAAAATAAATTCTCATAATTGACATTGAATATTTTAAATAATTATATTTATAAATTATTGTGAAACTATCAGGCAACGTTGAGGATGTGAAAATGTAGAAAAAGAGCTTCTGTTTCATTCTTCAGCAACTTTTCTTCACAAGTGTGCTCACACCTAAACGCTTGTGTTCCATTCATCAGCAACTTTTTCTCATAAACTAGATCAGAGTGTGCTCACACCTGAACGCTTCTGTTTCATTCTTCAGCAACTTTTCTTCACAAGTGTGCTCACACCTAAACGCTTGTGTTCCATTCATCAGCAACTTTTTCTCATCAACTAGATCAGAGTGTGCTCACACCCAAACGCTTCTGTTTCATTCTTCAGCAACTTTTATTCACAAGTGTGTCACACCCAAACGCTTGTGTTCCATTCATCAGCAACTTTTTCTCATCAACTAAATCAGAGTGTGCTCACACCCAAACGCTTCTGTTCATTCATCAGCAACTTTTCTTCACAAGTGTGCTCACACCTAAACGCTTGTGTTCCATTCATCAGCAACTTTTTCTCATCAACTAAATCAGAGTGTGCTCACACCCAAACGCTTCTGTTTCATTCTTCAGCAACTTTTCTTCACAAGTGTGCTCACACCTAAACGCTTGTGTTCCATTCCTCAGCAACTTTTTCTCATCAACTAGATCACAGTGTGCTGACACCCAAACGCTTGTGTTCTATTCTTCAGCAACTTTTTCTGATAGGTGTGCTCACACCCAAACGCTTGTGTTCCATTCCTCAGCAACTTTTTCTCATCAACTAGATCACAGTGTGCTGACACCCAAACGCTTGTGTTCCATTCTTCAGCAACTTTTTCTGATAGGTGTGCTCACACCCAAACGCTTGTGTTCCATTCCTCAGCAACTTTTTCTCACCAACTAAATGACAGATGTGCCGACAACCAAAGTGGACATTTTAATAGGTGTCGGACGCCACACCAGAAACCAACACCAGTAGCCAACTCCGACTTTCACTTGGCAACAAGAGAGAATACATCCTGGAGCTATCAGATATCCTGGTCGCCAACAGGCAACTGTCACTCAGCAATCTTTATTTCCTCTTCAATCAGAAAGTCTATTTCCAGATCAAAAAAGTATATTTCACGACTAAAGGAAGTCTATCTCTAAAATCTATTTCCAGATCAATCAGATCAGAGTTATCTGAATTTGAGAGAGAAAATAGCACAAGGTTACCTTATTTTTTCTCTCCCTATAATTTACTTATTGTACTAGTAGTTTTGTGAACAATAGACCTGACGCAGTATGATCTCATCCACAAGTACCTGATTGAAACTATAGACCTTATGGAAATACAGTAATAGACTGGCTTCTCAACACATCAGTGTAATCACTTGTCAGCTGATTTATGATGAATAATTCTATAGTCTAATTTTTTACTCTAATATTGGCGTATGAAGGAGGCTCCTTTTTCCTTTTATATTATCCTTGAAATGCAAAATTTCCAAAACCTTGTACATACGTCGACGCGCAATTAAAAAAGGAACATACCTTTCAAATTTCATGAAAATCTATTACCTCGTTTCGCTGTAAATGCGCAACATTTAAACATTCAAACATTTAAACATTAAGAGAAATGCCGAAACGTCGAATTGAATCTTAGGCCTCACTTCGCTCGGTCAATTATTGTATAAATTGATAAATGAATGAATGAATAGCGGAAATAAATCGAATGAAAAAATATTATGGAATTGAAAAAATTAAAAAAAGCGAAGATTCACCAACCATTCAAGTATAGAGACTCCAATTAACATGGAAAATGGAAATAAATTTCCAATTCTTATATTCTTGTTTCATCAAACAAAGTTGAATTTGTTTCTACAGTGTAGTCTTCCTCACTGAAAGATTCAACAACTTTACAGTGAAATTTCACTTCTAACTTTAGCATTGGTTGATAAAGAAGAATTAAATTTGGTTTGTTATCCTTGTCTGTCAATAGACAAAGCAGATCCCTCTATCATTTTCTAGCTCCGCACTGTTGCCAATTGTTTATTGATTATGAAGAAATTTGAAGAATTACCAGAATGTCTCATCTCAATTATAAAAGATTATTATGAACTATACCAGAATGTCTCATCTCAATTATAACAATCTATTATAAAATCAAATATATATTTTCCTACAGATAACTTGAAAAGTGCACATTTCTACACTGATTGCAGGCCGCAAAGAATCACTTTTCCGCTCTAGTGTGCAAAGTATTACTTTGCGTACTCCAGATTTGCAGCATGACAACGCAATAGTTATTTGTGCAACTAGTGCGCAAAGTGACAGTTTGCTGCACCGAAAGAAACGTTTACGAATGGTTTCTTGAGTGCAGCAGAGGAGCTTTGCGCACGTATTTCACATTTAATTTTTCCTACAGTTACCATTGAATATGAAAAGTGGGTAATTATGAGTAAAATTCCCTGAATTCCATCAAATGTTTTTGTGTAATTTTTTTTATTAATAAAAACCTTTATTTATTTAAAATGAATAATGTAGTAGTAAATGAATGAAGGCGGCTGTCACTCATGTGATGGCTCTGTCGCTATCATCGTTGTCCACTGCCATTATAACGTAGACCTCACTATAGCAGCCCAGTCAGTGCAGTTACCAACTTAAATTTGATTTTCCTGCACTGTTGCTCCATATAACCTACTAACTATTTTGTGTTGCTATGTTGCAAATCTGGAGTGCAGAAAAAATTTTTCCCGCACTAGAGCGGAAAAGTGATTCTTTGCGTTCTGTAATCAGTGCAGGAATGGTCACTTTTCAAGGTAACTGTAGGAAAAATAGTTAGTAGGTTATATGGAGCACCAGTGCAGCAAAATCAAAATTAAGTTGGTAACACTGACTGTGGTCCACGTTATAATATGGCAGTGGACAACGATGACAGCGACTGCCACCAGTCGCCTTCACCATGAGTGCCGCCTTCATTCATTTACTACATTATTATTCAATTTTAAATAAATTAAGGTTTTTATTGATAATAAAGTAACACAGAAAAACATTTGATGGATTTCAGGGAATTTTACCCATAATTACCCACTTTTCATATTCAGTAATAACTGTAGGAAAAATTTAATGTGAAATACGTGCGCAAAGTTCTTCTGCTGCACTCAAGAAACCATTCCAGTAAACGTTTCTTTCGGTGCAGCAAACTGTCACTTTGCGCACTAGTTGCACAAATAACTATTTCAGATGTCTCCGGGTTTGAAGTTTGCCGCCTAGTGACATCGGACTCACAAAAATATATTTTCTTGAGGGGAGAAAATAATTTGCTGTCAGATTCAGATTGAATGAACCGACGACTTGTGTCGCCGAAGTCGGCTTTGCGAAACTGGTCGCGTTTACGAAATCCGGTCGGACGCGGATCGCTGCACGTTTTTGCGACACTCCGACCATTGTCATGTTGTCGACTGACAAAGTACAGTATTGTCGATTTCCTTACTGCCACAGTGTTGTTGTTACTACGACTGAACTCTAAGGATTGAAATGAAAGTTTCATTGAAACCATATGAACAGAAATAGAAGACCCTCCTACTCCACCTTGATCTGATCAAGATTTAAAAATAATTCTCATAATTGACATTAAATATTTTATCTAATTATATTTCTAAATTGTCGAAAACGATCTGGCAACGTTGCGGAGGTAGGAAAGGATAGCGCTATCTGATTTGTTGATATTTTTAATTATATTCATCTTTTTATGTATTTAATTTAATTAAATTTTTCTATTCACATCAATCAAATTGATTTCTATCAAGATAAAATTATTTTGAATAATTATATTTCTAAATCATTGTGAAACAAACTGGCAACGTTGCAGAGGTGAAAAAGGTAGAAAAAGAGGTAGAACGGAAAGAGGAGATCCTCCCTCTCACCCTTGTACTGATCAATATTTTTTTAATGATTTAAAAATAAATTCTCATAATTGACATTAAATATTTTATCTAATTATATTTCTAAATTGTTGGAAAACGATCTGACAACGTTTCGGAGGTAGGAAAGGATAGCGCTATCTGATTTGTTGATATTATTAATTATATTAATTTTTTATGGATTTAATTTAATTAAATTTTTCTATTCACATCAATTGAATTGATTTTTATTAAGAAGAAATTATTTCAAATAATTATATTTATAAACTATTGTGAAACGATCTGGAAACGTTGCGGAGGTAAAAAAGGTAGAAAAAGAGGTAGAACGGAAATAGGAGATCCTCCCTCTCACCCTCTCTCACTGATCAATATTTTTTTAATGATTTAAAATACATCTTCATAATTGACATTAAATATTCTATTCAATTATATTTTTAAATTGTTGGAAAATGATCTGGCAACGTTGCGGAGGTAGGAAAGGATAGCGCTATCTGATTTGTTGAATGGCGGACAAGGATAGCAACACCAAATTTAATCATAATGACTGCCACTATACATGGACCTCTCTATAGACAAGGCTCCCCTATAAACCTACAAGGCAATAAACCTATAAGACTACAAGGCTCTCCACTAGGCTCCCCTATAAACAAGAATATATTGTAACATTGGATTACGTTAGTGTTGTAACACTAACAAACACAACACAATTGCATTCATTCATTCATTCACCAAAGGGGTTTCATTCATTACCCCTTACACTCATTTTTTTAGAACTGTATTGTGTAATAGCATTTAGCTAGCAGCTCTGATGAAGTCGACCCAGCCAGCTGATTGTATCAGAATGGAACAATGGCAGCACTATCAATTCATGCAATACCATTGTATGGTTACTAATTGCCAATCCTATACTATTAAACGAGCAATTTCTGTTCATATGTTTAGATGTTTGGATGATTAGATGTTTATATGTTTGTATTTCACCGGATCTCGAAAACGGCTCTAACGATTCTCACGAAATTCTAAACATAGCAGGTTTATAATACAAAGATTCGATTGCACTAGGTCTCATCCCTGGAAAAACTCTCTGAAGGACATTAAAAGGATAATTCATCCTTGGAAGAACAGATTTCGTCGTCTGTCGATAACAGAAGATGCGTGTGCCTGTGTGGGAGATCAGCTGTGTAATAATTCAAACAGCTTACCATATCTCGCGAGAAATATTATCTAGAAATTATTTCAATAGACTATCAAAATAATCTGATTTGTTGATATGACATGGTTTATCACTCTAAATTAGAGTATATCATAATATTCAAAGTTAATCATTATTTTACAGTTTTAAGTGATTAGTGAGTGTTATTTTGTTATTCAATTTGGTTTGTACACAATATAAATTAGAACTTTTCTGTTTTTAAATATTTCGACTGAAAATTGGACCTGAATTCAAGTGTATCAAACATAACCAACTTTTTGGACCATTTATAGTGTATATAAATCAAAATTCGGGGGAGAAACAGTTTTGGGCTGTGCCTGTTTGTCCTTCCCCAATCATTTTGAAGAATAAAATTGTGCTCTGTTTATCAATAAATAAATAAAGAGCGAAGCTCGGTGCCCCGATATTGAGTAATTATGCTCTAACTCTTTTCGGACGGGATAAGGCGCTCAGATATATGATACTATAGTAAGGTCCACGTTATAATGGCAGTGGATGAATATAGAAGAACAGCGTTGCCTGTTCTTTGCCTTAATTAATTATATTTCTACACTGCCAAAATCAGATTTGGCATCGTTGCGGAGCTAGAAAAAGTAGTACCACCTGCTTTGTCGAATAATAGACAAGGATAGTAACATCAAAGTTAATCAACTACTGTAATTATAACGTGGACCTCACTATAGGTGTCATTCATATTTGCGATAGAATCAGCTGATCGGGAGGATGTCAAATGTGCAAAATTTCAGTCTGTTTGGTTCCCGATGATTGTATCACAAATTACGAGTGTTTGAAATGTTGATTCTTGAGGTATTCTCTCCACTAAATTTAGTGTATAACGGGTGGTTATACAACAATCTCCACTCATTTTTGAAAAATTGTAACTCAGAGCTCATTGAAGATAAGAAGATCGGAATGATCTCATTTTATTACTAATTTCATAATCTAAAAAAATAAAATAAAATAATTATAAATTTTATTACTAAATTTATTTCATAATCTAAAAAAAGACAAAAGCGAAAGACAAGTCCGATTACAGGATTTGACGGAAATAAGCTGGGTGAGTGTGAGCTTGCTTGCTGCTGCTACTACTACGTAAGCCTATGGTAATCAATAGCTGAAAACTGAAAATTATCGAAAATACGAGGTTTTTGAGTCACTCTGTATCTAGCAAACGGAAAATATTGGTTCTGGACTTCTCTTACGCATCCCAAGCAATATCAAAAAATTAGAAACTACAATATAAATTGCAAGCACCAATGTATAATATAGGGGCAGCTCAGGGGTACAAAAGAATGAAACATTTATCAGGAAAGAGGAAATTATAATATATTTATAGTTCATACAGAAAAGTTCTATCTAACCACAGTCGATTGAGATTAATTCCCAGAGGAATACAAAAATTTCTCTCACAAAAGCATGTTAAATTTTAATCCTGATTAATTCCACTTGAACCAGATCAGAGAAGACCATTTCAAAGAGATAGATTATCTGATTGGTTCTACTGGAATTAATCAGGATTAAAATTTAACCTTTTGTACAACCGGCACTAAGTACCTAATTGAATGATTACAAAAGTTCAACAGCTGAGTCATAATTTTGTCTTAGTCCCACACACATGCACACGCTCACTTACTTACATCATCTACAGAAGATAAAATTATCAGCTGTTTTTCCAAGGATGAATAAATCCTTTTAATGTCCTTCAGCGAGTTTTCCCAGGGATGAGACCTAGTGCAATCGAATTTTTATATTATAAACCTACTATGTTCTGAATTTCGTGAGAATCGTTAGAGCCGTTTTCGAGATCCGGTGAAAAACAATAGTATATTTCGCACCTAGGGCCGAAAATGAGACTTTTCTGGCTCGAAATCGGTTTTCAAGTCCGAGGCCGTAGGCCGAGGACTAGAAAAGATTGAGAGCCGGAAAAACATTTTTGCCCATGGTGAGAACGTTATTTTTCGCCACACAGAAAAATAAACAATATATATATGAGAATAATATTGTCTATTATAAGCACTTTCGAAAGCAAAAGTGGAAGGTCATAGCTCTAGCAAATCTGAGGTAATCTGAATATCAGGAAATTGTCCAAGTATTTTTATTTTTTATTCTGATTTGTCTAAATAACCTAAAAGATTATGTTCAATTATGTAAGAGGTTGAGTTTATAATTTTTATTCTTCCAAATGACAATAAGATGATATTATTATAAATGTTTTAATTATTATTGAATGATAAACACAAATAATAAAAAGTTTTTGATCAGCTGTTTTAGCACACTTGAAATTTGGCCAATCTGAATGTCAACGGAATTTTAGGTTAGAAGTTCTATCCTACGCTGAAAATCGAATTATTGAATAGTTTATAATATATATCTTATCTGTATTTTATTCATCCAAATAAATGATAGTATATTATTGCAGAATACTTTATTGAATTCTAGAAGCATAAAATGATTCCGTTTATCCACCATGTTCCGTGATAAACGCAGTAGCCTACTAGGAGGTTGAGGTTAGATTCTATTATACTCTGAAAATTGAATTTGAATAGTTTATAATATCTCATTTGTATTTCATTCATCCAAATAAATGATAGTATCTTATTGCAAAATACTTTATTCAATTCTAGAAGCATAAACTGATTCCGTTTCATAAACTATTTTGTAAACACGTTCACAACAAATCAGAATCAGCTGATTTCAAGGTTATTTTACAGCCCTAGGGCCGTAAAAATTTTACCGGCCTGGTCAGAAAACAATCACTTTCGGCCTCCATATGACGCACGTAAACCAGCTCATTACATCCAAGTGGGGCGAAAACATATAAACATCTAAACATTTAAACATACAAACAGAAATTGCTCGTTTAATAGTATAAGATAGTGACTGGATCAGAAAAGGCTCTGATCTATGATAAACTCAAGTTCCATCAACTATTGGAGTATGTGGTGTAGACCAGGGCTCTCCAACCTACGGCCCGCGGGCCACATCCGGCCCGCAGATGGATTTTGTCCAGCCCGCCGAGAGTTATTGCAACCGATTTTTTAAAAATATATATTTACACAAAGAAGGTAACCTACTTCCATTTTACAGTTCTCTCCCAGAAAAATACTTTAAAAACATAAAAAACCATGTTCAAGCTAAGTTTTCTCTTTTTGGATCTACCTACAATTGTGAGCAGACATTCTCAAAAATGAAGTTTGTTAAATCCAAATATTTCCTTGTCAGATGAACATTTGAAATCAATTTTAATGATCGGAACCACAAAGTTTGGTCCTAAATGGGCGGAAATTTTAAGTGGAAAACAAATGCAATCTTCTCACCAAAATAAGTATTCTCTTTTAAGTTGGTAACTTTTTTTTTAAATTCGTGTACCTATTGTCAAATTGCCCTATTACTATTAAAAAAAAGTTATTATATTTTGCTCAACTTGCTAAACTCATGCATTGTCAAGTTTTCTTATGACCTTTTTACATTCAATAAATTTGACTTTCTATTAAAATGAAATGAATTGATTTGTTTCTTCCTGTGTTTAATTAAACCTACTTAAAACTCCTCATATTATTTTAATGGAAATATAATAATTTTACATCCCCCAAATCCCCCGTCGTTTGTGGCCCCACAAGTCAAATTCAACGTACATCCTTGTTATTGGCCCTCTAAGCCTCCCTAGAATTAGCAATGTGGCCCTTGGATGAAAAAGGTTCGAGACCCCTGGTGTAAACCTATATACCCAACCGACAACATAGCATACTGAGTTTTGAATCCCCCGTCGTTTGTGGCCCCACAAGTCAAATTCAACGTACATCCTTGTTATTGGCCCTCTATGCCTCCCTAGAATTAGCAGTGGCCCTTGGATGAAAAAGGTTGGAGACCCCTGGTGTAAACCTATATACCCAACCGACAACATAGCATACTGAGTTTTGAATCCCCCGTCGTTTGTGGCCCAACAGTCAAATTCAACGTACATCCTTGTTATTGGCCCTCTATGCCTCCTAGAATTAGCAGTGGCCCTTGGATGAAAAAGGTTGGAGACCCCTGGTGTAAACCTATATACCCAACCGACAACATAGCATACTGAGTTTTGAATCCCCCGTCGTTTGTGGCCCCACAAGTCAAATTCAACGTACATCCTTGTTATTGGCCCTCTAAGCTTCCCTAGAATTAGCAATGTGGCCCTTGGATGAAAAAGGTTGGAGACCCCTGGTGTAAACCTATATACCCAACCGACAACCTAGCATACTGAGTTTTGAAGCGCAGGCTATTAACTGTAGTGTTGTGCCAGTAGCGCACTTAGTTCATGATATAGCAGCCAAGCAGCAGCTGTCCTTGTTATGCAATTCTAGGACGCTAGGAAGCAACAACTGCACATCCACCGACTGCACTGTCAGCATTGGTCGAATGAGGAACACTGATGCTTCCTCTACAAGGAATGCAGACAGAATGAAGTGAATCAGCAGCAGCAACAGCTGATTTTGGCGGCACGGAAAAGCGACAGCCGTGAAGCCATCTTGGATCCCCCCGGGGTAACTGGAGCGCGCGTTACCTATTGCTTCTTCTACTTTTTCTTCATCTTCTAGTCTTTTTCTTCTTCTTCTTCTCCTCCTACTCCTTGTTCTTTTTCTTGTTCTCCTACTCCTTCTTTTTCTTGTTCTAGTCTTCTTGTTCTTTCTTCTTCTATTCCTCCTTCTTCTTCTTTCTCCTCCTCTTCTTCTTCTTCTTCTTCTACTACTCCTCCTTGTTCTTTTTCTTCTAGTTCTCCTACCCCTTCTTCTTCTTGTTCTAGTCTTCTTCTTCTTCTTCTTCTTCTTCTCCTACTCCTTCTTATTCTTCTTCTTCTTCCTCATCTTCTTCTCCGACTCCTTCTTCTACTTTTTCTTCCAGTTCCCCTACTCCTTCTTCTAGTCTTCTTGTTCTTCTTCTTCATCTTCCTCCTCTTCTTCTGCTTCTTCTCCTACTCCTTCTTCTTATTCTTCTTCTCCTACTCCTTCTTCTTCTTCTTTTTCTTCTAGTTCTACTCCTTCTTCTTTTTCTCCTTGTTCTTTCTTCTTCTTCTTCTCTTCTTCTTCTTCTTCTTCTTCTTCTTCTTCTTCTTCTTCTTCTTCATCTTCTTCTTCTTTTTGTTCTCCTACTCCTTCTAGTCTTCTTGTTCTTCTTCTTCTTCTTTTTCTTCTAGTTCTCCTACCCCTTCTTCTTCTTGTTCTAGTCTTCTTCTTCTTCTACTACTCCTCCTTGTTCTTTTTCTTGTTCTTTCTTCTTCTCATCCTCCTTCTTCTTCTTCTTTCTCTTCTAGTTCTCCTACTCCTTCTAGTCTTCTTGTTCATCTTTTCTCTCCTCCTACTCCTTCTTTTTCTTCTTCTTCTCCTACTCCTTCTTCCTCCTCTTCTTCTGCTTCTTCTCCTACTCCTTCTTCCTCCTCTTTTTCTTCTCCTACTCCTTCTTCCTCCTCTTCTTCTCCTACTCCTTCTTCTTCTTCCTCTTCTTTTTCTCCTACTCCTCCTTGTTCTTTTTCTTCTAGTTCTCCTACTCCTTCTTCCTCTTGTTCTAGTCTTCTTCTTCTTCTCCTACACCTTCTTCTTCCTCCTCTTCTTCGTCTCCTACTCTTTCTTCTTCCTTTTCTTCTTGTTCTCCTACTCCTTCATCGCCATTTTCTTCATCTGATTGCTAATAATTGCATTGCCCCATTGCAGATTGCAGGCAGGCAGGCAAAAGCAGGAGATCCAGATTGTGATGGAGACTCAGTTCGGTTGAGTTCACATCTCTCACGGCTCTCCTCCAGTTCCAGCAACAACTAGACTAGACGCGAAGAAAACCATCTCTTTCCGGTATGATTCCGCAAGCAGCTGCTGTTTTACTTCTTTCCTCTTCTTCTTCTTCTTCTTCTTCTTCTACTTCGCCGTCGTCTTCATCTTCTCTTTCTTCTTTTGTCTTTCTCTTATTTCCTCCTACTGTCTTTTTCCTCTTCTCTTCCTCCTCTTCTTATTCTTCTTCTTCTTCTTCTTCATCTTCTTTCTTCTTCTTCTTCTTATTCTACTACTTCGCCGTCGTCTTCATCTTCTCTTTCTTCTTCTGTCTTTTTCTTATTTCCTCCTACTGTTCTTTTCCTCTTCTCTTCTTTCTCCTCTTCTTCTTCTCTTCTTCTTCTCTATCTTCTCGTTCCTCGACGTTGTAGTCTCTTCCAGTATGTTGCAGAAACCATTGACTAGAACCTGATATCTTCCTCCTCTTCTTCTTCTCTTCTTTCTCCTCTTCTTCTCTTCTCCTCTTCTTCTTCTCCTTCTTTATCTTCTCGTTCCTCGACGTTCTAGTCTCTTCCAGTATGTTGCAGAAACCATTGACTAGAACCTGATATCAAACCAGTTGTAGAAGAGTAGCCCAAATTCTATATAGAATATCAGCGACATAGATATAGATCAGCAGTGATAGCAACGGTTTCTTGTTGCACCGTAATTGAGAGCTGATCAATCAGTAAATGATTATTATGTTTGCCTCAAAGTCTGATAGCAGTTACTTCGAGTACCCTGTATAGCGTGTGTGTTTACAGGATTGGAAATTAGTGTTCAAAAGACTACTGTAATAAACATTGACTACAGTTTCAGGCTGCAACTTTGAAATAAGCTTCAATGTGAAGATTGTTGGTGCAAGTGGGGGATAAGTGGATCTTGTGTTGCAAAGTTCAGGTGACTCATCTAGATTTCAGTTCATCTATAATCAGCTGTTTGGTCAACGTTTTCCCCTAAAGCTGGCTTTTCGTTTGTGCGTGAATGCCGTCGTCGACCACGACAGGGAGATAATCTCAGATTGGGTAGATTTCAATCGGTCTACACTAGTAGTTCTGTGAACAGTAGACCTCACGCTGTATTCTCATACAAGTACCTGATTGAAACTATAGAAACTATGGAAATACAGCAATAGACTGGCTTCTCCACACATCTGTGTAATCACTTGCCAGCTGATTTATGATTGTTTACGGTGTCGAGTAAAATAAATGTGAATGCCTATCATTGATAGATAATTCAAATACCCAAATAACTAGTAGTTCTGTGAACAGTAGACCTCACGCAGTATTCTCATCCAAAAGTACCAGATGTCAAACTGAACTCAGTTCACGTTTGAATTTGTATTTCATATGATATAATTCATCCAGTTCCGTGATGATCTTTCTATCTGATGAAAATTAATTTTTTAGAATAAAAAATATTATAATTTCTCTAGCATTATTTAGTTCATTCGTTTATTTTTATTCACCTATTGAATTAGTTTTTTCGAATGTGAGAATATTGATACTGATGGGCACGCATAATAATACCATGACTGCAAAACAAAATATTGAAACCAAAGACCTTAAAGCTGCGATTAGACCAAATTTATTTAAAAATGTTAATAACTCAATCCTTTTAGATTATATTAGATTGAACATAACTTATCATACACATGATGAACATAATGTGTTTGTCAACTTCCGTTCAATCTAATAGAATCTATAAGGATTAAGTTATAACCATTTTGTTAATAACTTCGGTGTAAACCCAGCTTAAAGATGCATACCTCTTTAATGTCTTTGATTGAAACTATAGACCTTATACAAATACAGTAATAGACTGGCTTCTCCACACATCTGTGTAATCACTTGCCAGCTGATTTATGATGAATAATTCTATAGTCAGATTTTAACTCTAATATTGTCGTATGAAGGAGGCTCCTTTTTCCTTTTATATTATCCTTGAAATGCAAAATTTCCAAAAACCTTGTATATACGTCGACGCGTAATTAAAAAAGGAACATACCTGTCAAATTTCATGAAAATCTATTACCGCGTTTCGCCGTAAATGCGCAACATATAAACATTTAAACATTAAGAGAAATACCGAACCGTCGACTTGAATCTTAGACCTCACTTCGCTCGGTCAATAAACATAAAAGCATGAAGAGAAATGCAAAACCGTCGACTTGAATCTTAGACCTCACTTCGCCCGGTCAATTATCAATCAAAATATGTGAAGTAGAAAGTATGGTTTGTGGATCAGTGAGTTCATATCCCAGTCCCACTAAAATCTTTATTACAGCATAATTACACAATACATTGATCAATTCAGTCAATTGAACTCTATCTTAAAAATATTTACTGCTGGATTGATTTAATCAGAACTTGTTCCAAATGAATCAAAATTACATGACAGATAGTCGACTATTGTTTTCATCTTGTTGCCTCCTGCCGGTAATTATTATCAGTATCATAGGCTGTCAACATGTCAATATAATGCCTGCTTTCATTTAATTTTCACCAGTTGTTGCCTAATAGCATTTGCTAAACAATCGAAAATGATTTTATCTCACACCATTACAATGCGTGCGGGTAATTAGAAAATTGTTATGAAATCTTGTGCATAATAGAGGTTCACTCAATTGGTTTCATTGCAAGTCCTTCATTACTGTGTGACCAGCATTGGAAGCTTTTCATTTATGCACCCCGTATTGCCTCATATCAAACTTCAGTGTTATCTTCAAACAGCTTACAAACATAGTGCAATTTTTGAAATTATGTTTTTTATATATTATAGAGATTAGCACTGAAAGGTATTGACAAACAGTATCTGTTGTTGCCATACCAAACTTAATTTAGGAATGCAGTACCTCGGCCTAACCAAACTTCATGTATATAATAATATTATAGTTGTATGGAAGTGCATAACCATGATTTTCAGATATTTTCAATTTAATTTGATTTCGACTAATTAGTTTTTTGATTATAGATGGTATAGAATTTATATAGTTTTGATAATAATTTATAAAAAAAACTCAAAGCTTTTACAATAACTATAATCAATTATTTACTGATAAATCAAGAATTAGTAACTGTTGGTACACCATAAGTGTTACCTTTCACCTTTCATTGTCACCCGTACGTGCTTTTCTAAACATCGTTATGGACTCGTGCATATAAATGGAGCCTTTTGATTGGTAGTGAGGGGAATGTGAAAGACTGCCATTGGCCGAGACAACGCTCCGCCTACGATGGGCGTGTCTTGTCTCGGCCTATGACAGCCATCCACCTTCATTGTTCAACTACAAATGAAACCGCTCCATTTTTGTGAATGAGTACATTCCTTTAATTGTACAATGAATCAATAAATATATTCTGGGAATTCATGCTCAAATATCTACGCGAAAGAGAGATTCATACTAGATTTGTAACGATATAGAACAGTTATGACTAGAATCAAATCAAATTTTATTTCCTTACAAAACAAAATTATTATATTAAATACAGATTACAAAAGTATATAATATTCATGGAACTGATTTGATTTGAAAACGAGATAATATGTCGTCGATTGAATAAAATTTAGCAATTGCTATTAAAAGTCGTTTTCAAGCAAATTCTATGATTCGAGTCAGCTGTATAATGTTGTTATTTGTATAGCTAGAACTGATGGCTAGTTGCTAGTCACTAGATCCTAGTTTTAATTCAATTGGGACAAATTCAAATCAAATCAATTTATTGCCATTCTTTTTTTTACAAACAAGTGAAACAAAAACATTCTTATAATGTTATAAATAATTATAATCTTACATTAATCTTAGTTCCTTAAATTTTAAATAAATAATCGGTTCTGATGGTTTCATCCTTTTCGATTGGTCATTAGAATGACAGACTGGAATCATTATTGAATTTCATCGGATCAATAAAATATTGGATCTTGGTGTTACAACTTTCAAAATTACTACAATTTCACAAATAATTTTACAATCAATACATGTAGTGATATTATACATTCATTCACATTTAATATTGATACAAATAACTGAAGAATATGATGAAATTAGAATGTATCTTTTCATGTAAATAAAGGGGCTACAAAAATAATGATGGTGTATACCTGCTAAAAGTAAAACTTCTCCATGGTTTATATATTCGATATTATTTGGTGTCCTGCATACTTCTCCTACTAAAACTTCTCCATAGTTTATATATTCGATATTATTTGGTGTCCTGTATACTTCTCCTACTAAAACTTCTCCAAGGTTTATATATTCGATATTATTTGGTGTCCTGCATACTTCTCCTACTAAAACTTCTCCATAGTTTATATATTCGATATTATTTGGTGTCCTGTATACTTCTCCTACTAAAACTTCTCCATGGTTTATATATTCGATATTATTTGGTGTCCTGTATACTTCTCCTACTAAAACTTCTCCAAGGTTTATATATTCGATATTATTTGGTGTCCTGCATACTTCTCCTACTAAAACTTCTCCAAGGTTTATATATTCGATATTATTTGGTGTCCTGCATACTTCTCCTACTAAAACTTCTCCATAGTTTATATATTCGATGAGTTATGGTTCATTATACTAGCAGGTAGCCCGTCCTCCGGGAGGCTCTAATTAAAAACTTGACCTACTGAAATCATGAAAAATTTAAAATAGAACTATAACCATCCTTGGTAAATTGAGAATCTATATGCAAAATTTCAAGTTAATAAGTCCAGTAGTTCAGACATGATGATGCGTCATTCGTGAATTTCCTATCCCGAACGTGTATAAGCCAATTCTTCTCTTCTATATATTATATAAAAGCAAAATGGCACTCACTCACTGACTGACTGACTCACTCACTCACTCACTCACTCACTCGCATAACTAAAAATCTACCGGACCAAAAACGTTCAAATTTGGTAAGTATGTTCAGTTGGCCCTTTAGAGACGCACTAAGAAATCTTTTGGCAATATTTCAACTCTAAGGGTTGTTTTTAAGGGTTTAAAGTTCGTCTTTTAGCATGTATATTCTTCTTCTCCCAATCTCTTAATTATAATTGAAATTTCCATATCATATGTTACTATAGAACTATAATCTAGATAGAGTTTCTTCGAAACAGTTGTTAACTGGCAACTAAATTAATAATTTTGTCAGGTTGGCATTAAGTTGAGTTGACTTTGTTAGGTTGGCTCCAAGTTGAAGATTTAAATGCATTTATCGCGGAAAAATTGATTGGGCACTGCTACTTCAATCCTGGGAATATTATGTTACTAGCAGTCAGGCTAGCTTCGCTCGCCATATCCGTTTAGCCAGACGTAGTCTGGCCCCCGACTGGATTGTCCTAACATATGATAAAAATGCTCAAATGAAAAATGCAGGCGAGCGAAGCGAGCCTGCTTATCTCATTCTTGGACGATCCAGTTGGGGGTCCAGGGGGCGGAGCCCCCTGGCTAGACGGATATGGCGAGCGAAGCGAGCCTGACGGCTAGTTTATTATATAGATTAGATTAGATGCAGTGAGTCAATATCATGTAGTCGCTTTATGATTGTAAAGCGGATCCATTCCATGAGAGGAAATTCACTCTAAACAGTCAGCATTCCTCATAAGTACATCAACGCATCACACTGGACCAATACTGACATTATTTGAAAGTGACTCTCCATTCTATGCAACTTACAGTGAGATAAACTCTAACCTGTCACTTCCTTCCTTGAAAGTAAAATGGATGCATCACATTGAACCTACGCTGACAGATTACAGTGAAACAGACTGGTTGGTTCGCCTTGGATCTATCTCCCCACGACTTGTGATGACGCAACCTAATGAAGGGTGCACAGATCCCTTCACTCGTGAGAAATTCTAACATAATTTCAATATCGCGTCTGTCGTCTGCTCACGAGGTGGCAGGCAGGATAAATAACAAAAGATTGCGCCAAGTGGTAGGATAAATAACAAAAGATAGCGCGCTCAAGGAAATCCGAGGTGATTGTGGGAAATATTCGCAGATCTGTTGTGCAGCCACATAACGCGATAGCAAAAATTAATAGCGTATTATGCTAATGACTTGTTGACTAGTGACTACTTTTGAGGTTGGGCTAATTAGTTGGCGTTGATGAGCGCGGCTATCATTCATCGTGGAGCTGATGAATAGATTTCATAAATTCGCACATCATGATGCGAAGGTGTGCTTACAACTACTAAATTGGAAATGAGCAAATGCAAACTCAATTATGGTTACTTCATGTATCATTAATTAAATTTGTATGGAATTAAACTCCAAGATCTCTACAGTTGAATTGTTGAGATTCAATAATTTTTTCAATTTCAATTTATTAAAAACACACAAAACAAGACAAAACAAAATTACAAAGATTTACGAAACAAACAAAACACAATAAAATGTTACAAATATAAAAAACCATGGGCTTAGTGTTTGGGTGTGTTGGAGAAGAGAAAAAAAAGAGAGGAAGATACCTAGCCAACTATGGTTTCCCATGTAATAGGCAGGCAAAGAAGTGAAGAGAAGTAATGAGGAAAAAAGGAAGGGAGAAATGGGGGGAAGGAAGAGAACAGAGGAATAGGTACTCAAAATAAAGGTAAGCGAGTACACTGAAAAATGAAAAAAACTAATGAAAAAAAAAATGGTATAACAGAGGAATAGGTACTCAAAATAAAGGTAAGCGAGTACACTGAAAAATGAAAAAAACTAATGAAAAAAAAAATGCTGGAGCAGAAATCTCGAGTCATATATCTAAATGGAAGAAGAAATTCCATCATTCATTGGATAACAAATTACAATACAGGCATGAAAATAAAGGCGCTAGCCCAAAACTTCATCTGTTTCTAAATTTTGTCCAATAAAATGTACAAAGTATGGATGAGTTCACTTCAAAAATAAATTACTGGAATATAATTCTTATTTGTGAGTGTTGGAATGTATATGCTTATGCTAAGGCTAGATTAAATGAATGTAATAATTTCAAATGAATGTATTATGATGGATAATAAACTTGATTTGAAACTTATTTTGATTTTTGATAGAGAAGCCAGTTATGAACACAAACTTTTGACATATTTTAAAAATTGATAATCTTGAAAAAATAGTGAATAATGATACGAACAGAACCGTCAGTTCGATATCTAGTTATCGGTATCTAGTCTAGAAACTATATATATATATATATATACTCCAACATTACAAGTTTTATTAGGGATCTTCACAATTTCTGTTCTAACTAGGTAAACTGTTAAGGGTACGAACACGTTATCTAGTTATCGGTATCTAGTCTAGAATCTATAGACTCCAGCATTACAAGTTGAATAGGGATCTTCACAATTCTGTTTCAACTAGGTAAACTTAAACTGTTAAGGGTACGAACAAAACGGTAAAAAAGTAGATTTCAGCTCGCTGGTGTTCTTCTATATCTATACCAAAAACTCTCTGTTCCAACTAGGTAAACTTAAACTGTTAAGGGTACGAACAAAACGGTTAAAATGTAGATTTCAGCTCACTAGTGTTCTTCTATATCTATATCAATGTCTCAAAGTGCTTTCATCATTACACAGCAGTTCAGTGGCGTCGATCTTCACCGCGACTTACTTGTTCTGTTATGTTATGTTTCTAGTCGCTAGAGTTTCAAGGAGTTTAACTTCACGATAGTTTGGAGTGATAAGATATGTTTCACAAATTTGAACTGTGAATGGATGTTTTAGAATTCAGCCTACAGATCTATAAAGAAAACCGGAATATCAGAATGTCTATTTTGTACCGTGCTATCAATTTAGAAAGGAAATTAGGGAATTTTAAAGCACGCATAATTATAAATTAAGGCTGTGCAAAGGCTAAAAAAAAACTTTTTATTGGTGATATTTTTCAAAGTTTTTTGATTTGTATCATCAAGCTATCAAAATAAAAAAGTTTTCTCAGGAAAATATTTTATCCTATCATTACTTTTTGAGATATGAGCGCCTAGTTTAAATTTTTGGGACAAAACATTTCAAATTCGGTAAAAGATAAATCCATGAAATTTTGATGATAAATTCTTCATGGTATTGTTGATCTGGTGAAACAAAAATTTTCTGAAAATATCAATTTTTAAGATAGTTATTGAATTTACTAAAAATAACCAAAAATAACATTTAGTTGAGTTATTTTTGGTAAAACTGAATAAATTTTCCAAAAATTGATATTTTTAGAAAACTTTCGTTTTACTAGATCAACTATACCATGAAAATCCATCCTCTAAATCGCATGGATTTATATCGTACCGAATTTGAAATGTTTGAATAAAACGAAAATTTTCTGAAAATTTCAATTTTTGAGAAAGTTATTCAATTTACTAAAAATGACCAAAAATAACCTGAGAAAACTTTTTTATTTTGATAGCTTGATGATATAATGTATGTAATTGTAATTTACCTAATATTTTCTGTAATTGATGAAGTAGTTTTTATTTTTTTTGGGGGGGGGGGAATAAACATTTATTTATTTACTAATTGGAGGGAAACTATATCACTTACTATCTTACTTACATCACTTACTGCATCAAAATTAATGAACTTGGTCGGAGTGGGTTGATAAGACTGGAGAATTTCTAGTGGAAAATAAAATTATATGTTTGTTGAAACACTTCATTGCTTGGTGTGAAAATAGTTCAATATGAACTCAATAATAATTTGAAGCGTAAGCTTGGTTCTAAAAATATTTCCTATTGATAAAATCATGTGAACAGAAACTTAGGATTTCTCTATATATGAAGATGATAAGAATAACCAGCACTTGAATAGAATGGATTCTAGCAGGTAACCCGTGCTCCGTAAGTGGCTAATAAAACTTTACAAACTGAAAACTTGAAGAATTTAAAATAGGCCTATAACCATCCTCGGTGGATAGAGAATCAATATTCGAAATTTCAAATTAATCAGTCAAGTAGTTCAGACGTGATAATGCGTCATTCGTGAATTTCCTATCCAGTATGTGTATAAGCCAATTCTTTCCTTTATTATATTATAGAAGCTAATAGCATCATAGACAAGGATCTGTGATAGACTTGATCTGAGATAGCATGTAACTGATACATCTAACAATATAACATATACAGTAAGAGAATTTGAAGCAGATAGATTTGTGAAGGTGAGATTGAATGTCATGCCGTTCAATTTATATAACATTTGAATGGAAGAAAAAGGATTATTTCTTGGGTTATTGGTCTTTGAACAACAGCAGCTACGTGCATAGTGTTGTTGACTCAATATTGTTTGCCTGTAATTATTATTATTGGAGATAAGTGGAAAAAGAGAAAGGCATAGCGAGCGCATCGAGAAAGGTTGTCAAATTCAGGGTCATTCAGTCACGAATTTTTCTCTATCATATGATGAAGGTTAATTATTGTGCATGTGGAAGCATGACTTACTTGCTATTGGGCCTGCCAGCAAATTGCATCCCAATTTTATTGATTGCACGAGGAAATCTCGTCCTTTTATTCTTTTAATTGATTAAGTAGTTGCGTATCCTAATCTTCTTCTATAAACTGTATATTTACTTCTACATTTTTCACCAGTTATATGATACTATCTGGGTTATTCTATCACTTTCGGAAACCAAAACAAGCTCAATAGTCCCAGTCAAGGAAAGATTATAGAGGGAAAAGTTGGGAAGACAATTTTAGACCCCGTAGTTCTTTTTAGGGTAGTTAGGAGGTAAACATATCAAAAGTCCCCAACCCTACCCACTGTGCTAAGGGGTGATTTGAAGGTACCATTTTTTGGTTTCTAACACAAAACTCAAAAACTATGTATCCTAAGGACTTAACTGACATATAAAAAATTAAAGCTTATATAATTTTTCCACAATATTCATTCCACAACTTTTTTTTATATCTCCACTAGTTTTCGAGATATCCGCTCTTGAAGGTGTGACATTTTTGGAAAAAACACGTTTGCCACCAATTTTTTCTATTTTTGCTCTTTTTAAAAATCGACTGAAAAAATCCATGCTGATTATGAGCTTATAAGGCATTAAATTCTCTTCAATTTGATGTATAATTTCACGCTTTTACGAGTTTCCCTACACCTTTTGTAGCATCTTTAGTGTTGAGTGTGAAATCTCAATTTTTGCAACAATAGACCAATTAACAAAGGAATTTGGAGGGAATCTTTTAATCAAAATTTTTGATCACAGGGGGTAGGGGTGGGGACTTTTGATATGTTTACCTCTTACCTCTACCCTAAACAGAACTGCGGGGTCAAAAATTGTCTTTCCAACTTTTCCCCTTACCCTTTTTTGAGCATTCATTACCTGGACTATAAGCTCGATACTGATATTTTTTCCTATTTATATGACAGTCTAAATGTAGGATACAATGTATCATAGTTGCAAATTGATCGATTTCTACTCAAAAACGAAAACAACAATACACATTTGGAAACAATTCGACAATAATGTGGAGTAGAAAAGGATGGAGTTATTTATGCTTTGTCCAATGTCAGATAAAGATAACAAATCAGTTGCTCATTGTGAAACCTGGATCTCGCTATATACTAGTTAAAGCTTGTAACTTGGGAAATTTTGGGAATGGGAAAAGGCTACAAGCCTGTTTTACCATATCCAATCATTTTATGATTATGTCTTTGTTGAATAAACAATAAAAATCATTCTAATTGACCGAGTGAAGTGAGGTCTAAGATTCAAGTCGACGGTTTTGCATTTCTCTTTATTGAATGAAAAAGACTAAGAAATTGTCAAAAAACAACAGATTTATTGATATTTAGAAAGACCGGTTTCGGTTATTACACCTTTGTCAATCTCTGATATAAACAGTTTATCAGAGATTGACAATGGTGTAATAAACGAAACCAGTCTTTCTAAGTATCAATAAATCTGTGGTTTTTTGACAATTTCATAGTCTTTTTCATTCAATATGAATAATTACCACAATATCAACTTCTCAACTACACAAAAAAATTCTCTTTATGTTTATATTTTTGTTTATATTTGTGTTCCGCATTTACAGCGAAACGCAGCAATAGATTTTCATGAAATTTGACAGGTTTGAATTTCGCGTCGACGCATACATACGGTTTTTTGTAATTTTGCATTTTAAGGATAATACAAAAGGAAAAGGAGTCTCCTTTGAACGCCAATATTACCGTAAAAATCAGACTTTAGAATTATTCATCATGGATTCAGCTGTCTAAAATACTACCCGTTCAAAAACATTGAACATCTTGAAAATGTATCTTTCCATCAACGTTAGTAGACAGTTGTCTACTAACTTTGTCATTCCATAAGCTGAGGCCATGATTCTAGTTTGGAGTTTGGAGTAATTGATAGAAAATTTTTTTTCTACATTTAATTTTTAATCTGATGATTATCAAAAATTATTGAAAAAAATTGATTTGTAAAATCATGATAAGTGAGAAATGAAGTTTGTAGGAAATCAGCATTATGGTAGTTTATTTTGTTAATTTCAACACACCGATTTTTCGCCAACACGACAACACAGAATGTTCTCTGATGGGTTGATTGGATTGGCGTTTCGACGGCAGCCAGACCTGTTAACAGCGCTCACACTCACATTCCGGGACGACACATCACGGTACGATAGGACAGAAAGCTCTGTTTATTTAGGATTTTATCTAGACATTTTTAATTGATAAAATAATTATTATTTTTTGAGAAAATATAACAACAGGTCAATGTAACTTACTGAGCGCGATGTCTACTGTTCACAGAACTACTAGTTAATGATGAATAGTTGATGTATTAAGATGAATTTAAATCGATCAATGAGCACCAAGTAAAATTCCATATTTGGATGACCTCGTGCGTGTAATTAGTTTGCTTCTGAAGTCAATTACGCTCTACCCGTAATATAAGCAATCAAGCGTGCGTATGTAATCTGTACGGTTAATTAGATGTGTAACAAATCAAGCATGTATAGTATGTACTCTCATCTTTAATTCACTCTCAACTACTTGTTACGTCATGAATCGTCTGAATTCATTCATGCATTTCCACGCATCATCAACAAATGCTTGACTGCCTACTGATTAAAGTAGACTAATTCATGTGTTTCAGGCGGCAATGTTTTGACACCATCTTTACTACCTTATTCAATTAATCCGAACGTGTAAACATTCGTTTGCCAAACCGGGCTCGGATAAAAGTTAAAGAACTGGTTCGGATTGTTCACATAAATTCGATTGGTAACTCGTAGAATCAGGATACTAAAGCCAGTCTTAACTCGTAGAATTTGAAATATTTCACTGGTTGTTGATTGGATGAAGTGTTTGCGGGTTACTTCATGTTATATAGGAGGAAATAAGGAAGGAGTTCCACATCATTAGATGTGAATTTTTTATTTACAGCTGAGATCTATCAATGTGTGTTATATAAATCATACCGTAGTTAAAAACAGGATCACCCTGTTTCCTGAGCAACAGGTAGATGATGTGAGAAATCAGTAGTGTTCAGCGTGAAACTTGGGGATTTAAGGCAGTTCAGTACCCTTTTTATTCAAATTTATTTTATTTATTCATTTATTTACAATGCAAATGACACTAATGTAATAACATTGAAAGATGAAATAATAAGGTAGTCCTTATGCTATTTTTCTTCCAAATTTACTAGTAGTTCTGTGAATAGTAGTCCTCGCGCTCAGTAAGTTACATTGACATTGTCATGTTTTCTCAAAAATTAATAAATAATTTATCAATTAAAAATGTCTAGAAAAAATCCTAAATAAATATACAGCTTTCTGTCCTTTCGTACCGTGACGTGCCGTCCCGGAATGTGAGTGTGAGCGCTGTTATCAGGTCTGGCTGCAACTGTCTACAATGTTGATGGAAAGATACAATTCTCAAGATACAATATTATTTGTCTTCTGTATAAATGATACTAACAGATATCGAAAAGAATCAACAAACCCTTAAAAAGTGTCAACAACCAATAAAGTGTGTCAGAATCATACACCAAACAGCTCTATCTGAGGATAGGAATGATTTTGAGAAAAACGTTGAAATGAATTTATTTTCATCCTGGTTGAGACGCAGTTATCATCACTCTTCCTGGTTTGATACTAACTTCAGATCACTGGGAAGAGGATCGTTGTATACTCACCAAACAAAACACGATCCGAGAGAACGAAATAGAAAGGATGAATTGGATTGGATGATGATGATGTTGGTTGCCAGATCACGACCAATCAATAGAAAGCTTATTAGGCCTCCAAATCGCCGATAGACAAATCACGCGCGCGCGCACACACACACAATCCGATTCCAAAGAACCGGTCTCTCAATGAAGGTGTGTCTGTCCTATTCACTGACACTGTACTGAGACTCATTTTGAAATTTAGCACTGGTTAAATGGCAAGCACAGTGAGGATAGAATATAAAATTACATTCTATACTCTCTGGGCAAGCATCGACGTTATTCTAGTATAGAATGTACATTTAATTCTATACTCTCTGTGTTATTTATACTAGTAGTAGACCTCACGCAGTATTCTCATCCACAAGTACCTGATTGGAACTATAGACCTTATGGAAATACAGCAATAGACTGGCTTCTCCATACATCTGTGTAATCACTTGTCAGCTAATTTATGATGAATAATTCTATAGTCTGATTTTTACTCTAATAATGGCGTATGAAGGAGGCTCCTTTTTCCTTTTAAATTATCCTTGAAATGCAAAATTTCAAAAAACCTTGTATATACATCGACGCGCAATTAAATAAGGAACATACCTGTCAAATTTCATGAAAATCTATTACCGCGTTTCGCCGTAAATGCGCAACATATAAACATTTAAACATTAAGAGAAATGCCAAACCGTCGACTTGAATCTAAAGGTGCGTACAGACTTTCGCTCTGCTCCGCAACCGAACGTCACTCCAGCAGAGCGATTGATGATCGACGGGGTCCAAGAGTGGTTCGACCGGGGAACGCGAGAAGATTAACATCTTCCGTAACGTTCATGATGGGTGCGTGGGAGGAGCGACTGTAGTCGATGGTGGTACTAGGGCGGTACGAGGGAGGTACGAGGGAGGAGCGTGCTCGGTGCGGTTCGGAAGCGCGAATATGTGTACGCAGCTTTAGACCTCACTTCGTTCGGTCAATAAAATTAATTGTCCAAATAAAGGTTATGTGCGACTCTCCAATTCTTAATTTTTTATTAATTAAATACTGCCATTATAACTTGGACCTCACTATGTAATCTATAGAGAACATAGTCAGTAGAATAAGCGACATGGGTTTGTATGGGAAACAAGCTAAAACCGTCGGATATGTGTCGATTCTCGAGTAGAGGAAAGCTCATACTTCTATAGTAGGATTCAGAATAAACTGACAGCATTGGATAGATGGGAAGCATTTGTGTTATTTACAGAGAATTCTGACAATATAATGTGAATTTCTCGTTTAATATATTCACTTTCAACTGTCAGAAATGGTTGATCGGAAATCGTTGATGTTATTAATGAGTTGATTCTGACAGTTGAAAGTGATTCACCATAGAGTAGTAATACAGTCTGTCAGAATTGGTTGAATGGGAATGGTTCGTGTTGTAAGTCAGGAAAGCTGTCAGTTGAAAGTGAATCCAAGAGGGAGGAATGTGGAGAGTGACGAAAGACTGAAGAAACGACATCGACGCCTGCTCACCTTGGAATATTGGCATCAGAAACTGTACTATAGAACAGCCCTCCTCAACAGAAAGCATTCTAGAATAGCACCTGTTTCAGCACCAAAATGTTCTCACAAAGTGTACCAATGTACCTAGAATACATTGTAGAATGAACTCTAGGTACCTTGATGTGTACAATCTAAAATTGCACCTGTTTTGCATTCCAAGATGGGAAAATTGACATTTTTCTCAATAAGCAATGTTTAACAAAATATTTTCACTAGTATACGTCGAATGTATCGTAAAACAGAGTATCCCATAGTGAGGTCCACGTTATAATGACAGTATTTGTTCAACTTTGGAATTGCTATCCTTGTCTATCATTCGACAAAGCCGGTGGTACTATCCTTTTCTAGGTCCACAACGATGCAAATAATGTTTTTGACAGTGTAGAAATATAATTAATTAATGCAGAGAATCAGCATCACTATTCTCCTATCTTTATCCACTGCCATTATAACGTGGACCTCACTATAGAACCAGAGATTATTGATGAGCCTGTCAGTTAATTAAGGCTGTTCGGACGTTTTTTTAATTTGATAATTTTTTTCAATATAATTGTTAAGATCATTATAAGAGTTAGAAAAAGTGGCAACTGAAATTATTAACACTCTAACCGAAACCCCGGTCTGACAGGCCCAAGTTAATTTTTGTTAACCTATATTGGCAACACTGCTTAACGGTCACGCCCCATCCCCCCAATACCTTCCTTCAATCACCTCCCCAACTCGGTGACATATTGTTTGTTCAGTTCCGTTCAGTGTCTTGACCTTGACGGGTGAATTGTCAAAACGTGCCGGTCTGAGAAGCCCAGGGTTTCGGTTAACGTTTTTTGGAGTACGGTTTTCCATATGTTATTTCTAGTATCTTTTAAGATTGGGTTTGGCTATTAATTTTATTTTACCCATTTTATTGCATTTATTACACGAAATTATTCAATTTAAGTTCAAAGTTAAAACAGATTTTGTTTATACAAGCAAGGATTCAAGTATTAGTCTCTTATTCTACAATAACTTCTTATAATGTTCTTGTTTTTTATAATTAAATAAAATTACAGTTTTTATAAAAAGCATTGTTTTTACTATCCTACATTCTGTGCGTATTCTAGAGCAATATTTATGAACATTACTTAACAAAAACTCTGGAAAATGCATTACTTTACTATGGTGGTCTCACAGGCCCAGGGTTTCGGTTGGCGTTATAAAAATAGGGTTTCGGTAATAGTGTTAAGTGGTCTAAAAAGCCAGTTATGGGTTGTTGAAAGTGCTAACTCCGTTTTCTTTCCAGATCATAAACTATTTCGAATTTTCCATTTTTTCTAATTTTTTCTAATACAGTCAGTATATCATTGGCTTTGTTCTAATATGCGTTTTTTCGCGATTAATGCCCAAATAAACAAGTATCGAATTTACAAAAAAAAAAATTTACTTTTTTATTTATGAACGATATGGGGAATAAAATGTTTAAGTTTGGATGGATACATTTTTTGAATTTTTGAGAGAAGTTTTGTTAATATAGTCGATACCGTTTATGATCTGGAGAGAAAACGGAATCTGGAAAGTTAGCACTTCAACAACCTAGAACTCGCTTATTAGACCACTTGAAAATTTCAGTTGTCACTTTTTCTCACAATTATATTGAAAAAGATTATCCAATTTTGTTTGTTTTTCTTGAATGGTTCCAAATTTTCTTAAATAACTTAATATTATTCGTTACAAGTGGCAATTGAGTGGAATATTTCTAATTAATTCAAGCCATCTAAATTCAAAATTTATAGTTTTGATGTTTATTTTGGACTAAAATTTTATAAAAATTGTACACGTGAAATTCTAATCATATTTTGGACTTTGTCACTTATTGATCGAGTGAAGTGAGGTTTATAGGTGCGTACAGACTGTCGCTCTGCTCCGCAACCGAACGTCACTCCAGCAGAGCGATTGATGATCGACCGGCGAGCAACAGTGGTTCGACCGGGGAACGCGAGAAGATCTAACATCTTCCGTAACGTTCATGATGGCTGCGCGGGCGGAGCGACTGTGGTACGATGGAGGAACGAGGGCGGTACGAGGGCGGTACGAAGGCGGAGCGTGCTCGGTGCGCATTGGAAGTGCGTATATGTGTACGCAGCTTAAGATTTAAGTCGACGGTTTAGCATTTCTCTTAATTTTTAAATGTTTATATGTTTCTATGTTGCGCATTTACGGCGAAACGCGGTAATAGATTTTCATGAAATTTGACAGGTATGTTCCTTATTAAATTGCGCGTCGACGTATATACAAGGTTTTTGGAAATTTTGCATTTCAAGGATAGTATAAAAGGAAAAATGTGCCTCCATACGCTAATATTACCGTAAAAATCAGACTATAGAATTATTCATCATAAATCAGCTGTCTAGTGGACTATAATACTACCCGTTCAAAAACATCGAACATCTTGAAAATGTATCTTTCCATCAACGTTAGTAGACAGTTGACTATAATACTACCTGTTCAAAAACATTGTAGGATCTGTGATCGCATATCAAGAGCTGCCACATATTGACATTGACTATGGAAACGAGTTTCCATTATATACTTTAGCTGGATCCAAACCCAACATAGATAGTGAACAGTGAAATAATATAATTTCCATAAGATCTAATTGGACTATTCCTACTCAGCCAGACCTTTGATTACGGTACGTTAAGATTATGGATACCTTAACATATCCATAATCAAAGGCCAGACCAAGTGAGTATCTATGAATAATACCATTAGAGCTTATAAAAATTATATTTCAACTATCACTGTTGTGAACGAATCCAGTTTAAGCCTTCTCTCGTACCCCATATTTTGCTATTTCTCCCTATACATATTGACAACCTTATCAAAGTATATGCAAGTGTTATGTGGCCTTAAGGAATGCTGTAGGTTCACAGTGAATCTCACTATATATATTTTCTATTTTGGTTGCGAAACATCAGCAAGACTGGGATTCTCCAGTACAAACAAACAGTTGAACAATAAATTATATTTTGAATCCTAAACTGAACACTGCCTATCAGTATGCTACATCGGTTTGAAATACCAGCTGCCTATAACTAGCTATTCGCAAAGAAGTAGGGAGCTGGACAAGCCCCTTGTACAACAACAATACAACTAGTTGCTCAGACAACTCAATACTTCGACTCTGATGTCTCAATAGATCCGAAATTTCTCAATCTCCCACACAACAAATACAAAAGAAAGTATTAGGCTAGGCGCAAACCAGTTAGTCAAGACAAGACAAGACATGATCAGACACGTTCAGTCACAATATTTCACATAGTCTAATTGCAATGAATAATCAGGGTGAGTTGCATCATATGCAACAATGTGAAGTATTGTGACTAAACGTGTCTGATCATGTCTTGACTGACTGGTGTGCGCCTTATAAATACACACAGAGTTCATGAGAGCGTATTATGTTTTTGCTGTACAATGCTTTAGAAGAATGAGGAAGCAGCCAGTTCTATTGAAATGTCATTGTTGGTTCCTTCAATGGATTCAAATGTCGATATCTAACAATAATTATTAACATCATGAGCGAGACTAGATTTCAATCTCTGAGCAGGACCGAGTAAACAAATCTGAAATGTCACGTCTTAAAAGGGAAATGGGTGTGTTAAAACAATAACCTATATTGGACATTATGCTAATTCATGACTGCAAAATGATCAGAAATCGCCAACCGACTATCAAAAATGTTAGAAGAGAAAGATATTTTTAAAGACAAAGTTTCAAGAGAAAGACATTGTATTTTTGGTTGTTTTTCTCGAGTGTAGATTGAGCCTGGGAATACTGTATAATAAGTAGAAATATCTATCAAGAAATATTTGGAAAATACATTGAATAATGTTGGTTAATGTCATTAGTTGTTACTCCAAGAAGTATGGCATGTCATTCATTTGAATCTAACGATCAAATTTACCAATTATTGGATGAAATTAACAACTTCTAATTCATCTAGTCCCACAAATGGAAAACTCTTCAACATATTCACTGTCTTTACATCTTCATTATCAACTAATTTGATTGGACAAGAGTAACACTAAACTTATCTTCCGCTTTAATTTCAAGAATTTCAGTTCAAGTGGAAATTTTGAAAACAATGGCTGATTTGATGCCAATTTCAAAACAAATGTAAAATACAGTCGATTGCATATCTTCTACTTCCTGCACCAGGGTCAAAGATTAAGAAATGCAAGTAATATTCTCGATAATACAAAACATTATAATTATAGTTTATGCAATTTATTAACTATTTGGAAATCATCCACTAAAAAAGTGTTGCACATTTCAAAGAGGTTATCAGTTCAGTTCTCCTGACAAACATCGATTTTCAACATTCAAGTGTTATCAAACTGTTTGAAAATAATTCATTATTTTCAATTCGAGAAACAAGATACTGCACACATGAGAGTGTAGCAATCTCGGACATGGAAATTAGAAAATTTAAACATGCGTTGTAGGTAGTGATATTTCCTGAAGCTAAATGGAAACAGAACATGCATATCGAGATACTTATGATCAACTAGATTGCTGTAGAGCTATCAATTTTATGGGCAATAATTACTGATACGACTGCAATCATCGGTGATAAAATGAGGAACATTTTGATAACCAGCCAGCACTTCTTTTTAGTACAAAATAAGGGGCAAAAAGTCAAGTGCAAACTTGATGCATGAAGGTGTATAAGGTTGGGATGGCTAAGTCTTTGCAACAGGCAAAACAAATTGTTTAGAAATTATCAGAGATTGACAATGGTGTAATAACCGAAACCGGTCTTTCTAATTATCAATAAATCAGTGGTTTTTTGACAATTTCTTAGTATTTTTCATTCAACGGCAAAACAAATCATGAACTCCACATAACCTCTGGACTATTCATTCCAGACTAAGGAAAAGCAGTTTTGGCCGAATGCCTGTTGTTATCACTTGAAGTGTATTTGAAAAAAAAATTGAAATGGTAACTTTTTGTGTAGTTGAGAAGTTGATATTGTGGTAATTATATATATTGAATGAAAAAGACTAAGAAATTGTCAAAAAACCACAGATTTATTGATACTTAGAAAGACCGGTTTCGGTTATTACACCATTGTCAATCTCTGATAAACTTAGTTTTCTGATAAACCTAAACTCTTTCTAAGTATCAATAAATCTGTGGTTTTTTGACATTTTCTTAGTCTTTTTCATTCAATTTGTTCTATTTCCTAATGTTCTTACTAGCGAGTGTTAAAATAGTACATTCACGTTGATACAATCATGTGACAAAATAATTTCCTCAAGTTCACTCGTCCATCTATTTTATACTGAATAAATACTGTATTTGACTGATATTTTACTACATAATGACTGAGCATTACTATCATGCAGGGTATACATAAAATGTGAATTGAGATTTAGAAGCCACCAAAAATAACTTTTGTACACAAATCTCAGCTTCTGCGAATCTTTTCTATTGTAATTTAAATATTTTCCTCACGTGTGGAATATTCAATAAAATTTGTTTCAAAAAATTTTGAGATTTTGTTCAATTTATTGCTCCATCTTTCCAATTCAGACGTGACGTTTGAATTCAGAGACAAGACAAAAAGTGAGAATTCTCAACGACCATAGAAAATCATATAGTTCAATTCACTATTGGGGAGAAGTGATCGAAGTTCTATGTAACAGAAGCGAATTTTGAGAAAATTAATCGAAGTTCATGTAAAATTTAAGGATAAATAATCGAAGTTTCAAGCTGCCTCTCTTATTACATCCACATCTATCTATCCACCATCATTCGTTTGAAGTTTATCAGAGATTGACAATGGTGTAATAACCGAAACCGGTCTTTCTAAGTATCAATAAATCTGTGGTTTTTTGACAATTTCTTGGTCTTTTTCATTCGATATGAAATGATAAAATTCGTTATCAGGCGGAGTTAGGACTTCCAAGTCATACTGTTTATGAATCAATAAATAAATAAAACCACTTTACTGCTGATTCTTTTAAAAATTTTCGATTTGAACACTATCAAATTACCGATATTGAAAAAGTTTCTCCGAATTTTTTCTTATTATAAATTTTTGCGCCTTAAATCCAAATTTTTGAAACAGATAATTCCAAATTCGGTAAGACGAAGCGGTTGTACGACGCCCAGTTGACTTCAAACTTTGTTAAACTCAGCTTTAGAGTGAAGTAGACTTCAAAGTTTGTTAGTGAAGCCGTTAAAACTGAACAAACGCTACTGTTATCTAATGCTAATAAGCGCGAAAGAGACGTTGGCTAAAGACTAGACAAGTCAGCTATCGACCGGAATTCATGAATATATTTCAGCAGACAACACAATACTGTCTAATTGCGTACCTTACTAAAGCACACTCCAACTGCGTAGACGTTCTTACCTGAAACAATGAGAATAACATCATATAGTACACTTTCCACCATGTTAGGTTTCAATATTCAATACAGTATCAAGTTTAGATTCAATACTAATGTATAGTTAAAGTTAAACACAATATAAATTAAAATTTATAAAGTATCCTTTTATTTTATAACAACACGACTAGTTACAACTTCAAGAGCCATTTTCAAGTGTAAATCTTTACATGATATTGAAACTGTTAGGTTTCAATATTCAATACAGTATCAAGTTTAGATTCAATACTAATCTTTAGTTAAAACCATTATAACTCAAAATTTATAAGTATCCTTTTATTTTATAACAACACGACTAGTAACAACTTCAAGAGCCATTTTCAAGTGTAAATCTTTACATGATATTGAAACTGTTAGGTTTCAATATTCAATACAGTATCAAGTTTAGATTCAATACTAATCTTTAGTTAAAACACATTATAACTCAAAATTTATAAAGTATCCTTTTATTTTATAACAACACGACTAGTAACAACTTCAAGAGCCATTTTCAAGTGTAAATCTTTACATGATATTGAAACTGTTAGGTAATATTCAATACAGTATCAAGTTTAGATTCAATACTAATCTTTAGTTAAAACACATTATAGCTCAAAATTTATAAAGTATCCTTTTATTTTATAACAACACGACTAGTAACAACTTCAAGAGCCATTTTCAAGTGTAGATCTTTACATGATATTGAAACTGTTAGGTTTCAATATTCAATACAGTATCAAGTTTAGATTCAATACTAATCTTTAGTTAAAACACATTATAACTCAAAATTTATAAAGTATCCTTTTATTTTATAACAACACGACTAGTTACAACTTCAAGAGCCATTTTCAAGTGTAAATCTTTACATGATAGAAAATGACTCTCAAAGAGTAGGACCTGGTCGTGTTGTGATGACATGAAAGGGTACTTGATAGATTCTACTGTGTTCCGATACTTTCAATAGCCCTAAAAAAAATCTGGTGTGGCGCACTCACACAACTTTCCTTGCCGTTATGAAAATTGATCACCTGACGCTAGTGTTCCCGCGCATCTCAAGTCTACTATTCAAATATTTGAGCCAGCAGCTGGTGACAGGGCAATAACGCTGGAGACACACATGAGGTCTGCTATCTCTTCATAGTGAATGATTTAATAGAATCAACAATAATTTGCAATTGAATAATCACATTTTCTCGAATTTAAAGCTTATTTTCAATTTTAGGTGAAAATGTTACTGAACATTAATTGTAGAGATTTTCATGCTCAATCTACTCCACTTGATTTGTTTTGTTTCAAATGTATCTGAAGCCTGATAATTGGGAATCTATCTGCATTGATGGGGCGGAGCTCCTGAAATTTTTACAGTTATGGGACTTGTGGCAGTTGATAGAGCTTATGGATGACTATTTTAGGTATAAATTTAATCAAAATCGTTGAAGCCGTTTTTGAGAAAATCGCAAAAAACCCTGTTTTTGACATTTTCTCCATTTTAGCCGCCATCTTGAATTGCATTTGATCGAAATTGTTCGTGTCGGATCCTTATAGTGAAAGGACCTTAAGTTCCAAATTTCAAGTCATTCCGTTAATTGGGAGATAAGATATCGTGTACACAGACGCACATACACTCATACACACACACAGACCAATACCCAAAGACCAGTTTTTTGGACTCAGGGGACCTTGAAACGTATAGAAATTTAGAAATTGGGGTACCTTAATTTTTTTCGGAAAGCAATACTTTCCTTACCTATGGTAATAGGGCAAGGAAAGTAATAAGAGTGAATATTAATAGTTAATTTTTATCAACAGTTATTTCATCTTGAACCAACAATTGCATTCGATTACGTCAATATAGATATAATTATTGATAAATAAATTAGCAGTTGTCTGGTTTCAACTTACTGTACTATACCTACTATTGTACTGTACACTGTACCTACTAAGCTTATTGTATTATTATTATTATATTGTATTACCTTAGCTTAATGTCAAATAGAAAAACTGGTTAATATCACAGGGAAAACATAGGAAAAAATGTCCTGAAATAGGTTCTTCCACTATTCTTAGGCTACATTATATCTATAGATTTAATGGTACATTAGATTTTAATAAGAGTCCTAGAAACCTGTCATATATCAATAATACTGTATTAAAAACTGAAACGTGTTGCAACGAGGATCTATTGTAATTGATGACTGTGCTTTTAGAATTAAGTTTGTTTTCCGGTAATTCTTCACATTTATATTTTTAATAAGTGAATATTTCCTATTTTAGTTATAATAATGTGAAATATTTCCTCTATGTTTAGTTTTGTAGCATCTAAATTTGAAAATCTACTTTGTAAAAATACTTGAGGACTGAAAATTTTGTGAATTCAAGAACCACAAGCCTATTTCGGACTATGTGTTATCTAAATTTGGAAGAGGAATAGCACAAGGTTACCTTATTTTTCCTCTCCTTATCATTTTGATAATGTACTTAATATATAAATGACTCGATGGGCAAACAAAATATGAGAATATTGCTGAAGCATTTATGTGACATCTAATAATTGATCCAATCTTCAACATTATTATTTATACACTACAAAATTCAAGCACATTGTAATATTCTGTAATTTTTGTATAAAATTTGATGAAACTTTGTGTCAAATCCAAGGCCAGATTAAGCAATTTTTGGCACCCCTAGGCCCAATATTGATTCCCACTACGACACTAGATAGAGTTACTGAAACATATTTCAAAAATCTATAAATTCATTAATGAGTTATCGATTGACAATTTGACATATTTTTAGACCTGGCTCCCCATAACAGGCATATTATGTCAATTTCATGAACACCATATCACGATGCAACTTCATAAGCATTATAATTTGCTAGAGAATATACAGGTTTGTTTAATTCGAGAACTTTAGAGAAAGAGAATTCTAGCGGAGAAAGGCAGAACTAACACAATACACGAAAACTGTGGGAGTGGCTAAGCCACGCCCCAAATTCAACGAGCAGTCTCATTGGCGAATGACTGGGATATGAAATTCTCGAGCTGCTTGCTTCCTATTGGTAGAGAGCGGTAAAGGTAAAATGGCGACTAGTCAACTCATTGACCAATCAAACTCAAAGTATTGTTGAATGAAAAATACTAAGAAATTGCCAAAAAACCACAAATTTATTGATACTTATCAAGACAGGTTTCCGTTATTAAATCTTTGTCAATCTCTGATAAACACAGAGATAAACACTAAACACTCTGATAAACACTAAATACAAAAGCAGCAGAATTTATACTAGTGGGCGAGTACTACTAAGGCGTTCATGCCCTTGACCAATAGCAGTACTCGCCTACTAGAATAAATTTTGCTGATTTTGTAGTTTTAGTTTATCAGAGATTGACAATGGTGTGATTACCGAAACCGGTCTTTCAAAGTATCAATAAATCTGAGGTTTTTTGACAATTTCTTAGTCTTTTTCATGAATAATTTTATGAATAATACCACAATATCAACTTCTCAACTACACAAAAAGTCAAAGTATTGTTTTGTGATATTTGTTCTTATATATACCTAACAATGTTAAAATGTCAAAATACTCATGACAATTAAGAAAATATTGAAACTGGTTCATGAAGCTGCTTCCAGTTGGTAATTGAAACAAAAATGAGTTTTGTTTTGTAATCATTGAATAAATAAATACTGTAAATAAAAATCTGGTGTGGTACACTCACACAACTTTCCTTGCTCATATTTGAAACTACAATCAGACTTCTGTACGGTATATGTGTATATAGAATTGTTTTCAGAGTACTTTTTCCTTTGTGTAAATTCTGAGACTCGATGATTTTTTTAGTCCTCATCTTTCGTAAAAACAGCTGTTCTATAGATGAAATATCTCGACTATGTGTTCTTTCTATGAACTGCGCTACCTACCTACCTCATGCACGAGAAGGAGGTTACTAAGTCCATTTATCAAGGATGGGGTGGACCCCCCCCCCCATTAGTTTCCCAGAAAGGAGACTCATGCCAGTTGATAGAGCTGATAAATAACTATACAGGGTATGGATTTGAAAAAAATCGGTCAAGTTATTTTTGAGAAAATCGTGAAAAACATGGTTTTTTAGTAATTATCCGCCATTTTTCTCAAGAATATTACGGAGCTCCTGCATTTTTCTCAGAAATAAGACTCATGTCAGTTGATAGGGGTTATAAATAGCTATCCATGGTATAAATTTGAAGAAAATCGTTAGAGCCGTTTTCGATAAAACCGTGAATAACATGGTATTTTAGTGATTATCCGCCATTTTTCTCAAGAATATTACGGAGCTCCTGAAATTTTCCCAGAAATGAGACTCATGTCAGTTGATAGGGCTTATAAATAGCTATCCATGATATGAATTTGAAGAAAATCGTTAGAGCCGTTTTTGAGAAAACCGTGAAAAACATGGTTTTTTAGTAATTATCCGCCATTTTTTCCGCCATTTTGAGTTCAATTTTATTGAAGTTCTTACTGTCGGATCCTCATGGTATGAGGACCTTAAGTTTAAAATTTCAAGTCAATCGGTGATTAGGAATGGAGTTATCGTATTCACAGACATACACACACACACACACACATACACACACACACACACACAGACCAACACCCAAAAATCATGTTTTTGGACTCAGGGGACCTTGAAACGTATAGAAAACTTGAAATTAGGGTACCTTAATTTTTTTGGAAAGCAATACTTTCCTTACCTATGGTAATATGGCAAGGAAAGTAAAAAGGGAGATAGAAGTTGAAAAGAACAGAGCGACGTGATGTGAAAATTGCACAGCGGGTAACAAGACAAGGCTCCCCAACATTTTCGGGGGCACCAAATCCATGATCACGACTGGCAACTCAAGGATTCAACCTTGTACAATTGTTGTCCACTAATCCAGGAGGCAGTGGCTAACTTGTAGCACTAATCTAGAAGGCATTGGCTGACCTGTGACGTCTTCTGAGGATCGATCTGATCTTTGATGTCGAGCATGAAACCGGCCATGAGTCAGCCGAAAAAGCGATCATCTCTCACTTTTTCAACCGCCATCCATCAACTCTTTGAAAATGAAAATTGATATAATTTGCTTGACGGTAACGCCTGTTATGGAATAACAGAGAGCCTTGAGTTGAATGATATGGTCTACTATATGGTTATACAATAATTGCAGGCCGATGATAGTATGCTATCCTTTGAACATGTTCCAAAAAACTGATTTTGCAGACTGGTGTGCACGACACGACAATGGTCCACTGTAGTCCACAGAATAAAATAATTTTAGTGTACCTTATATGAGGAAAAATTGTCAAATCGAGAAATATCAAGACCTAATATCAAAAACTGAGAAATATACAGACAAGAAATATCAATACTCTGGAATATCAGTGCATTAAGTATGCCCAAGTATTTTTTCAAAGTATTTAGCATAGAAACAATATAAAAACTTTTAGTACCCTTTTATAAAAAGCTTTAAAATATTTTAACTAGTTTCAACCATGATTTCAACTTTAAAATGACCTATGGTCAAAACTAGTCGTTAAAATATTTTAAAGTTTTTAATAAAAGGGTACTAAAAGTTTTAATATTGTTTATTTGAGTCAAGTAGACCATATTATAAGCGAAGTGATTCAATTTAGCATATTATTTGAGTCAAATAGACCATAATTATAAGCGAAGTGATTTAATTTAGCATAGACACATAGGTCTCTTATTTGTTTATCATATTACTTTGACTTTCGAGGTAAGCCTTAAGCAGGCCATTTATTATCCGATTTGTTGCCCAACTTGTAGTTCCACATTCAATGTTGTATCCGACATCAAACCGTGAATGGGGTTGTTTGATACTGGGAGACTAGTCGGATGAGTTGGATCAACTGAAGGTCCAACATTCGACTAGCCTTCGTTTTACATCCAATACACTGTTCGTTGGAGAACAATTCAAAGCATGAGTTGTGAAACGATCCGACTAGTAGACCTACTACTAGTCGGACGAGTTGGATCAACTGAAGGTCCAACATTCGACTAGTCTTTGTTTTACATCGAATACGCTGTTCGTTGTAGAAAAATTCAAAGCATGAGTTGTGAAACGATCCGACTAGTAGTCCTACTAGTGGTACAACTAGTCGAATAGTGAATGGCCTGCTTTAGAACAGTACCAAGTTTAGTAGACAGATTCACAACATTCATTTCAAAAACACTGATTTTTCTGACTATCCCAAAAACACTTTATTCAGTATGATTTACTCATGCTATCCTAGGTTATTTTTAAAGTTTTGTGTATTTTTATCAATTTTTATCCTGTTCTAACAATTCTTCTACTAATATATTCAAATTCAAATTTATTTTCTGAAACTATTTCACTGTTGTAATCATTGATTTCTGATCATATTCCGCAGTAGCAGCCAATTTGAGCATTCTACAATTTCGAATTCAATAGGTCAATAATTCTATAATATTATAATGCCCGGTTTCTCAGTCGTTCCATGAACTGTTTATTTATTCAATAACTTTATTGAATCGATAAATATGAGAAATGCGTTTCTAGAACGCTCCATAAACTTATTGAATCCACAAATCTCTCGATAAACTCCACTGTCAGTATCAGTATCCAGTGCCAAAATCCAGCCTATAAATATTTAAGGAATGGATAAATTCGTCAAATTTTTGGTTGCAATCAAAAAATCAAGTTACAAAAATTAAATTACAAAATAAAATTTTAATTAGTGTATATCACAAGTATTTTAAAAACAAAACAGAATCAAATTTTTGATTTGATTTGAATCAAAGTTGCACTATATTTAGCATTGATAGCCCTCATTTGGTGTCAGCCATCTTGTTTTGGAGACATCAGTACCGTAGGAAATAACATCACAACAAGCAGCATGGAATAAGCATCCAAGATTTGGTTCGTTACCATGGTTACCATAGTAACCATGTATAGTTTGTTTACGAGAGTGGCCGGTTTGGGATCATACCATGTTGCCAGATTCATTGAACAGATAAATCGTTCCATAGCTATGGATTCTATAAATATGTTTAAGGAATTTATTGAATACATAGATATTGAATACAAGTAAGTTATTGAATCAATAGCTATAGCGTTGTTTATTGAACGACTGAGAAACCAGGCATAAGCGAGTTTATTTACAGCTCCAGCCGTTTTTCGCATCCCAACTGCCATTTACTTCGATTAATCCAGTCCCCCTCAACAATACTCAACTTATTCCAGAACGTTTCCCACTACTGTAACCGTGTAGATGATTCTACAATCATACGAACAGAGCGTGAACAAGTCGAAGCAGTCACCGTATATAGTAAATAGTATTTATAGTATATCGCACCGAAGCCGGCTTGCGCTATCGCGCAACACAAATTCCCCAAACAAAGAAGCAAAGCCGTGTCTCTGAATGGCGCAAGTAGGTCGGAGAGAAAGAGAGGGAAAGAAAGGAGAAAGATAGAGTGTGTAGCGAGAGAAGCAAGAAGGAAAGCTCTAGCCCGAGTCTTCTCAAACTTGTTCGCCTACGGCCGCGCGTTTCACGAGCGACTTATCACGATTCGACGACGGGAAGAAAAGCACTTTCACCCACCCACTACACAAATCGTGCGATCCACTCACCTAGATAAACCCATCCAACCCTCACATTCAAAAAGCCCTCACATTTACACCATGCCACTCAAAAAGCTTCTCATAATATTTATCTCTTTTCTGTATAGGGCTACTTTTTATAGAAATAGGGCAAGGAAAGTAAAATTGATTAAATAATTCCTATAGGGTACTGAGATTTTTCTTTTTCTTTCTATTACCATAGGTAAGGAAAGTATTGCTTTCCGAAAAAAATTAAGGTACCCCAATTTCTAAATTTCTATACGTCTCAAGGTCCCCTGAGTCCAAAAAGTGGTTTTTGGGTATTGGTCTGTATGTGTGTGTGTATGAGTGTATGTGCGTCTGTGTACACGATATCTCATCTCCCAATTAACGGAATGACTTGAAATTTGGAACTTAAGGTCCTTCCCCTATAAGGATCCGACACGAACAATTTCGGAAAAATCCAATTCAAGATGGCGGCTAAAATAGCGAAAATGTTGTCAAAAACAGGGTTTTTTGCGATTATCTCGAAAACGGCTCCAACGATTTCGATCAAATTCATACCTAAAATAGTCATTGATAAGCTCTATCAACTGCCACAAGTCCCATATCTGTAAACATTTCAGGAGCTCCGCCCCATCTATGCAAAGTGTGATTTTAGATTCCCAATTATCAGGCTTCAGATACAGTTTAAACAAAAATTTTCAAGTGGAAAAGATTGAGCATAAAAATCTCTACAATTAATGTTCAGTGACATTTTCACCTAAAATTGGAAATAAGCTCGAAATTCGAGAAAATGTGTTTATTCTATAATGCAAAATGTTGACAACTGTTGATTCTATTAAATCATTCACTATGAAGAGATAGCAGACTACGTGTGTCTCCAACGTTATTGTCCTGTCACCAGCTGGCAGATCATTGAATAGTAGACTTGAGATGCGCGTGTACACTAGCGTAAGGTGATCAATTCTCATAACGGCAAGGAAAGTTGTGTGAGTGCGCCACACCAGATTTTTTTTTCAATGTCCGAAACATGTTGTGATTAAATAATTCATTAAGGGTACTGAGATTTTTATTTTTCTTTCTACTTCTCATAATATTCTGGTCAGAAAATTAGACAACATTAGTGGAAAAACATAACTAAACCTATTTTCTGGACTATTTTAATGGATCAAAATTCGGGGGAGGAACAGTTTTGGGCTGTGCCTGTTGATCCTCCACCAAATTATTTTAAGAAATAAATGTGTATCTTTGAAACGATAAAAGAATTCTGGTGCAAGCTGGGAATCTACGGACTGCGCCCCGCGGTCAGAATGCTTATGGCCACTCACGTACAAAGTGAACATTACTGACGTTATCACTCGCTTGTATCGCCTACTGTTACTTCATACTAAGTATCGGGGACCGAGCTTCGCTCTGGAGTACAAAAGCATGAAAAATGTATTACGAAAGAAGAAATTATGATAACATTCATACAGAAATGTTCTATCTAATCACAGTAAATTGAGATTAATTCCCAGAGAAATGCAAACATTTCCCTCACAAAGGTCCGGTTGCACAAAAGCCGGTTCAATTTTAATCCTGATTAAATTCACGTGAACCAGATCAGAGAAGACCATTTCAAAAAGATGGATCTACTGGAATTAATCAGGATTGAAAATAACCCGGCTTTTTTGCAGCCGGCACTAAGTACCTGATTGAATGATTACAAAGGTTCAACAGCTGAGTCCTAATTTTGACACAGTCCCACACACATGAACTCGCTCACTCACTTCCTTACCAACAGACGACGAAATAATTATTATGAGATGTTTTTCCAAGGATGAATAATAATTATCCTGTTAATGTCCTTCAGCGAGTTTTCCCAGGGATGAGACCTAGTGCAATCAAATCTTTATATTATAAACCTACTATGTTATGGATTTTGTGAGAATCGTTGGAGACGTTTTCGAGATCCGGTGAAATACAAACATATAAACATCCAAACATCTAAACAGAAGATGCTCGTTTAATAGTATAGGATTTCGAAGTGTTCTAGCTATTGCAACTCTGTTTGTATAGGGCACAACCCTGATAACAAATATCACTTCTTTGAATTAAATTGGATGTTTATAGTCCATACAAAATAACTTTCTACTTGGGATGGTCATGCGCAGCAGAAAAAGCATACAGCGGGAGGGATACAGAGGCGCAATGTTGCCGTTCTGAACCGACCAGCGTTCTCCAACTTCTAGTGACTGTTCAAGTGCTCATGCTACACATGCGAAGTTTCCTGTCTGAAAGCAGTCAGAAGACTGACTCCAATCGACAAATTGGCAACTGCGCTTCTACCTATGACTCTATTAATCTTGAATGAAAAAGACAAAGAAATTGTCAAAAACCACTCAAAGAAATTGTCAATTTGTGATTTATTGATACTTACAAAGACCGGTTTCGGTTATTACACCATTGTCAATCTCTGTTAAACGTAATTGAATAAATGAATACAAAATGAATAAAATGTTTATTTCCCAAAAAAAACTAAAACTACAACATCAATAACACAAAATATTAGATAAATTACAATATTACATACAATAGTTAGTTACAAAAAATCTTATGTGTCCTCTACTTGTTTAGATTTTTCTGTGTGGAAATTGACCTACTCCACTATGGCGTACCATTTTCTAGAGTAGGTGATTATTCATATTGAATAAAAAAGACAAAGAAATTGTCAAAAAACACAGATTTATTGATACTTAGAAAGATCGGTTTCGGTTATTACACCATTGTCAATCTCTGATAAACGTTTATTTTAAAAATATTATTTAAAGATAAACGTTTATCAGAGATTGACAATGGTGTAATAATCGAAACCGGTCTTTCTATGTATCAATAAATCTGTGGTTTTTTGACAATTTCTTTGTCTTTTTCATTCAATATGAATAATTACAACAATATCAACTTCTCAACTACACAAAAAGACTCTATTAATCACTGTAATTGGCTGATCCCCCTCCATTTCTCTGCGCCGCATATTCCTCCAAGTTAGAAGTAATTTTGTATGGACTATAGTTCTAAGAAAACAAAGATATTGTCAAATTTCACTAAAAATTTATTAAAAACTTTAAAACAGACTATAGTTCTTTACTATCAAAGAACAAACATCAGAAATGTTTTGAAAGTATAGTATGAAAGGCAGAGTTGACTTTCCTTTTTGCAGCTGATGCTTCTTCATAATCTTCAATTAGTTGAGCGAATCAACACGTGACATCTGATGATTAGATTGACGTGGAAAACGGCAGGCATCAACGCCGGCCAAAATTCTCATCCGTGTGGAAATCCTTACCCTCTCCCTATCACTCACTCTCTCTCACTGCACTTTCGCCCGCAGCTTCCTTGGCAGCGCTTTCTCTTTCCCGTCAAATCAGTTTGTTCTTCAACAGCTGATTCTACTCACTCCGTCTCTCTCACACACACTATACCTATATACATCCATCTCACTTGTTTCTTCCTCTGCAAACAGTGATTCCACTCACTCTGTCTCACACACACTATACCTATATCTCACTCGTTTCTTCCTCAACAAACATAGATTCCACTCATTCTGTCTCACACACACTATACCTATATACGTCCATCTCACTCTTCCCTCCTTCGGCAAATAGGGTCAATGCACGCCTGATTTAGAAATCCGCGATTGCCGGCTGTATTATTTGGCCACGAATTTACTTTTCCCTCCATTTTCTCCACGTCACTTCATTTTTTTACTCTGTTGTTAACATCTCAGTCTTATCTATAGTGAAATTTCACGTTACAAGTCAGAGAAAAAATGATACGACGGCATAGTTGCAAAGTTTTTTTCCACAGTCTTGTATGTTAAGATGCGTACAGACTTTTGCGCTACGAACACGCGCATTTCGCTTTCCATCAGCTGATGGTATATATATATAGAGGAGGAGGTGGTAATATGGACCCCCACTTTGTTTTTGTCTTATAAAATGGATACTATTGATAAAAAACCTTTTCTTTTTGCAGAAATACAATCTATTGTTAGTTGCAGAACATAATGTTGTATTAATAATCATTAAAACCCTCATTTCATAATTTTTTAAAATAAATTTTCATAACCCTACACATACTGAAAATATTGGGAGGTGTTGTTAATATGGCCCCCATGGTGTTTGTAATATGGACCTCATAATTTACTTACAAAAATAAGGAGAAAAAAATTAAAAACAGCTTTGTGGCACTAAAAAAATTTTATTATGCATGAGTAATAGTCTTATATTAGGGTAAAAAAATGGATTATAGATATTTGTAGATGATTGAAGGTCAGTGAATGTAGAAAAAAGTTAACGACAAAAATCGCAGACATATTCCTCCCTCTCTGCTCCTGCACATTCATTATGGGCCCAAAGAGAACACATCAAGCATTGGACCCATAATTCTCCTCGTACATTACTCGAGAATTTTTCATTGCAGAAAATACATGCCGCATCTTTTTCATCTGGTTGAGGCTCTCCAATTGGCAGGTCAAAGTGTGACTCGATGGAGCAAGTGGAGAGCTGCACCTCATCATCATCATCATCACTGCTGTCGGTTTGTTCTTGATGTTTAGGCCTTTTTATTGTCTTTAATTTCCCATGCTCTTGATCAGTAATAGGAGATTGGAGTCCTGATGATGAAGGCTGAGGGTCGTTAAAAATCAAATTTCTTTTGGCACCTCTACCACGTCCACGTCCACGGCCACGGAATCTTCTGTGAGTGTCAGCTTCTTTATTTGCATAGAAGTCATCTAGTTCTTTCTTGTATGGAGAACTTGTATAATAAAATAAGTTGACAACAAATATTCAAACTGCTTGTAATATGGACCCCGGGGTCCATATTACATTCACCTAAGGGGGCCATATTGCAGACATGATTGTGATTTAACAAAGTGGTTTGTAGGTTAGAACTTGAAAGCAACAGAGCATTCTAGTTTATGTTAAAATGTTGGAAATAACTTCTAGATCATAATTACAATGCTCAATAATGAGAAATTATTAGTTATAGCACATTAAAATTGTGAAATTTACATACCTTCCAAACTTTCAAAAAACACAAGGATAGAAATAACCTCAAAATTCACCAACTGCTGCATAGACTTGTTCCATGGACTCCTAGTGACCATCAACTGAACTAATGAGCTAGTTCCCATCTTCAAAACTAGATCTCAGCACTTGGTAATTGAAATACAGAGGGGTGCCATATTATATGCAGGGGCCATATTACCACCTTTTCCTCTATATATATATATATATATATATTATATATATATATAATATATATATATATATATATATATATATATATATATATTATATATATATATATATATATATATATAATTATATATATAAAAGCGAAATGGCACTCACTCACTGACTGACTGACTCACTCACTCGCAGAACTAAAAATCTACCGGACCAAAAACGTTCAAATTTGGTAGGTATGTTCAGTTGGCCCTTTAGAGGCGCACTAAGAAATCTTTTGGTGATATTTTAACTCTAAGGGTGGTTTTTAAGGGTTTAAAGGTCTTTTAGCATGTATATTCTTCTTATTCCAATATCTTAAAATTATAATATTGAAATGTCCATACCATATGTTGATATAGAACTATAATCTAGAGAGAGTACCTCTTCGAAACAGTTGTTCTGGTAACTAAATTAAAAATTTTGTCAGGTTGGCATTAAGTTGAGTTGACTTTGATAGGTTGGCACCAAGTTGAAGATTGAAATGCATTTATCCAGGACCTCCTAAATACCAATTTATCCAATTAGCCAAAATTAGCGTTTTCTCAGCTTTTCTGCGTTTCCTCACCTTTTTCAATAATTGATGGAAATATATTAAAAAAATTCAGTACACAGGTTTAGCTGAGGTGGAAGAATTTTGTTCGCCAAAGATACGCCGATATGGTAACCGGTGTTTTTCTTTATCAAATTGACATAATACGTTCAAATTCGGTACAGAGGTTCCGCTGAGGTCCACATGCAGGCGAGCGAAGCGAGCCCGCTGATCTCATTTTTGGACGATCCAGTCGGGGGTCCAGGGGACGGAGCCCCCTGGCTAGACTTATATGGCGAGCGAAGCGAGCCTGACGGCTAGTACTTTGTATATCTGTATCTCACTGTTTCTGTACAATTACAGATTTAATAAGCTCAGTTGGGATCAGTTGATGTGCTGTACTTATTATATCTGTATCTGTTTCTGTACAAATACTTGATAATAAGCTGAACATTATCTGATGAAAAGTGAAATGTGCGTGTTCGTGACGCATAAGTCTGTACACGTAAATAGCTGAGCTTCAAGTTATACCGATATAAATCTGATCCCATAATAGTTGTTAATACTTGTTAATAATGATCAACAACTATAACTCAAGTATAATAACATCCACCAAGAAAATATATTTTTTAACAATGAATTTTCGTAGCTAAGAGTAAAAATATTATCCTGCCCATTACAGTTCATTTCCATAGATATTTAATTATATTTCATAGTCAACCGAGCGGAGTCTGAAAAGGATGCAGCTATCTGATATGTCTAATGACAGACAAGGACAGCAAACCAATGTTATAAGGTGCTGACTTTATAACAGATATAGGCTTAATTTCCATCTTTCTCTAATTTCTGCAGTTTCGTTAGTTCCTTCCGCCGGTGACGGGTTAACCAACGTTCACCGAAGGTCATTCAATGACCAATTCAATGACCAACGTCACTACAACCAGCATCAACGGCGAATTTCACAATCGTCATAATTCCCTAACTTTGAAATAGAAGAATCTAACAGTTTCCTTCATGAATTCTGTGACGCCTCACGAATTCAATTAACCTGACCTGTTGTATTGCTTAAACAATCCTCATTCATCACACCAAAGTTTGGAGTGAATTTTACTATAATATTAGCGTATGAAGTAGGCTACTTTTTCCTTTCATATCATCCTTGATATTCAACATTTCCAAAAAACCTTGTATATACGTCGACGCGCAATTAAAAAAGGAACATACCTGTCAAATTTCATGAAAATCTATTACCGCGTTTCGCCGTAAATGCGCAACATATAAACATTTAAACATTAAGAGAAATGCCAAACCGTCGACTTGAATCTTAGACCTCACTTCGCTCGGTCAATTATTTTCACAGAGTAGATTTTTAAATTTAGATGCTTCAAAACCAAACATAGAAGAAATATTTCACCTATGAAATATTTCATATGATTATCATCACTAAAATAGAAAATATTCACATATTAAAGAAATAATTTTGCAGGACCAAAAAATAAAAAACTTAATATTCTGTAATACTTGTGCTAGAAATGTAGGTTTCAAGCAACGATCCTAATTTTCATGTTGATGATTCGGAAGCAACGATTATTATAATTGCATAAAAATTAATCGTAAAAATACAGGCTAGTTTTTTACTTGGGATAGCAAAAATAGGTCATTAAAATGTAATCAACAAACCATTTATAAACACAGACAACCAGATACAGGTTTGTATAGTGGTATTACTTATATTTACTGTAAACAGGCTTGCATTGTGCATTGCATGGTCTTGTTAACAGTTTACCAGAAGCATCGATAACAGCAAATTGTACCCGCATGTTCTGTTATGTCCAAATTAATAGTTCTCGACAGAAAAATACAGGTTGATGCTAATTGGCTGATAAGTTCACCTATTTGTTAATTACAGTAAGTTGAACTATTCCTAGAACAACTTATCCGAAGTCGAACAAAGTCAGAACAAAGTCCGAATTCGACACGCAGTCTCTGTAGTAATTGATTAATAATATTTTTTTGTTAAATGATTGGCATGGCTAGAAAAGAAATCTTGTGCTCTAGCCACAAGATTGAATGGTATTCAACTGTTTTTCCAACATAATTTTAACCGATTGTATTTTGAGTTGTTCTTCTTTAAGTTTCACAACTAATTTTCTTCTTGTTCTTCTTCAAGTTTCACAACTAATTTTCCAATAACACAAAAACTTTGCACTTTTGTCGTGTATATTTTTATAACTCAATAGAATACGGCATTCGTATTTTTCTCAATCAACGACTTTAAGGACGTTGACAACTTCACAATAAAGACTGAGAAATGTGGCTCTAGATATTATCATAGAGAAACAATAGCGTCAGTAGATATCCCATGGTATAGGGAATTTATGTCGCAACTTTTACTGTTATCTCAAGCCGATTACTGTCGATTATTGTCAATTTTTACTGTTTTGTTAGGGTGATACTGTATGAACGGAAAAATTTGAGAGACTACCAGGGTCACACAGCTGCATAGGAAAGAACTACGTGAACTATCGGCTTGGGATAACAGTAAAAGTTGCGACATAAACGCCCTATACCATGGGATATCTACTTACGCTATTGTTACTCTATGATATTATTAAGATGTACACTTTTGCCCAAAATCATGAGAGTCAAGGAGAGCCATGCATAATATTTATGTATTCCAAATAATCATGTGACTATAGTGGAAGTAAACTGATAGCATTGCTTCAATGGTAAGTTTTTCATAAAGAATTTATTTATTAATTTTGCATACACAAATACTAAACAACATTACAATGATAGGAATGAATATATAATTAATAATAACTTTTACTAATTGAGGAATCCTAATAGAAATTCAAAGTGAATACCATAACAGAATAAATTTGAAGAAAATCGTGAGATCCGTTTTTAGAAAATTGTGAAAAACATCGGTTTTTGGTCATTTTCCGCCATTTTTCTCAAGAATATTACGGAGCTCCTGAAATTTTCCCAGAAATGAGACTCAATGATGTCAGTTGAATGGGCTTATAAATAGCTATCCATTGTATAAATTTGAAGAAAATCGTTAGAGCCGTTTTCGAGAAAAACGTGAAAAACATGGTTTTTTAGTAATCATCCGCCATTTTTTCCGCCATCTTGAATTGAATTTTATTGAATTTCTTATTGTCGGATCCTCATGGTATAAGGACCTTAAGTTTAAAATTTCAAGTCAATCTGTTCACAGACATACACACATACACACACACACACAGACCAACACCCAAAAATCATGTTTTTGGACTCAGGGGAGCTTTAAACGTATAGGAAACTTGAAATTGGGGTACTTAAATTTTTTTTTTGGAAAGCAATACTTTCCTTACCTATGGTAGTAGGGCAAGGAAAGTAAAAAGTCGAATTCAAATTAATACAGATATGACTGAAGTGAGCGTGCTAGTTTTATTCGGTTTTAAAACTAAACAGAGTTTAGTCTAAGATAAATTAATGCTGATGAATATATATTTGAATATCAAGACATAAAAGACATATTTGAATGTCGTTTTTACTTTCCTTGCCCTACTACCATAGGTAAGGAAAGTATTGCTATCCTAAAAAAATTTAGGTACCCCAAATTCAAGTTTTCTATACGTTTCAAGGTCCCCTGAGTCCAAAAACATGATTTTTTAATTAAGGAATATATTTGAATATTGAGACATGAAAGACATATTTGAATGTATCAACATCTCAATGAATCTCAACATCTCATCAATGATCTTACAAAGAAATGAACAACATCGAATCCCGCGGGTCTTTCTCTAACTAAAATTAACTGATTTCATCTGAGAGACGACTACGGCGAGCGAAGCGCGCCTGCCGGCCATCGTACGTCTAATTTCATTACCGGCACCCTAATACCTACGCTCTCTCTCATTACAATGAACACCAATTAGGACCGGATCAATTACCTCCAAACTCTATGGGAAAATTTGGTAAAAACTTTCAGAATTGCTTAAATAGGAATCATAGGTGTTATTTGCGACGAATGATGCCGGTTTAGAGTGAAACTGAAATCTCAAACTGGAAGGAAACCTATGCGCATGCCTGGCATTGGAGTCCGTCCACTAATGAGCACGAGAAAGAGAGAGATGGAGTGAGAGTCAGAAAACGGTGGTAGAGAGAAAAAAGAGTAGGCTAGAGAGGTAAGAGAGAGTGCTAGATAGATAGAGAGGGAGTGAGAGAGAGAGAGAGAGAGAGAGTGAATGAGAGAGAGTGACAGAGATGTACAGCTTCAATTGGGCCGTCGTCCTGTTATTACAATAATAATTCGCCAAAGATCGCAATTATTATCAAACCTGCCGCTATTACCCTTAACTGACTTTCTTGCACACCAAATTCAACCACAATGCTTTACAGTTTATAGCATCTGGAACCGCTATGCACCGGTAACACCTATAACTGGGCCAATGGGCGGCTTATTAATGAGTGCAATTACTACTAGTCGATTAGGATTAAGGATAGATTATCAAGAAGTATTCGAGAGATATGCTATCAATTTCAGATCAACATTATTAGCACCTTTTTAGGCATCAATGACCTGAAAAGATTACACATTGTGACTCACTCATACGATAAAATCTTACACCCAATTTCACAAAAGTCTGTTAACTTTAAATCCCGCTAAAATGCCACGAGAACCAGATCAGCATTCTTTCCCAAATAAACGCTTCTCTGATAGGCATTCTTCACAAAATAAGACCTCTGATTGGAATTCTTTCCAAAAACCTTTCTCTGATTGGCATTCTTTCCAAAATAAACCCTTCTCTGATTTGAGTTCTTCCCAAAATAAGACCTCTGATTGGAATTCTTTCCAAAATAAGACATTCTCTGATTGGCATTCTTTCCAAAATAAACCCTTCTCTGATTGGCATTCTTTCCAAAATAAGACCTTCTCTGATTGGAATTCTTTCCAAAATAAACCCTTCTCTGATTGGCATTCTTTCCAAAATAAGACCTTCTCTGATTGGCATTCTTTCCAAAATAAGACCTTCTCTGATTGGCATTCTTTCCAAAATAAACCCTTCTCTGATTGGCATTCTTTCCAAAATAAACCCTTCTCTGATTGGCATTCTTTCCAAAATGAAACCTTCTCTGATTGGAATTCTTTCCAAAATAAACCCTTCTCTGATTGGAATTCTTTCCAAAACAAACCCTTCTCTGATTGGTTACTGTGGCATTCAATCACGACTAAAATTTAACAGGCTTTTATGGAACCGGAGCTTAGTGTTCAGGGTACAGTATCTCCACTGTATCATAATGTACAGTAATATATTGAGAAGTTTTTCAACACATTATATTCAACGGGTGGATCGAAACTCAACTGAAAGACTAGGAGACTATTTTTGTCCTACTATTGCTGTATGTTTCCTATAGTCCGTGCAAATTTAAATCAGCCAATTACAGCGATTAATAGAGTAATAGGTGGAAGTCACAGAGAAGAAATTCCTTCTACTTTGTGTGGAAGCGCAGTTGCCAATTTGTCAGTCGTCTGACCGCTTTTAGACAGGAAACTTCGCATGTGTAGCATGAGCACATGAACAGTCACTAAAAGTTGGAGATCGCTGGCCGCTTCAAAACGGCAACATCGCGCCTCTGTATCCCTCTCGCTGTATGCTTTCTCTGCTGTGCATGTCCATCCCAAGTAAGAAGTAATTCTGCACAGAGTATAGTGTCGTAACACTACTTGTTAGTAACCAGATAGAACTAAACTTGGAAAAAGAGAACTTCTTAGTCTATTCTCTCTATTGGTATTTCTACGACAATAAGATCCATGAAGGGAGTAGAAAGATTGATTTAAAGATAACTGATTCCAAACAAAGATTGAAACTTTTTCAAAATGTAAGTGTTTTTTATAGTCTAGATGATTATTTCAAGTACTGACATTATTTCAATGTAATGCAACTTAATGACGAACTACATATTCAATACACTTAAGTTCCGTTACATGTGCGATGCCACATAGGTACTATATTGGTACTATATCATCTCGGTTTAAACTTGGATGCATCACCGGTTGGTTTAAAACCAGAATAAAACACATCATAACAAATGCAATCATACCTTCATGTAAACGTAGATTAGCGTTTACACGACGCTCTAACCATGGATGAATTACTGTGTAGAAAAATTGTGCAGTAAACGAAACGTTGAATATAATTTACTACTGGTGTTAGGATCTAGCACATCATAATGACTATCTCTATATATAAAAATCTGGTGTGGCGCACTCACACAACTTTCCTTGCCGTTATGAAATTTATCACCTGACGCTAGTGTTTCCGCGCATCTCAAGTCTACTATTCAGTGATTTGAGCCAGCTGGTGACAGGGTAATAACGCTGGAGACACACATGAGGTCTGCTATCTCTTCATAGTGAATGATTTAATAGAATCAACAATAATTTGCAATTGAATAATCACATTTTCTCGAATTAAAAGCTTATTTTCAATTTTAGGTGAAAATGTTACTGAACATTAATTGTAGAGATTTTCATGCTCAATCTACTCCACTTGATTTTTTTTGTTTAAATTGTATCTGAAGGCTGATAATTGGGAATCTAAAATCGAACTTGCATTGATGGGGCGGAGCTCCTGAAATTTATACAGATATGGGACTTGTGGCAGTTGATAGAGCTTATCGATGACTATTTTAGGTATGAATTTGATCAAAATCGTTGGAGCCGTTTCCGAGAAAATCACGAAAAACCCTGTTTTTGACAACATTTTCGCCATTTTAGCCGCCATCTTGAATTGCATTTGATCCAAATTGTTCGTGTCGGATCCTTATAGTGAAAGGACCTTAAGTTCCAAATTTCAAGTCATTCCGTTAATTGAGAGATGAGATATCGTGTACACAGACGCACATACACTCATACACACACACACACACACACACATACAGACCAATACCCAAAAACCAGTTTTTGGACTCAGGGGACGTATAGAAATTTAGAAATTGGGGTACCTTAATTTTTTTCGGAAAGCAATACTTCCCTTACCTATGGTAATAGGGCAAGGAATGTAAAAATGAATGTCTGTTTGTGTGTTAGTTTGTTTGTTTGTTTGTTCCCTATAGACTCGAAAACTACTTGACATAACTGCATGAAACTTTGGGAATATGTTGTGTGAATATGGGGATGGTTTCTGACCAGATATTTTAATAGGGTGGCTAATAATAATGATATATTATTCCATTTCACAGACCTATGTTTTCGAAATTGTCGGCCGAGTGGCTAACGTAGAACGGGAAGATCATCATGATTCAAGATCATGTTGTGATAATATGATTTAGCATATGAACTTACCAGCTGTAATAAACACGTCACTCTGTGATAAAATTGTTCACTGGTATTAAAACGGTAGTTTCAAGCACATAGGAAGTCCGTATTGAGATGTAAATAAAAATATTGATTGTCAGATAAATTTCATGATTCACCAAATAAAGTCAAGTGTGACATGAGATATATTGACTTTTTGGCGGTACGAAGTTCGCCGGGTAAGCTAGTATAGCTATGTAAGTAATCGACTGAAAAAAGAAATAGTACAAGAATCGTGTGATCTATCACAGTTGAATTGAGAAAATTAGGAGACTACATATTTCTGAACACTTTAAGTTCCGTTACATGTGCCATGCCATATAGGTACTGTATTGGGCAAGGAGTGGAAACCCGAAAATTTGCAAAGTATTTGAGAAGGCGGACCAGTTGAGGCGATTTTCCACACTTGGAAGACGGTGAAAACGGTTGAATAGCCTGCTAACGGGAAAATCAAGAGCTAGTTGAACGTGTTCGCTTAACGGAAAGTCCACCCACGTCACATCAACACTGCTCTTACTTCAACAGAAAAGCACAAAAAAGTCCAGCCAGTCTCAATAAGTCCCGCTTGCTAATGGTCGATGATCTATATATAAAAGCGAAATGGCACTCACTCACTGACTGACTGACTCACTCACTCACTCGCAGAACTAAAAATCTACCGGACCAAAAACGTTCAAATTTGGTAGGTATGTTCAGTTGGCCCTTTAGAGGCGCACTGAGAAATCTTTTGGCAATATTTCAACTCTAAGGGTGGTTTTTAATGGTTTAAAGTTCGTCTTTTAGCATGTATATTCTTCTTATTCCAATCTCTTAATATTATAATTGAAAAATGTCCATACCATATGTTAATATAGAACTATAATCTAGAGAGAGTACCTCTTCGAAACAGTTGTTAACTGGCAACTAAATTAATAATTTTGTCAGGTTGGCATTAAGTTGAGTTGACTTTGTTAGGTTGGCACCAAGTTGAAGATTGAAATGCATTTATCGCGGAAAAAGTGATTGGGCACTGCTACTCCAATCAGAGCTATTCCTGGGAATATTATATTACTAGCCGTCAGGCTCGCTTCGCTCGCCATATCCGTTTAGCCAGACGTTTAGTCTGGACCCCCGACTGGATCGTCCTAACATACGATAAAAATGCTCAAATGAAAAATGTAGGCGCGCGAAGCGAGCCTGCTGATCTCATTCTTGGACGATCCATTCGGGGGTCCAGGGGGCGGAGCCCCCTGGCTAGACGGATATGGCGAGCGAAGCGAGCCTGAAGGCCAGTTACCTTATATAGAATGTGAACTATGGAGATTGAAGAAACAGTGTGTTTTACGACGGCTTTCCATGGAGTTTTCAAGAACTGGAAGACATAATATAGAAAACATAATTTCGAACAATATGTGAGCTCACTTACCCAATGTATTTGCACCCCCACTCTAAATTTAATGTATTACTAGTACACCTGCTCTAGAACATGGGTTTCCCAATAGTTGACTAGGATAATTTCCGAAATAATGCAATTTATTTATATTTGTAGTAAATTTCATGTATTGTATTTTTGAATATTGTGTACATTTTATTGATTAGATTGCTTATTTGTATATTAATGGAAATAAAATATATTATTATTATTGTTCGTGATTCTATTATAGTGAGGTCCACGTTATAATGGCAGTAGAGGTACTAAAACAGCCTTACCGATTCTCTGCATTGTCACTGCCTTCTATAGAAGACAGCTGATACCTGTGTATATTAACTGTTAAAAATAATTAAGTATATTTTATTAGTCGAGAAAATATATTTTTAGATCGTTAGATAATACATTCTCATAATTGAGATGAAATATTTTCATAATTAATTATATTTCTACATTGTTAAAAAACGATCTAGTAACGTTGCGGAGCTAGAAAAGGATGATGCAATCTGCTTTGTTGAATGATGGACAAGGATAGCAACACCAAAGTTAATCAAATACTGCCATTATAACATGGAACTCACTAAAATTATAATAATCCAGTATTAAATGGTAAGTCTGATGTACTTTTTCAGAGCTCTACGGGTATTTATCTCTATATGTTTACGTTTTTTAATATTTAATGTGTACTATTTTCCAATAAATATGTTTGAGTTCTGTCTCCTTTTAACTTGATCATTTACATTCATATTTCACATAGTTTTCTATTATCGGAGATAGTGGAAAACAGGAAGAACTATTTATATCTTGAGGGTTAACTAGAGTGACGTCACCTCATTTTCAATGTTTCTAGTTTTCTCCAAAACAATAAAATGCAGGTAGTGTGTATCATCACCACATGACGACTTTTATTGGTTAGAATAATTGTTTCGTCCGACAAAATGGCGTATGTGTGACTCCTTATTTGTGAACGACCAATGAGAGCGGAGCGGCGTTTACTACGAAGGTGTTAGTTGCTTGTGATTGGTCGAAAAGTTGGAGGAGGGAGTTGTTTGACGTAGTACCGTATTTGTCCGTTAGAATGCAGCAGTCAATGGGACAATACTTTTGTTTGGACTAATGAAATTGAAGAAGTTTTACTATGAAACCAATCAATCACGAGATAGAAATACTTGAATTTCAATTCCGACATGCAACGCAATGCTATCTGAAAGGGTGTTAATTTCTCATACTTCAAAATTTCATAAGTTCAAAATTTTTACAAACATTTATGTGAATCATATCATACAGATTCGAAGAGAAGCACTAACATTCCTGCAAATTATATCCATCACATTTACGACATCTTGAATATCAAGTAAGGATTAAAACTTATTTTGCATGTATTATATTCCTAAAGAATAAGTTTAGTGCATTCTGTGATAATAATTTAAGTTCATAATATATATGTTATTGTAATAATATGACTTATCTGTAAATTGACCTAGCCTAATGTACTTGATGTATTTTTTTGGCTGAAATAAATCATTGAATCATTAATTTCGATATTAAAATCATATCAGTTGATGATAAAATAGAGAAACGAAATCTATAGTTTATCTAAATCCATAGATTTATTTCATCTCTAATGATAAGTCATGCATTTCATCTAATAGGGATTGATTCAATATCAATATTACTGGTATTGAATAGTAATAAAAGATGACCAATATTGGCATTTAAATGAGAGGTATTTCTGTTATCGTCTTAAGTAACATCTTGAATATCAAGTGATTCAGATATCATACGAATTGACGATAGTGATTCAGCTCATCTAATGGGGATTGATTCAATATCAATATTACTGGTATTGAATACTAATAAAAGATGACCAACATTGGCATTTGAATGAGAGGTATTTCTGTTAACATCTTGAATATGAAGTGATTCAGATATCATACGAATTGACGATAGACATTCAGCCCATCTAAAAGGGATTGAATAAAGATTTCAAGATTACTAGCATTGCATACTGATGAAAGAAAACCAATATTTGCGTAGAATAGAATACAGAAGGCGGTAATGAATAAGACCTCGACAGTACGAGCTTAGAAAATAGAATAATGTAACATTAAACTTTGAATATATATTTTAACTTGATTCCTCTCTAGTACGAGGCAGCACTCCTCATGTAAGTGACACGTATTTGCTCGGTTTTCAAGGTTTGTGAGACGACATCACACCAATAGTAATGAATACGTCCAAGTTCAACTCGCAAACAATAAATTTCCCTTGAAATGACACTCAGTTTAGGCACTAATCACACTTTCATGGCTACCAACCTGCCGGGCAGTGGATGTCCAACACAAAGAGAGTAAATTATCTATTGGCTACCTGTCCTTGCAGATATAGTACTATCATAGAATATATGTAGGGAATAGATTGGTTATGCTATGGTAGGCTACTATACAAACAACAACAAACCTACATTGTTATTTATCGTGTGTGATAAAATCGTGTATGGGTACAGGAAAGGAACGAAATCGAGACTTCAACTTTCATTGAGCAGAAACAGCCCAAAGCAACGACTTTGGCCGACTTCCAAGGTAAAGCTCACATAAAAGAAGCTCTACAAATGCCTGTGTAATTTATGCAAGTGAGCTGACTGACATTTGGCCGGAGACAAGTGTGTGTTGTTTATATGTTGACTGGCGCTTCTTTTATTGCACCAACTGTTCACTTGAAGGTTTTCCCGTCCAAACTGCGAAATTTCCAGAGTCATTCTACATTTATGTATTTTATTGAGATATCCGTGTTCTAAACTTAGAAGATTGAGAATTTCGGCTAAACTAGCCACGTTCAAACAACGAATTTTATAGAGATATCAAGTTCTAAATTTAGAAGAAGGCGAATTTCGGCTAAGCCAGTCATGTACAAAAGACAAAATTATAGAAAATGAAATTTGACATCGTATATGAGTTTGAGATGTCGGATTTGAGATTATTCAATCTTTGTGAATATGTTGATTATGCAACAACAATCATGGACAAAAATTTAAGCTATTTCGTGCAATATTTTTCTATTGATTATAATTTTTTTCTATAGGAAAAATTATAGAAAATGACAAATTTGACATCGTATATATGAGTTTGAGATGTCGGATTTGAAATTATTCAATCTTGTGAATATGTTGATTATGCAACAACAAACACGGACAAAAATTTAAGCTTTATCGTGCAGCATTTTTCAATTGATTGTTGTTTTATATGATTTATAAGGGTGTTTTCACACGGAGAGCGGTCATAACAGGATATATCAATAGATATATCCTTTAGCTAACTCCAAAAGGATATTTTAATTTTCATCCTCTTAAGACCGCTGTATCTCGGAAAGTCTGACCGCTCTCTATGTGAATCATTATGAATCAATTTCCTTTAGAAGTGATCTATAAGTGAGAAATCACATTAAGTAACTGAACTATTATAGTAGATCCAATATTTTTGCCAGTTATGGTTAGACAGATAGATAGATGTGGATGTGATAAGAGAGGCAGCATGAAACTTCGATTACTTATCCTTAAACTTTACATAAACTTCGATTAATTTTCTCAAACTTTACATAAGCTTCGATTCTGTTACTCTTGTGAAGGAAGAGTTTTGTTTGGATTTGTATTTGGAAATTGATCAATCTAATAGACTCAAAATTGTAGTAGATACATTTTTTGGACTCAAAATTGTGTACAAATTATCATTTAAGTTACGTAAGTAGCATAACCTTTAGACTGTGTATTCCAAATTAAGGTCTGAAGCAGTTTTGGGCAAATGCCTGTTGTTTTTACTTGAATTGTATTTGCATATGAATAAATAAATAAATAAATAAACTTTGATTAATTTTCCCAATAGTGAATCAAACTCACGTATCCTATTATATTAAGCGAGCAATTTCTGTATTTTTATATTCATATCTGGTTATTTATGTTCAACGGATCTCGAAAACGCCTCTAACGATTTCCACGAAATTTGGACCATAGTAGGTTTATGATATAAAAATTCTATTGCACTAGGTCTCATCCTTGGGAAAACTCGCTGAACGACATCAAAAGGATAATCCATCCTTGGCTGGAACAGCTGTGGATAGTAAAAAAGTGAGTGAGCGAGTATGTGAAAAATCAAAATATCGCATCCCCGAAATTCATAAGATGGCATATAGCCAGCTGTGAAATATAAAAACGATCATTTTAGAGAATTGTGTTCTGTTTATCAATAAATAAAAATAACGAGCGAAGCTCGGTGCCCCAATATTTTCATCTTAAATGCACAGCTAAAGATTTTCTAAGGTCGTAGAAAATTTTTGTCACTTTTTGTCTTGTCTCTGAATGTATTCAATCACCTATGATCATGAACTACCATGATTCTTACAACACAAGAGATTGTTCACAACCACATGTCACGTCTGAATTGGGAAGATGGAGCAATAAATTGAACAAAATTTCAGAATTTTTTGTAACAAATTTTATTGAATATTCCACACGTGAGGAAAATATTTAAATTACAATAAAAAGATTCGCAGAAGCTGAGATTTGTGTACAAAGTTATTTTTGGTGGCTTCTAAATCTCAATTCACATTTTATGTATACCCTGCATGATAGTAATGCTCAGTCATTATGTAGTAAAATATCAGTCAAATACAGTATTTATTCAGTATCAAATAGATGGACGAGTGAACTTGAGGAAATTATTTTGTTACGTGATTGTATCAAAGTGAATTTAATATTTTAACACTCGCTAGTAAGAACATTAGGAAATGGAACAAACATTTTTGACGTTTTATTTATAATAAAACATATTATATAGAAAGATTCACGATTTAATGTCAGCACCACAATGAAACTGCGTTAACACCAAAGTTATTAACAAAATGTTAATAACTTAACCCTTAAAGATTCTATTAGATTGAACATAACTTTTCATACACATCTTGAACATATGTGTTTGTCAAGTTTCGTTCAATCTATAAGGATCATAAAAATCAAATCAAAAATTCTTTATTGGTTCTTCAATACAATAAATACAATATACTATTAGGTTATTAACATTTTGTTAATAACTTTGTTATAGATGCAGCTTTACATTGATTTTCTATGCTTGTATGTTACTGAACAAAGCAGATAGCACTATCATTTTTCAAGCTCTGCACCGTTGCCAAATCGTTTGTAGGCAATGAATAAATATAATGAACTTCTAAAATACATTATCTCAATTTTAAAAATGTACTATTATATCATGAAAATGTATTACTTCCTTGGTGAATATAATAGATTTGGGATATGATTGATGATTATTAACAAGGATCAACATTTAATATTAATATGAAATGAGATTAAAAATACCAGGACGACTTGAATCACAACTATCGCGGCGGTGGAAACAGAATGTGGCAACAATGCTGGCCTATCATTTACACTGACTTCAAGCGTGAATCTTACTACAGGTGATTTTCCTAGTGAACAAAGCCATTTATCAAATTGAAAACAAATCGGATTCGAAATATTAATAATGATGATGAAAACATTAATTGAAGAAGAATGGAATGCAACTAAATTGATCTAACAGGGTCTACCACTAACATGAGGAACAGTAGTTCTCATATATAAATAAATGAGACTAAATTTCATAAATAAATTACAATCAGCCTATCGCTGTAATAATAAGTGAACTTAAAACGAGATGTGAGGCGGGCAAACAATATTTTCAAAATTGAAAAAAAAAAACAGCCAGCAACAGCCAACTCAAATTAAAAAGCCTAATTACAAAAGAGATTTAATAAACAACCTAAGGCTACGAGCTATATCGTCTATTAGATGATAGAATAAGCAATAATACTAGCAAAGAATAATAACCAAAACAATAATAACAACAGTAGTTAATCCCCTCTAAAGTGACTGACCAAAAGTTTGTACAATGCAGACTTACGTCCTTTCGGTTGTCCAAATCTAGAGCGAAATATTACAAAAAATGCCTCATCAGAAATTGACTGAATTGGTTATAGAATAGAGTATCAGTAGCAATATAGATACTTCAAGAATGACATTAATATTTAGTAACAGCTCATACTTCTAGATTTGATAATCGAGTTCATTCTAAATCCGAATTTGTCATAACAAATCAAATGTGCTTTGATTGTGAAAACAAAAGATTGTCACTGAAAGTAGACATGACTACATTCTCAATAATTGATTGCGTTCGATCTAATCATGGAATACATCCTAAAAACATTGGTATGCAGTGTGAAACTGAAGTGAATATAAAATGAAAATCTGATAATAATTAATTTTTCGTTAGAAATTTGGACAACCGAGAAATATAAATAAATAAAACATAAAATGTATAGAACAGAATAAGATCATTAACTTCAACCCATTGAAATGTTCACGATCGCTACAAAATAAAATATTATAGAATACATGAAGAAGTCTGTCTCTTCGCAGACAATTTATTATATAGTCTTTCATTTACATAATCATATATTATACACAGTGTTCCGTTCGCTAAAAATCTAATTTCATGTTATCACGCATCAGCTTTATCACAAGATTTTATGATTGTGTTATCAGTAACAAATAGGCAAAGCTAGAAATAATGCTTCTGTTTCTTAAGAAGACCACATGGAACCATAGGATTGTACAATATTCTATGCATGGAACACTAAAAATATGAAAAAACGTTTGTTTAATTGGCTTGAATTTGTTAACTTGAGAGAAAACTGTCCTATCCTGTACAAAATTTTCAAAATTCCAACTTGTTCACAGCATCATTTCTGGATGCGCCATTACTTTCAATCATTCCAAAAACTCAAATTTCAACTTAAATGTTCAACTCCAGAAAGTACAATAATACCTCTATTTTACAATTAATAGAATCCTTGATATGCGAGTGAGATTTCATAAATAATATCATACTTATTATTCACCTAAACGTAATTTGAAAGGGAAAGGAGAGTATAGAAATTTGTAATAGATTGAGGATACATGAAAAATTATCTTTCACCCTTATTTATTTTATTTATTTATAATTATTTTTACAAAGTAGCACTGATTGGGAGAAAAAAACTAAGGATACTCCTTGTACTATTTCTCTCCCAAATTTAGATAACATTTTAGAATTCCGAGATAGGGTTATGGTTCCACTTTTCTAAAATTTAGATACTATAACAGAATTAACCCAGTAATAAACAGTTTCATACAAGGAGTACTTCAATAAAATGTGTAAATTCCAACAGAAAATTGATTGAAAAAAACTTGCATTAACCAGCACTTAGCATGATAATTGGAGTTGAAGAGTATTATTGATATAAATTAAAAACTTTGTCATTTTCAAGATCACTGAATATGACATAAAAAATCATTCTTTTCCACTAGAGATTGTGGATGAGATGTACATAAAATTCTAAACAGTTTAGGTATTATTTTTATTTGTAATTTTCTGTTCAAGATTTCTATTCATTTGGAGGATAGTAGTTTTCTTTGTGAAAGGAAATCATTAGCGATGAACACAACATCTCTACTGAGCAGGTTTTAATTAGAGATTGGGCGTAGGTTTGTTGTATCATCTCATATTAGTAATGTATGTTGTCAATGTGTTTGATTGTGTTTGATTCATAAAATAGATTTGAAAGACATCTAGACATCATAGACACCCCGTTTCTTAGACAATCCCATGATAGAAACTATGCTATAATGATACAGAGTGTAGTTTCATTTCATGAATCCAGTCTATCCACGATCTATCCTCTAGATCTAGGTAATTTTAATCTAGACATCTAGATTATTATTTTATCCACAATACATGCTCTTTCTAAGAGATAACGCATCTGTTCATGGGAGTGTTTGAGAGTGTTTATTGCGAAAGTTAAAATTAAATTAACTTCTAACTTTAACTTTTCAACTTTAATTAAGTTAATCAAATTAACTTTAACTTCTTATAAATTGGTATGGTTTGATGTTCCAGATTTACTTTACAAATATAAAAATTAGGGATGAGATGATATTATGTGATTTATATTCTCCTGTGTAGAAGAGACATTTTTATAAGAGTTAACTGACTTGCAATAAAAAGAATAGAGAATAGGCACAGGGATAATATTATTTGATTATAGGATATTATTTGCAATTGAATTCTCCTTCAAATGAAGACATTATTCTGTGTTGAACAGACATTTTATCAAGGAACTCAAATTGTACTCGAAAGTATAACTGACATGAATAAAAAAACTGTCATTAATAAAAAAACAGAGGGATGACATTATTCGTGATTGAATTCCCCTTTCCCATGAGGACATACTCCTGAATTACGAAATAACTATTAGAAGGAACATACCCCAGGACAGGGTTTAAGAAGAACATTTTCCACCCCTACTGCCTACCATATTTTCATGAGATCTTGTTTGAGATAAGTCACACGTAATATCTAAACAAATACGGTAGGAGCACTCATGTCGAATGGATTGGCCTAGTTATCTATGTTATTATAGATAACATAGTTATGGTTACCTAGATAATCTAGGTTTTCTAGATATTCATGGATAACTATGTTATCTATATATTCAACTCCATGTAGACACACAAACTTCTCTGATGGTGTTGTAGACCAGAGAAAGTATAATAGATAACACAAATAACAATCAAGCACTAGACAAAACGCTCAAACGACAAAGTCGTTTTCATGTAAACAAACAAGCACTTGACAATATTATGTCGTTTTCATGTGAACAATCGAGCACTTGACAATATTATGTCGTTTTCATGTGAACAATCGAGCACTTGACAATATTATGTCGTTTTCATGTGAACAATCAAGCACTTGACAATATCATGTCGTTTTCATGTGAAAAATCGAGCACTTGACAATATTATGTCGTTTTCATGTGAAAAATCGAGCACTTCACGATATCATGTCGTTTTCAAGTAAAAAATCAAGAACTTGACAATATCATGTAGTTCACAAGTGAACAATCAAGCACTTGACTATATCATGTCGTTTTCATTCAATACGTACGTTACAATTGATTCATCAAGTGAACACACTGGAATAATCCACAGGAAACACGGCAACACTCAAAACACAAGAGACGATTCATTACTCCTCGGCGACAAAAGCACGCGGTCCTCGAGACGAGAAGAACTTGATCTCGATGTCGCGATGTCCGTTGGGCGAGGTGATGATCTGCGAGGACACCTCGAGGCCCCCGGGGGCGGGGGCCGGCTCGCTGTGCGTGCGTGTGCGTGGGGCGGTAGCCGGGGCGGCGAAGGCTCGCTCCAGCTGCGTCTGAGCGCGAGGCCGTCCAAGAAGGGTGTCGGAGGCGGCGTGAGGAACGGAGAGTAGCAACGCTGATCAGCGTCCCAGATGACGCCGACCGGGTCGCAGTAGCTGCACTGACACGACGTCGTCGGCACGTCGTCCTGGTCCAAACCGGGAGGCAGAACATCGTCATCGTCACCAACACTCTTCACCTCCACAACCTTCTCGTCCTTCGCTGGTGCCGGCTTCTCCTCCTGTTCAACTGCCACAACAACATCCTCATCAGCCACCTGTTGTTGTTGTGTGGATGTGACCGGTGGCTTCCTGTCCTTCTTCCGCCGCTTCCGCGGTTTTATAATGCGCGGCAAACTGTTCTCCGAGTTGGTGGAGCTCTCATCGCTGGCTACACTCACACTGTCACACGCTCCCGCTCCCGCCGGCGGCGATTTCGGCGGCAAATCGTCGTTCCGCGACACCGCGTCCACCGCGGTCGTATTCCCACCACGATACAGTCTGAAAGGAGGCGGTGCATTTCGGTGCCGGTTGTAGCGTTCGGCCTGGATTAGAGGTGCACCTTGCGTGTGAATAGCTAGACGAGAGAGTGGTGAACGTGCATCGTCAACAATCACGTGATCATTAGCTTTGTTGTTGTTTTGATATCGAGTAAATCCTCCTCCTCCACCTCCCTTACGAGCCGTCTTCCGGTTGGCGACACAGAACAGAGGCGCCCCCGTCCACGAGGGGTGGTGGTGCGGCTGTGGAGGCGGCAACGGGTGGTGGTACGAAGGTGGCAGGTAAGATCGTTGTGAACTATGGTGGTTGTGATTCTTGCCGCGATGGTGCGCCGATATAAGACAGCTGCCGATAAAGCGTTCCACTTGCAGGCCGCCCTGAGGGGCTGGGCTCATCGTACACGTGGACACCACGCACTCACTTCACTCACCACTGCATCGCACTCAACTGCACTCACTGCACTCACAACCGTACAATCCTCTCCGCTCGGCTCGACAGACAGCACGCGACTGACTTGACGCTCCGCTCGCTCGCTCACTCGTCTCTTCCCCTCCTACCACCTCACCCCACAATGGAGGGGGCAACTCCCCCACCCCTCACAACAACAAAACCACCACCTACTTCTTCAGAACCGGCGTTTCGGAAGACTAGAGCCGTGCAGTGCCAGTGCAACAGTGCAGCACACAAAAGAGAAATCGGACCCAGTTCAAACAGAACGCGACTGTTGTGCACGACCAGAGAAAACTTATACAGATTGACAGAGAAAACTTACACTTTAAATAATGTTTTAGAGAAAACTTGAACATATTCACAAAGAAAACTTATAATTTGAAGATTTGTCTTATTCTATGACACGACAAAAAGCTACGAGAAATTATTATTATTATTATTTTTCTCAGTTTGATTGCATTAGTTGAGAAACATAATCAAAGATGATATTCCTATGTAATTTATTCACTTCAACTGTCTCAAATCACAGAAAAAGAGAATAAGTTTACTTTCCTCCGTGCTCAAATGAATAAAATTCACAAAATGGATACTATTCAATGAAAATATTACCCTTCTTACACTTTACACATATTACACTTTTGCTGTCTCAAAATAGAATTCATTTCGTTATCAAAGCACGATTTTACTACCCGGAGTTCTGAATTTACAGTCCGATTAAGAAGTTTGAAGTACAATCTCTAAGCCGTTTTTTTTGCCTTAGGCATAGAGTTGAAGCGATAAGTTGATGTACCTTTAAAAGGAATAAAAATACTCTTTTAATAATGACATGAAAAAAGAAGATTACTTAAATAAAGGGAAACAGAAAAGGGTTTCTGCTACATGGCTCAAATAGGCATCAAAGAAGCATCCCATGGTTTCAAATGTTAAACTCAACTGATCCTCAAGGGTAACTCGACAGAATTGTATCAACAATTCAGTAAGCAGTATCTTATTTCGGCTGATATTGGACATTAAAATGCATAATTTTGTGTTCAAATAATATGTATAGTGTCTACAATTTATATTTCAAATAAAATTGAAAAAGAATGATGTTTTTTGCGAAAATGAAGTTCGATTTGATTTTAATTTGTAACAGAGTTTAAGTTTAAGTTAATCTGAAAGTTTAAACTTTAATCGGTTTTCTCAGTGCATTTACTGATCCAGTTCAAGTTAAACTAGTTTAGCGTTAAGTTGGTAATATAATGTCATCGTTTATAATATCAGGAAGGCTAATTTTTAAGGAAAATTGTTATTTGTTTACAAACCATTAGTAAATTGAGGTTATGTAGCTACTATTTTCTTGTTCAAAATCTACAGAGCTGTTAGCTGTACGGTAATAAAAGTGAAAAGCGATCAAGAAATTCTTTAAAAACTTATTTTTAGTTGGCACCAAAAGATATATTTTAGAATGTAAGATAAAAATGTTATTTTGTTACGCTTGAATCTACTACGGTCTTCCTCGTTTATTAGAAATCTCTCGAAAGCAAAATATCTCAGTTATGTATTATTAAAAACATGTTTTCTAATCAAAGACCACTGTAGGCCTATATAAATATTGTTTTAATTTATATCATGTGATTTATTCAATCAAATACTAAATTGGCAGTTTCTTTACTCAAGCAAAATCGTTAAAAAACTTTTCTATCATCCCAGAAATTTAAATTATTCCTTTTTTGCCCAATTTTTCTCAGTTTCAAAATTCTCAGTCATCTTTATCAATCGCATTAAAAACTCCTAGGTATCAATTTCTATAATATTATTTTTACATTCAAATAATGATTCACTATAACCTAAATAATAATTATTATTATAATCTACACAAGCAATAAAAACATACGTCGAAAAATAATTCACTATCAGCTGTTTCCCCATCAAATATTCACAGAATATGTCAAGTTAATCCAAATTATTTGGTTTAAACCTCCTGCTTTGGAGGTTTAAACTTTCCCAGAGTTTAAACTCAATACAGAGTTTTTAAACTGATACTGTGCAAACGGAATTTTAGTTTAAACCAAAAAAAATCCAGATTTGGTTTAAGCTTTAGCTTAAACTTACACTGTGCAAACGGCCCTTATTGTTCAACGAGCTCGATCTATATAATATATATCACAGAATAATTAACCGAAGCGAAGCTGAGGTCTTAGTTTCGACTCGATCGGCTTTTGTCTGTCTGTTTGTACCGCAGTTACAGTCGCAGTTATTGTCCGATTTGGATGAAATTTGGTATGCAAGTTCTTTGAGACAAGGCGCAGAAACGTATGTGTAACGATTTTTGGTAAGACCTCCGGTTTTTTTGTAATATTTAAAAAACCGTAGACTAACCTCAAAAGTTACTTCTTCATATCTTCGAAGATACAGCAATTCATGTTCGTACTTTTTCGTATATTTTTTTTTAATATGAGATCGGAAACCGATTTGTGAGCATTAACATTCTGCATAGGCATAACAAGCCATAACATTGAATCCACTTTTCATGAAAAACATCATTAGCAACCTCCTGTCATTGTCACCAACAAACCCATCTTATTTAGAATAATTTTCCGTCTCACCATCCTCTGTGAGACGATTCATCATCTAAATTGCCTACTGCATATTCCATTTTTCCGTCAGTTGACCGATTTCTTATAATTAATTATTATTAAGTTGTAATATATGTTTATATTGTAAATATGAAGACGATATAAAGGTACCGTACTTCCTTGATAATTCCAGTGTCCCTGCAAACAGTTGGTAGAGAGTTAGTGGGGAGGATATTTTTAATATTCTTTCCGAAGAATGGACATTGATATGTCCAAAACTCCGCCAATTTATGTAGATGCATAACAATATAATATCTATAGTTATTATATTACAAATTACTTTTTCATATCATTTACAGTTCAATAATTATTTTCTTAGTCTATATTATGTAAATTCATCTATAATTTTGCTGTATTGTAAGCTATTGTATATAAGTGTATAAGCCAGTATATTGTAATCTACATAAATAAAGTACTCAATCAATCAATCAATCAAACAGTGTCTCTTGCACTTTCAATGGAGAAAATAATAGATGACATGGCTAAGTCTTCACAATATAGGCCTACTGTACTTACTGTATTGGCCCTTCTCATTAGATTGAAAGTTGTATTCATGAGCGAGGTTTACTGTTCGCAGAACTACTAGTATGTTTATTCAAAGAAAATTTCTTGGACGTGAATGTATTTTACAGTGCTCGAATGAAATTCTAGACTAGAAACATCATTCTCGCCTGCAAAAGGCCCCTTCCCGTTCATGTGATGTAAGATACTATAGCATAAGGATAGTTTATAAGTAGTATAAGGATAGCATAAATTATTCTTGCTCACTACGCACGATCAATCAACTAAAGCCAGTAAACGATATAGAACAGAAATCCCCACATGTAAAAAGTAACCAAACTCTGAACCAACACCGCTTTCTTCCACAGCTTTCCTTCTTCAGCCTATTTAAAGATGCACGACTTCCTCTTCCAACACACACACACTCACACACACACACACATCACAATATCAAACAAAGGTAGAAAGACGCCCACATCGGAAGAAAATCGGGGCATATCACACAGACGATTTTTTTCCGTTCTTTGTCCAACAACAAGGAAAGCGTTGCATTGTTGCAACCCACGGACAAAGTTAAAGAAGGAAGGAGAGAGAAGGTGGCAGCGAGAGGAGGAGAAGGAGAAGGAGGATGAAGAGAAGAAGAAGAAGAAGAAGAAAAAGAAAAAAAGATAGAGAAGATGGAGGAGAAGAAAAGGTAAATGAAGAAAAAGGCGATGGAGTAGAAAAAGTAGAAGCAGAAAAAGAGAAAGAAGATGAAGAAGAAGGAGAAAAAGATGACGAAGAAGGAGGAAAAGAAGAAGAAAAGGAAGAAGGATAAAGAGAAAGATAAGAAGAAAATGAAGGAGAAAACGAAGACGAAGAAGAAGGAAAAGAAGAAGAAGAATAAAGATTGATTGATTGAGTACTTTATTTATGTAGATTACAATACATACTGGCTTATGCACTCATATACAAAAGCTTACAACACAGCAAAATATTATAGATGAATTTAAAAAATATAAACTAAGAAAATAATTATTGAGCTGTATATGATATGAAAAAAAGCAATTTGTAACAACTATAGATAAAATAGATATAATATTGGTATGCATCTACATAAATTGGCGGAGCTTTGGACAGATCAATGTCCATTCTTCGGAAAGAATATTTGATGTATCCTTCCCACTAACTCTCTATCAAAGAGAAAGAGAAGAAGAAAATGAAGAAAAAGAAAAAGAAGAAGATTAAGGGGGCGAAAAGAAGAAGAAAAAGAAGACGAAGAAGATGAAGGAAAGAGGAAGGAGAAGAAGAAGAAGAAGAAGAAGAAGAAGAAGAAGAAGAAGAAGAAAAGAAGAAGAAGAAAAGACGAAGTAGAAGAAGAAGAAGAAGAAGAAGAGAAGAAGAAGAAGAAGAAGAAGAAGAAGAAGAAGAAGAAGAAGAAGAAGAAGGAAGTGGAGTAGGAGAGCGACGAAGAGGAGAATGATGATGATGATGATGAAGAGGATGAGGGGGACGAAGAGAGATGATGCGAAGGAGTAGGAGGAGGAAGAGGAGGGTGTTGGTGTTGGTCGGATATGGGCCGAATCGGAGAGGTTCCGGTTTACTGGAAAGTGTTCCAGTGGTGCTCGTCCGTCCGTCCAGAAGGAGGTTGGTTGACTCCAGCGCTTTCTCCAGCGGCCACACAATTCTGGTCGAGGCTACTACCCAACACCACTTCTTTTATCCAATTACCGTTCCGTGATCACGGGTTCCACATAATATTGAAATATATTGAACAAAGAGAACGAGTATTCATCTCGTTTGACAGGTCATATGATCAATCGTAATCAAAGTGGTCTTTAAATGTATATAATCAGGGCTACTTGTAAAAGTTTTTAATATTTACTTAATAATCGACTGCATGTCATGTTCAAATACATAAAAAAGTGTGTTTATACAAAGCAGCTCGGAGTGGATCAAGAAATCATCACCTTTACTAAAATTTGTTTACTAAAAGTTATTTTTAGTAAATTGAATAACTATCTTAAAATTTTAAGGAAATTCTTGTTTTACTAGATCAACAATACCATGAAGAATCTATCCTGTAAATCTCATGGATTTATCTCTAACCGAATTTGAAATGTTCTGTCCCAAAAATTCAAACTTCAGGCGCTCATATCTCAAAAAGTAATGTTTTCCTGAGAAAACTTTTTCATTTTGATAGCTTGATGATATACAAATCGAAAACCTTTGAAAAATATAACAAGTAGAAAGTTTATTTTTAGCTTGAATGAAAAAGACTGAGAAATTGTCAAAAAACCACTGATTTATCAATATGAATAATTACCACAATATCAACTTCTCAACTACACAAAAAGTTTATTTTTAGCCTTTGCACAGCCTTGAGTCCCTACTTATCTGTGAGTGAAATAAGTCCCTACTTATCTGTTAGTGTAATAAGTCCCTACTTATCATCAAGTGTAATAAGTCCCTACTTAGTAAGCCCCCGAGTGAGAGTATTATTCTGCTGACCAACAGGTGAAAGGTGAAAGTAAGTGATGTACATGGGGGGTCCGGGGAGCCCCCCCTGGAGGAGGGGTCCTATAGGACCCCAGGCTGCCACACTGTGTTGAGAGTGGGCGCATTCACTGGCCTCAATATTGCCATGCAGCAAAGTTCAAATGTGCCACCTTCACCCCCTACCAACGCCCATATAGTGATGCCTCCTCGCCAAACCAATTGTAACCAATCTTTATTATCGGCTCACGATTCGCCTCTTTTCGGCAATGGGCCCTGCCCTGCCCAAATCGTGCCAAAAGAGAGGCAAAGATGAGAAGAAGAAAAATTGTTCATTTATTTACGTATAATACATAGTTTTTACCTTAGTTTTTCTCTCCCAATCAGTGTTTCTTGTAAAAATTATAATAATAAAATAAATAAATAAAAATGAAATAAATTATTTCACATTCCTTAATACACAAACATGATCATATACATGATCAGAAAAGGACCAACAGGCCTAGCCCAAAACGTTCCCTTTCCGAATTTTGATAGAAGTATGTCCAAAAAGTGTTATGCTGAACATCATAACAATTTGGATCAAATTTCGAGTCCAGAAATATACAAAGAAGAAGACATAAAAAGAAGAAGAAGAAGAAGAAGAAGAAGAAGAAGAAGAAGAAGAAGAAGAAGAAGAAGAAGAAGAAAACAGAAGAAGACATGGGAAAAAGTAGTAGAAGAAGAAGAAGAAGAAGAGAAGAAGAAGAAAAAGACAGAAGAAGACGAAGAAGAGAAGAAGAAAATAGAAGAAGACATGGGAAAAAGTAGTAGAAGAAGAAGAAGAAGAAGAAGAAATAAATATAGGAATTGAGTTCGAAAGACAGGAATCTTTATAATTGAGTTATAAAGATAGGAATTGTTCAGGGAGGATACAGTGAAATTCATATTATAAAATCTGTACAAATCTCTAGAGTACTTAACAATTAGCAGGCCTAAAATCAATGCTGAAATACTTTTATTCCCCAAATCAAAAATATTCCTCACCTTTGTGAAAAATGATACATAATACTGATTGTATCAACAATATTGGAATACATGACAAAGAACTCATCAATATCAAATGCAATGAAGTTTCTACAGACTTCATTCAAGTGACCATGTTGCTAGCTAGAATCTAATTGTTTGTACATTAGTGAAACAAAGATGAGAGGTAATTGCAAGGTACAAGAAGCACAAAAAACTAGTAGAAAGCTGAGTCACTGAGCCACAGTGCCTTGGCTATCAGACTCGACACGGTAGCACAATGGTATCACTCACTCACTCTGTCTCTCTCCAACAGGTGAAAGTGAGTGACGCGACGCTCAATTACCAATTCTTCACAACACAATAAGACGCGACAACACTGGTTCCAATACAAATGCGCCAAGAAAAACTGTCAACCAACAGCCGTTGAAAAAGAGACAAAATTGGGGAAAACTGCATGCAAAATCGAATCAAACATCAATTGTATCACCTCTCAATTTCACCCTAACTCTCACCCTCTCTCTCTCTTACTTATCGTTTGCATTCATCCATTCATCACCGATATATCACTCGGACAGTAATGCTCCACTTTTAGAATAGACAACGAATTTCACCGCACATCTATTGCAGTCACTTCATAGTTATCGAAACCACTCTGCGATATTCATTGAATACTAAAATGGGAGATGAATTGTTGGAGATGTATTCTTAGATACACTTGGGCGTATGATAAAAGACATGAAATTCATTGAATACTAAAGTGGGAGATGAAATGGTTTAGTGATACACTATGCTGAGACATACCTGTTCACGGACAAGGGCTTCATGAAGCACTTTGTGAGCAATAATTGTTGATATTTTTTTTATTTTTTATTTTATCATGCATGATGGTATATTCCCTCAATAAAAGAAGAGTATGCTTTGTACAGTATTAATTATTGTTGCGTTGTTATTCGGAAGCAATTGATTATTTAAGTTTCATTATAGTTGCTTTTAGTTCATTGCTGTTGAATAGTAATTGTATTAATTATAATGTAATACATTTATGTTTTTGGAATATTTTCATTTTGTATTTAGCTGCTTTCGAATGTAGCCTATAATTATTTGATGTGTACCGATGTGAACAATAAACTTGATTTGATTTGAGATACAGTTAGGCTTATTATGAATGCCACAGATCTAACCAGCGATAGTTAAGTGATAGTCTAAGTGATAGTTACTAATAATAATTCAAAAAATCTTTATTGACATCTTTATAACAACAACAGAAAATACTATAAAACCTGTGAAATTTTTACAGCAATCTTCGGCCGTCTGTCAAAGTCACAAGTATGTACAGTGATGTATTATTAAAAAACTTTAAAGTTCATACTTTTGACTCGGGTCTCCAGTCGTTATCGTTTTGTGTGTTTGTTCGACGATAACTTTTAAATGCTTCTATTCATCAATCAAATTTTGAAATTTCCACCACACATTCTTTGAACCATTATAAAGTTCGTTGGATGATAAGAGTGATTAACTCATTTATCCTTTATGAGGCGAGAAAGGATACGTGCTAAATCACATAAATATCAAGTATGATACAGATAGAAACAATAATACTAGTAGTTCTGTGAACAGTAGACCTCACGCAGTATTCTCATCCACAAGTACCCGATTGAAGCCATAGACCTTATGAAAATACAGCAATAGACTGGCTCCTCCACTCACTCACTCTCTCTCTCCAACAGGTGAAAGTGAGTGACGCGACGCTCAATTACCAATTCTTCACAACACAATAAGACGCGACAACACTGGTCCCAATACAAATGCGCCAAGAAAAACTGTCAACCAACAGCCGTTGAAAAAGAAACAAAATTGGGGAAAACTGCATGCAAAATCGAATCAAACATCAATTGTATCACCTCTCAATTTCACCCTAGCTCACTCCCTCGCTCTCTCTCACTCACTCTCTCAGTCTCTCTTACTTATCGTTTGCATTCATCCATTCATCGCCGATATATCACTCGGACAGTAATGCTCCACTTTTAGAATAGACAACGAATTTCACCGCACATCTATTGCAGTCACTTCATAGTTATCGAAACCACTCTGCGATATTCATTGAATACTAAAATGGGAGATGAATTGTTGGAGATGTATTCTTAGATACACTTGGGCGTATGATAAAAGACATGAAATAATTCATTGAATGCTAAAGTGGGAGATGAAATGGTTTAGTGATACACTATGCTGAGACATACCTGTTCACGGACAAGGGCTTCATGAAGCACTTTGTGAGCAATAATTGTTGACATTATTTTTTTTTATTTTATCATGCATGATGGTATATTCCCTCAATAAAAGAAGAGTAAAATGTGAAAATATTGTTATTTTTCAAAAAAATACTTTTTGAGTGGCTGGTTTTAAGACCTTTCTATTGTTTGACAGAGTTTTTCAATTCTACTTGATGTAATTTATTCTACTTTGTGACTTTAAACTATTACTTTGACTCATTATTTTGTAATTGTATTACTATGACTTTGTCAATTACCTATATTGGTCTACGACAATAAAATCTATTTATTTATTTATTATTTATTTATGAGTATGCTTTGTACAGTATTAATTATTGTTGCGTTGTTATTCGGAAACAATTGATTATTTAAGTTTCATTATAGATTAATAGTTGTTTTTAGTTCATTACTGTTGAATAGTAATTATAATGATTATAATGTAATACATTTCTGTTTTTGGAATATTCTCATTTTGTATTTCGCTGCTTTCCAATGTAGTCTATAATTATTCGATGTGTACCGATGTGAACAATAAACTTGATTTGATTTGATATACAGTTAGGCTTATTATGAATGCCACAGATCTAACCAGCGTCACGAAGTGATAGTTACTAATAATAATTCAAAAAATCTTTATTGACATCTTTATAACAACAACAGAAAATACTATAAAACCTGTGAAATTTTTCCAGCAATCTTCGGCCGTCTGTCAAAGTCACGAAGTATGTACAGTAATGTATTATTGAAGAAGTTTCAAGTTCCTACTTTTGACTCGAGGCTCCAATAGTTGTCGTTCTGTGAGCTCGTTTGTTCGACGATAACTTTTGAATGCTTCTATTCATCAATCAAATTTTAAAATTTCCAACACTCATTCTTTGAACCATTATAAAAGATCGTGTTCGTTGGATGATACGAGTGATTAACTTCTTTATCCATTATGAGGCGAGAAAAGAAAAGTGCTATTGAAATAAATATCACATAAAATGTGAAATGAAATAAAATCACATAAATATCAAGTATGATACAGATAGAAACAATAATTACGAGAGGAGAAATTCATGTGGAAGTCACATGTAATATTGTAAATTGATTCCAACCAGAGATTTTGAACATATTCATTAATTCAACTCGTAACCCCACACTAAATTTTTTATTCAATACCCTCAATTGTGAAACTGCTTGAAACCACGAAGTTTTTTTGGTAATTGTACGCTGAACACTGTCCAGAATCCATATAACTTGGTTCCACCTTCTATTTGATATGCATAAAAGTCTCCACCCTTCAAGGATGTTGTGGGCATTTCTTACTAGAAGGGGAGTAAAGAAATGAATTGCATACAATACAATACATAGTTATCATAGAGAGAAATAGTTTTACATAAAGAGCTTTCTTCCCATATGAAATGCTAGACCACACGTTTACACAAGGAATAAATTACCGAAGAAAATAACAAGGCACAGTAATAAATAACAATCCTATCAAATATGCCATTGTAATCAGCATAATTTACCATTAATTATCAACTTCGCTTCCTTAGAAAATGAGCTGCTCTTTGAGATTTGATTAAAATCTATATAGTGAGAATGAATTTATAATCAAATTTTATTCACAAAATTTGTGAATATTTAATATGAATAGAGTACAATTATTGTCAAGGAACAAAAAAATTTTCACTTTGTGTAGTTGAGAAGTTGATATTGTGGTAATTGTTCATATTGAATGAAAAAGACTAAGAAATTGTCAAAAACCACAGATTTATTGATACTTAGAAAGACCGGTTTCGGTTATTACACCATTGTCAATCTCTGATAAACTAAAACTAAATACAAGAGCAGCAGAATTTATACTAGTAGGCGAGTACTGCTATTGGTCAAGGGCATGAACGCCTGCCATTGGCCCAGCTAGACAGTCTCCTCCCACTCAACGGTTGTGACAAAATGGCGGCTTAAGCAACAGAATCGCCATGATAACAAAATTTACTTTCATTACAAAATAAGAACCAAGAAAGCAAGTGTGAAAGATAATAAAACAAATATGTAAATGGAAAAACTATTGACTAATGTATGCTTACAATTTCATGATAAAACTAAATAATTTGTTGTTGGTTATCCATCTTGTTTCCACTATTATTATTACTATTAAATTTTTTAAAACTTTAAAGTGAAAAATCACTCACATTCTTTGATGTGTGAGCCACATCAAAGAATGTGAGTGCTTTTTCACTTTAAAGTTTTATAAAATTTAATAGTACTAAATAATTCGTAGTGTTGTATTGGTTGAAATGAATCTGGTCATTTAAACTATACTGGGAATTATCCTTAATTACTATTGTTATTTGTAACGCCTCTAGGATATTCAAAGATCTGCCTTTGTTATTAACATGCAGAAAACTCAACATTCTCCTTAACTGTGAACTTGTGATTATTTGTTATCAAATGTTCTGCAAAGTTAGATTCCCCATTTTGTTAATTCCAATCTCTGATGTGTTATTAAATCCTACTTTTGAAACTTCTACCAGTTTGACCCACATAACAAGCATTACAATCACCACATTTAAGTTTGTACACCCCAGTTTTATCAAAAGTACTATTTTCAAAAAAATTGTTAATCAATCAATTAACTCATAGAATGTATTTCCATCATAGTATTCGAGTTTTCAACGTCTAGTCATAGACTAACTAAACATGTAACATCTTTTCTAAAGGGTAATGTTCTGTGTTTGAACTTTAATCAGAACATAATACTAATTGAGATGCACTGTAACGAATGAACAATCGATCTCGGGAACAACAAAGCCGATTAACGATGCATCATTCTCAAGTGTTTGTCAGGGAGTATAGAATGTAATTGTACACTCTACACATTCAGGTGTTGGTTGGCTAATAAAACGAGGTATCTAGCACTTTATTATGACAATTGGGTATGGCAAATTGTTAATAACACTCGGATCTAACCGGAACGAGTGACTAAAATCAAGTTTTCAATGTCAAGTTTGAGTGGAGGCCGGAACAGGATATGTAAGCAGTGAGTTAGTCTGTGACATCCGCTGCCCTCTACACGCGGTTTGGGGGACAAACCGTGACAATTTCACAAATTCCCACTTCAAATTACGATTAATAATAAATGTCAAGTACCTACTCTGACACGCTTGGTTTATCGAAAAAACATATTATCGTCCCAAATCGAAAATCATCACACGAGGTCCACGTTAGAATAGCAGTGGAGAAAGATAGTAGAACAGCGTTGCCGAATCTCTGCATAGCCATTACCTTCGATAGAGAAAGGAAGTGGAGAAAAGCTCTGACGATTCTCTGCCTTGTCATTGTCTTCTATAGAGGTTAGCTGATATACCTGATGTGATATTATCTGTTCATTCTGATTAAAATAATCAATTATATTTTATTCGTAAATTTTTTTTCAATGATTAAATAATAAAATATTGGTGCACCGAGCTTCGCTCGTTATTTTTATTTATTGATAAACAGAACACAATTCTCTTAAATGATCGTGTTTATATTCACAGGTGGCTATATGTCATCTTATGAATTTCGGGGATGCGTTATTTTGATTTTTCACATACTCACTCGCTCACTCACTTTTTTACCATCCACAGCTGTTTCAGCCAAGGATGAATTATCCTTTTAATGTCGTTCAGCGAGTTTTCTCAAGGATGAGACCTAGTGCAATCGAATTTTTATATCATAAACCTACTATGATCCAAATTTCGTGAAAATCGTTAGAGCTGTTTTCGAGATCCGATCTGGCAAGGTTTCAGAGCTAGAATAGGATAGCGCTATCTGCCTTGTCGAATGAAGACCAGTAACAAGTCAACCAATGACAGAGCAGTGATTTTGTTGTCATGACAACAGCCAATGACAGTCGAGTAATACAGAATTCAACCTATCAGAAGCTAACCAATACGATAGCAGAAATACTGTAGTGAAAACAACGGCAAACGGCAAAGCTAACCAATCACAGAGAAGCTTTGGTTGCTATGGATTTTGAGTAAGATAATTTAACCAATGAGAAAGAAGCATATGAAGGACAATTCAAAGAGCTAACCAAGGGTACTGTTCCATCATTTGTTACCAAAATCAAGAGTTATAATAAATGAGCTGAAGCCGATCTCATAGATTTTGCAATTAACCAGTTGACCCTTCCCCAATCATTCATTTCAAGTTTAAGTGTTAGAGAGGACTTAGAAGTTCCAACTCCGAATAATAAAGATTTTTCATTTCATTTGTGTATATTTTCAGTGAAAATAGATAAATAAATTACTGTAATATGTCGTCCCAATTCACACATTATGGCTACAAACAATCGAGAAAGAAATAATCAATTTTCAATCGAATAAAATATATATTGAATTTCGAAGCCTACCTGTAACTCCTGCATTAATTGAAGAGATAGTCAAAACAATTGAATTATCAAACATACCTGAAAAAAAGAATATTCTATTAATAAAAATTCACATATCACATAATATATCACAAAACATCAAAGCAAATGAAGTAAATATTGTTAGAGACAACCGACTACGTAAGAATATAAGTAAGTCCTTGGCAAGTCCTATGTAAGTCCCTACCGAAGCTGGGAAGCGATTGGTGTCATGGTCACGCTGCTGAAAAAAAGTTAAGCTTCATTCGCCTGCTACTCCCGTTGTAAGGGTGACCACTTCAACAGCCGAACTCCTCTAAATACCATTAATTTATCAGTTTGTAAATCGCTTCCCGGTGGTTCGGAACCGACCTAGAGCTGTATACTCTGTACAAAATAACTTTTTACTTGGGAGGGACATGCGCAGCAGGGAAGGCATACAGAGGTAGGGATACAACGGCGGCGAAGTTACCGTTCTAACCGGCCAACATTCCTCTAATTTCTCGTGAGTTTTCAAGCGCTCATGTTAAACTTACGGAGTTTCCTGTCTGGAATCCTTCAGTCGACTGACTCTAATCGACAAATTGGCAACTGCGCTTCTACCTCTGACTCTATCCATCACTGTAATTGGCTGATCCCCCTCCATTTCTCTGCGCCGCATATTCCTCCAAGTCTGAAGTTAATTTGTATACGGAGTATAGGTATATTAATCTCTTTTATCATCAACCGTGTCAATACCCACGCAGAGCTCATGTGGGTATCATACTCAGAAAAAAAAATCCCTAATAATTTTGTATTTACAAATTATTTCCCTAGAGACTCAAATGATGTTTATGTTACTTCACAAGATAATCAATCAGTTAATAACCATTGTGTCAATCAGTATGTCAATGTTTTGAATAGAGTGCAACCATAAAAATGCATTTATCCATCCAATTACTGATTCTTCCAGTGGATATCCATCCACTAATTACAAACTAATGGTATACTTAATAAAAAAGTTATACTTTGCTTATGCTCAGGCCATCTTCCAATATGGGATGAGAATATGGGGAGGAGCTCTAAAGACCCATTTCAGAAAGATAGAAGTGATCCAGAGACACATTATCAGGGCTGCACTTGGCAAACAAACACGCTACCCCAGCTCTCTATTATATAGAGAGTTCAAAGTACTTAAGATTAGGGAAAATTTTTAAAGAATTTAATTGTGCACCTGAATAAAAATATGAATCTCTTCACAGCTCATGTATAAAAGTACAGTTTTCGTTCGCCTACAATTTTTCCTGTACCACGAACGGACCTAACTGTGTGTAGGATGCAATTTAATCATATATGCCATAAATTAATCAATTGTATACCAGAAAATTTTCTCATAAACAGAATATCAAAGTCAACGTTGCAAGTAATAGAGAGGATTGGATAAAATTGCAAGGTGAATTCAATAGTATCTTGTAGTAATTGAAATCTTCTGTACCTATATATACTTTTCAATTTTTCTTTTCTATTTCCTTACATACTTCTTTCGCCTTTCATCCTTCTTTCTCTTCCCTTCTTTTTCTTCTTCTCTCGCTCTCTCTCGTGTTATTTGAATCTTATTATGCATTTCTTTCTTGTATTTTTATTATTCAACATTCTATTGTTTTCAATTTGACAAAATAAATTGAATTTGATTTTGAATTACTCTCTTTCTATGCAAAGACACTCTCCACGCCTATGCCAACTCTCTATGAGAAGGTACTCGAGCCTCATTAACCTTGCTTAATGTCGAACTTCCAAGGAATTAATCAACCTTGAAAAAACTCGAAAAATAAACCCTAACTATTTCTTTGTTTTGTTTACTTTTTATATACGATACATCCAAGCACTACAATGATGATAATTTGTTTGAGACAATTAGAAAAAGAGAGGTGAATGTTGGCATCCAAATTGTGCTCGTTAACTCGTCATCATGTTTGTTGTCAGTTTTTTGGGGACGGAGCAGCTGCAGGCTGCGGGTGAACACCCATCCATCAGAGGCTCGGGCAAATGAGTAGGTGGACGGACGACAAAAAAGTGGTGAAGAAGAAGAAGAAGAAGAAGAAGAAGAAGAAGAAGAAGAAGAAGAAGAAGAAGAAGAAGAAGAAGAAGAAGAAGAAGAACAACAACAACAACAACAACAACAACAATAGTTGGAAAGCAGCCTGATCAACTTGGCCTTGAACTGAGTGATGATGGGCTTCATTTCTCAGTAATGTGTTTGAGTTCTGAATATTATTATTCAGGTGAGGAGTGTGGACCGATAACTAGGATAATATGGTAGAAAAATCTGGTGTGGCAAACTACTTCCCTTGCCATTACCTTGTGAGTGTAAATTTTTGCATTACTCTGGGAATTAATCTCAATTCACATTGATTAGATAAAACATTTCTGTATGAGCTATGAATATTATTATAATTTCTTCTTTCGTAATAAATTTCCTATGCTTTTGTACTCCAGAGCGAAGCTCGGTCCCCGATATTTTCTCATAATGCAATGAACTCAGGAGGCTTCAAAACGTACAAAATCAAGAAATTAGTGTAACTTTACGGTTCTGAGAAAGCAATACTTTCCTTACCTACGGTATATGAGTAAGAGAAGTGAAAAATTCACTTTCATTAAATGGTTAATACTAATTTTAATTGCATTATATAATATAGGCCTATGCTGTGTGAAAATGAGAAGAATATTTGATTTTGATTTGAAAAAGGATCTACTCTGATATACAGGACTCAATCTATATAAATGAAAATCAAGCCTCAAATTTTGACATTCAATAACTTTTTCATGTGTGCACCGAATTTGATGATTTTGTTTTAGTTGTGTTTGTTATGTTCAGGACCAGGTTTATGGCCTATAAAATTTATGATCCTACTTCAGGACTCTTTCCTAGGTCCTTCAAAGTTTACATGTAATCCTTATGGGAGAAGATTTGTGAGCTGGCCACACACAGAAATAAAAATCAGCTGTTAAGGTGCGTACAGATTTACGCGCCGCGAACATGAGCAATTCACTTTTAATCAGCTGATGCTAAGCTTTTTATATCTGTATCTTACCGTTTCTGTAAAAAAACAGATTTAGTCAGCTGATTAAAAGTGAATTGCTCATGTTCGCGGCGCGTATATCTGTACGCACCTTAATAATCATTGCGTCATCCAACAGCCGTCGGTAGATCTGTTTTCTATTTTCTTTCTACTGATTCACAAAATGCTAATTCTAATAATAATGTCGCGATAAGAACGACGACCAAACTTGGGTCGTAGAACTCGAAATGCTGTAAATTTAGAATATTCACGGGAAAATCAGCAGCAAGGAGATATACCATTCAATTTCCCAGCAAGATGCATTCAACTATCTCTAAAAACACAAACTACTGAACAACTAACTAAGCACATAGGAAGTCCATATTGAGATATAAATGTAAATACTGATTGTTGGATGATTTTCATGAAAAAATAGTGCATCAGATTAAGCTAAGGCTAAGCACACCTGAGGAGGCGCGGCTTGGTGATACAAAGTGTTGATCTTTTGGAGATTGCCTTATCACACCGTTCCACGCCATGCCCGATTCAGTGTGTGTGAGCTCTTCCATCCAAACCAATAAGCAAGAAGCACCTGAATGCAAAATGCTGCATCGCGCCTCCTCAGGTGTGTATCAAGCTAAAGTTTGTCATGAGATGCATCAACTATTTGGCGGTACGAAGTTCGCCGGGCCAGCTAGTATTCTAATAATTTTAACGAAAATCTCTTGGAATAAAACATTCAACTTGTATAATCTACAGCTTTTCGTTCTACTGCTTGATTCTACTTCTGGAATGAAGTAACCGGTTAATTGACAGTCAATGACATTGGAAAGAAAGTTCCAGATCAAAAACTTGTATCTCTCAATTAAAAAGTTAGTTCTCGAGATGAATTTTTGCTTCCGGTAAAAAGTAAGTGAACCAGTTGATTGAGTAACAGGTTATAACCGATGTAGATCTCCAGTCTAGATATTTTATCGTTTCTAGTTATAAAAAGTAGCATACTGCTGTCTTTCCTCTATATATATGCAGATGAAGATTTAATTTGAGAATTAGGACAGCCTAACTTTTGAAAAGGACAGAATTGAAATTAATTGACTGTTGTCAGAATAACTTTGTACAAACTACAATTACAATAAATTGTGATTACAATAATAATACTATTATACATTGTAGGATCGAAATCGGGAACAGTTCAGTGAAAATTGGTAGCTAAATTATTAAAAAATGAATCTAGTTCCCCATTTAATATTTCTGGCAGAATTGGTTCTTCTAATAATAATAAAAAAAACTAATGTATTAAAATAATCCATTTATTTTCATAATTATATGATAAAATTGTTCATTGACCGAGCGAAGTGAGGTCTAAGATTCAAGTCGACGGTTTGGCATTTCTCTTAATGTTTAAATGTTTATATGTTGCGCATTTACGGCGAAACGCGGTAATAGATTTTTATGAAATTTGACAGGTATGTTCCTTTTTTAATTGCGCGTCGACGTATATACAAGGTTTTTGGAAATTTTGCATTTCAAAGATAATATAAAAGGAAAAAGGAGCCTCCATCATATGCCAATATTAGAGTAAAATCAGACTATAGAAGATTATTCATCATAAATCAGCTGACAAGTGATTACACAGATGTGTGGAGAAGCCAGTCTATTGCTGTATTTCCATAAGGTCTATAGTTTCAATCAGGAACTTGTGGATGAGAATACTGCGTGAGGTCTAATGTTCACAGAACTACTAGTATATGATTAAAATATCTACTGAAAATATATTTGGTAGACGAACAAATTGGTTTGTCACAATTTCTAAATAATTATAAAATCATAAATGGAAATCTATGGCTCGGTTGCACAAAAGCCTGTTAAATTTTTACAGATATGAGACTTGTGGCAGTTGATAGAGCTTATCAATGACTGTTCTAGGTATGAATTTGATCAAAATCGTTGGAGCCGTTTTCGAGAAAATCGCGAAAAACCCTGTTTTTGACAACATTTTCGCCATTTTAGCCGCCATCTTGAATTGCATTTGATCGAAATTGTTCGTGTCGGATCCTTATATTCTAAGGACCTTAAGTTCCAAATTTCAAGTCATTCGGTTAATTTGGAGATGAGATATCGTGTACACAGACACACATACACTCATATACACACACACACACACACACACACACACACACACACACACACACACACACACACCACACACACACACACACACACACACACACACACACACACACATACAGACCAATACCCAAAAACCACTTTTTTGGACTCAGGGGACCTTGAAACGTATAGAAATTTAGAAATTTGGGTACCTTATTTTTTTCGGAAAGCAATACTTTCCTTACCTATGGTAATAGGGCAAGGAAAGTAATAATAATATCGAGTGACCTGGCTGGCTCAGGTCTGATGTCAGAGTTTTCAGGTCGCAATTTATCAATTTCAGGGCCTCTGACATGACCTAACGGCAGCCGGGACCGACGTGCCCATTCTTAACGTGTTCATCATGGAGGCTGAATGTGTCTTTGACTTCTTTGAATAAATAAATTACTCAATTAGAAAACTCAAACTAATAAAGACCATGAAACACATAATTTATTCAATCAATCATTCAGAATATTACCATAGATAAACAATAGCGTAAGTAGATATCCCATGGTATAAGGCGTTTATGTCGCAACTTTTACTGTTATCTCAAACCGATTACTGTCGTTTATTGTCGATTTTTACTGTTTTGACCGGGTAAGAGTGAATGAACGGCACAATATGAGAGACTACCAGCGTCATAAAGCTCCACAGGGAAGAACTACCTGGACTCTATCAGCTTGAGATAACAGCTCGAGTTGGACATAAACGCCCTTTACCTACCATGGGATATCTACTTATGCTATTGTTACTTTCCTTGCCCTATTACCATAGGTAAGGAAAGTATTGCTTTCCAAAAAAAATAAGGTACCCCAATTTGTAAATTTCTATACGTTTCAAGGTCCCCTGAGTCCAAAAAAGTGGTTTTTGGGTATTGGTCTGTATGTGTGTGTGTGTGTGTGTGTGTGTGTGTGTGTGTGTGTGTGTGTGTGTGTGTGTGTGTGTGTGTGTGTGTGTGTGTATATGAGTGTATGTGCGTCTGTGTACACGATATCTCATCTCCCAATTAACCGAATGATTTGAAATTTGGAACTTAAGGTCCTTACACTATAAGTATCCGATACGAACAATTTTGAATACTTTAAATGAAGAAAAATTAATAATACATGTAAAAGAGGTTTAGAGCTTAACGCCAGAACAAACCTCATCTACCTCGAAAGTATGATACAAATGTTGTTCTTCAGAAATAAGAATTTTATATTCAAAAATGAAACAAAACTTGATTAAGATGAAAGTTTGACAGTGACACATATATGGCTAATACTTTATATACAAATAGAGCCTAATGAAGTTGGGAAGTCCGTGAATACTGGAAGTTGATAATTAAATACAAGATTTTCTTGTTTTCCAATTATTTTCTTGCTTTACTCACAATAGGAAGCTGAAAATACTAGTATTAGCTGAATGAAATGTAAGAGTCTATTCCAGAACAAATAATGAAGACTTTCATATTCAAGGAATCAGTACAAATTTGGAAATGTAGTTACTGAAACAATTATATGATCTGAATATTTCTGAAGCATCACGTTTACGAAATTCAAACATTAGATATGAGAAATAATTTAGAACATTTTCGCAATATTTGTGAAATTCGAGCATTAAATATAAATATCGGGGCACCGAGCTTCGCTCGTTATTTTTATCATTTATTGATAAACAGAACACAATTCTCTAAAATGATCTTGCTTATATTTCACAGCTTGCTATACGTCATCTTATGAATTTCGGGGGATGCGATATTTTGATTTTTCACATACTCACTCGCTCACTCACTTTTTTACTATCCACAGCTGTTTCAGCCAAGGATGAATTATCTTTTTAATGTCGTTCAGCGAGTTTTCCCAAGGATGAGACCTAGTGCAATCGAATCTTTATATCATAGACCTACTATGTTCCAAATTTCGTGAAAATCGTAAGAGCCGTTTTCGAGATCCGTTAAACATGAATAACCAGATATAAAAATCTGGTGTGGTACACTCACACAACTTTCCTTGCTCATTGAACTATAAGCCTCATTATCAAACGAGAATAATTTAGGGGAATAACATAATGACGATTGACGGCAACATATTTGCAACTACGATCAGACTACTGTATATGTGTATATACAATTGTTTTCAGAGTACTTTTTCCTTTATGAATGAATGAATGAATAATTGCTTTTATTTTAACATTGTTTCCTAAATAATAGTATACAAGAACATAATTTTAGTTATAACAAGCATTAAACCCTTGGTCAACGACCGTCAGGGTGAGGTTTGACATGAGTAGACTCCATACAGAATTAAACATTCTTGTTTTTCAAATACTTTTCCCTTAGTGTTCATTAACAGTTCACAACGCACTATCCATTGAACTCTGAAATCAAGTAGTGTCTGTATTTCCATGCACCAACACAGTATGCACCTATCTTTAGCCAGTCATCTCCGTTTAGGTAGTTCTTCAGATCTTCCCGTGACAATGCTGCTCTGCCAAAGTGTTGCCATCTGAACTCGACAAGTATGGGACATTTTCCAATGAAATGTGTGACATCCTCCTCCTCCTTCCTATTGCACAATGAGCAGAGTCTGTTCCCGTTGAATGAATACTTATTGAGTCGGATCAATTCATTTCTTGCTTTGAAGAACCACTTGATGAATTGAAAGCTGGAATTTTGAGAAATGTAATCATTCCAGTGATTGAGCTCTCGGCGAATGGTGTACCGCTGGCTCATGGCGACCCGCTGCATCTGTTGATCTCGCAGCTTACTTCCAATTCTGTCAATCGTCTGGTCGATGTTCAAGCTACCTGCTGCTATCTCCTCCCATGGAATGCCAAATAAGTCATCCAGCATTCTCCAGTCATCATACAGAAATTGCCTTCTTCGAATCATCAATTTCAATAGCAAACATGGATATCTTCCTTCATGCAGATTCAAACATCGCTTTACAAACTGAAGGTGTAGCCTTATTGTATGCAGGAAGATTGGACAGACTCCGGTCTCCAGAAGCAAAGCCTGATTCGGGGTGTATGATGGGAGACAAAATACCTTCTTAAGGAAGAAACGCTGGATACTTTCAACCACATCATAGATTCTTCCTCCCCACACCTGTGCTGCGTAAGAAATCACAGACCTTCCTACTGCATCGAAGATTTGTAGCTTTGATTTGAATGGTATCCCATCATTGAGGAGGATATCATTGAAGTGATTCATAGCCATCTTTGCTGAGAGTGATTTTTCTCTAAAATGCTCTGTTAATGATAGCTTTGTGGACAATCTTACTCCCAGATACTTATACGAGTTAACAACCTCTATTGGCCTCTCCTCAAAACACCACTTTTCAAGTCTCCCCTGCCTTCCACCGTTTCTGAAGATGACGATTTTGGACTTATCCAGGTTAATCAGCAAGTTCCACTTTCTACAATAATCCTCCAGTACTCTAATCATTCTGGTCATACTCAGTTTATCGGATGCCAACAAGACAACATCATCAGCATAGGCAAGCATTTTAATACACACGTTATTCAGTCTTATTCCTCCTTCCATATCGTCCTCTATGTCATTGAGGAAGAGGGAGAACAGAATTGGGCTAAGTAAACAGCCTTGCTTGACACCTGTCTTTGTGAAAAATCTATCTGACAGACCTTCAGAGCTCCATACCCTGGCTGATGTGTTGCTGTATATCCTCTGGATAATCTTTATCATCTTTGTTGATAAACCTATTTCTGATAGTTTGAAAAATAGTGCATGCCTGTCCACTCTATCAAATGCAGCCGAAAAATCGACAAAAAAGGCATAGACTTTCTGCCTTTTAACTGCTAGGTGCATTTTAATAATGGCCATCAAACTGAAGATATTGTCCACTGTTGAGTAGTTCTGTCTGAAACCCGCCTGGAACTCGTTCAGGATGTTGTGATGATGGATCCACGTTTTCAGCCTCTCCAAGATGAGACCAGTAAACAGTTTTGCTCCAGTATTACCAAATGATATTCCTCTATAATTGGAAGCATCCTCCGGATCACCTTTCTTGAAGATTGGAAACACAATCGAAGTATGGAAGTCCTGTGGAACGACATGAGAAAAGTTGTAGATGCTATTGAAGACCTCCAACAATCTGTTCATGAATACTGTTGGAGCATTCTTGTAAAATTCGTACGGAATTCTGTCTTCGCCTGGGGCTTTGCCATCCTTCACATGAAGAATCACCTTATCCAGTTCCTCCTTTCGAAACGGTGCATCTAGAAAGTCATCACGCACATAGGGTTCCGGATACAACATTCTATCAGCCAGTACTATTGGATTCAACAAAACCTTGAAATGCTGCACCCAGTCTTTCAAAGAAATACTTGCTCCTGCCATATGTTGCTTCTTCTTCAGTTGCCTAACCAGTTTCCAAAAATCTCTGGAGTCTCTCACCGTCTGAAAACTATCTGCACATTTCTTCCAGTAAGCCTTTTTCTTTTCTCCACAGAGTCTTTTGTATTCCGAGTTCGCGTGAATGTACTGCCTCTTTATAGCATCTGAATCAGTTTTTCTGTACTCATTGAGTAATTTGAAGGTTTCTTCTCTTTTTCTATGGCATTCTTTGTCGAACCACTCAGCTTGCATCCTTGAATTTCCTCGAACATTTCCCCGGTGCCACCCATGCAAGTGATGACTTTTATTAATAGCTTCAATAAGATAGCACCAGTCATCTTCCAAGTCAATATTCCAGATATCTTTCCTGTTAATCACTTCCTCTAGCCGCCTCCGGTATTCAACTCTTTTTGATGAGACCCATTTCAGCTTCGGTCTAATTGGCAATATGTTTTTGGATTGTCTTCCTGCTCCTGCAATTTTTATAGTTGCTTGTATAGGTTGATGGTCAGAAAATACAGCTGGGATGACTGAGAAATCCGATAGACAGCTCAGCAGTTCCAAAGATACAGCACATACGTCAATCACAGAAGATCCTTGATGACCCAAGAATGTGAATTCACCACGTTTATCGCCCACCGAGCGTCCATTCAAAATAATCAGGCCAAAGTTCTCAAACAATTCAAGCAGCATTTTCCCATTTCGGTTTAGGAGTAAATCCTTGGAATTTCTGTGGAAGGTCTGCAGACAATGTGTACCTATAATCAGCTCCTCATCTAGTGTTTGCTCATTGCCTATCCTTCCATTTACATCACCTATAAGCATAATATTCTGTCCTTCCAGTTGCTCAAATACCTCCTGGATTATGTTAAAATCACGCATCCAGTGATTACAATTCAAATAAACTGGCAATATATTAATCATAATACAAGATTCGATTTTGATTCTCACAATATAATAACTTTCGACTTTAACAAACTTGGGATGAATCGAACAATTATTTCCTCTTCTTATTCCATAAATTTCTCCTCCACTTGCTCTACCGTAGCAAGTAGCTCTAATTGCAGGAATCCAAATCATTTCATATTGGGGAAACTTTTTTTCAACTAGAAGAAAGCTATTTTCATCTTCGATAAACGTCTCAAAGAGGAGGAAAATATCGTAATTCTGAAGGAAATTTGAGAAATCTGCATCATTCAATTTATTCTGTATTCCAGCCACATTAAATGCAACTACATTCAGAGTTAGCTTGTCGTTCAGATTGATTTGTTCTGAACAACAGTTTTGTTGATAGGCTTTACTAATTATTTCTTTTGTTGTCCCCTGAGGAACGAAAAAACGAGCTGATATCTGATGCTTTCCCTTGCCTCAATTTTCCTTTTCCTGCGTTTTGCCCTTCAGCCTCTCTTCTGCGTTTTTTCAGATTTTCCTCCCGATCCTGCCTCTCCTCGCCCTCGTGGTCTTCGTCATCTCTTGACTGTTTCTTTTCTATATATTCACTCTCAACTTCTTTATATGTAATAAATCTTCCATCAATTTCTAGCCCTCCCCTCCTCACTCTCACATTCTTCTTTGAATCCCTAAGCTCACCTCCTACCTCCCTCAATATCTTCTGTCTCTGGCGAGACTGCCAATCCAAATCATGTGTCAGAAATATCTTGGAGCCTTTCAACTTTCTACATTCCTGCATAATACTATTCTTTTTGATTACAGATATTAGGGATAACATAACCGGACGCGCACCCTTATCTTTCTTCCTGCCAATCCTCCTCACCAAATTAATGTCACCCGCCTTTAGTTCAACCTTCAGAACTTCATTACAAATATCCAAAGTTTTATCCATCAATTGTGTAGATTTTTCACCATCTGCCTCATCGACACCAAAGAAAATAAGATTATTTTCTCTTCTCATATTCTCAATCAACGCACTCTGCTTTTGTAGCTCTCGTTTCAATTCTTCATTTTCTTTGCCCAGTTCCTCAATTTTACTATTCTGCTCAGCTATGATTGAAGGGATATTGAGCGCACTTATTTCTTTCTTGATAATGTTCTCCGTACTAGTGTTGATTTCTGTTTTGAATTTTTCGAACATAGCTTCCATAGTTTTAATATCAACAGCCATTTTAACGTGGATGTTATTGTGATGTTATAAGTAAGCAAAACAATCTTTCAGTGTAATCCGACAAAAGATTTCCTCTATCAAGTCCTATAGCATAATAGCTTCGTTCATCGAGAACAGCGTTGTTCAGTTGAGAAAGAATATAGGTATATACAATATTTACTGAACTGTGATAAGCCACGATGAGAAGACAGAAGAATAGCAGAAAAAGCGTTCACAGATGCATTTAGAATTACTGATAACGATGGGGAAGAGAGAAGCGAGAGAGAATTGATAAAGATGAAGGAAAAGAACTTTCCGACTCCGCTGGCTAAGAAACTCGAAAGAAATGATTGTCTAACTTCGATGAGATAAGCAGATCCGATTAGCAGCCCAGTAAATAGAATGAAACTGTTCATCAATTTAACCTTAAAAAAACTTTAAAACTATAAATTCATATCAATATTCACCACTTTTCAAGGATCCAGTCGTTTCATCTGAGAGATCAAGTCTAGCTCTACACAATGCACTGTTCCAACTCACAAAAATGCTTTCAAAAACTCAGTGAAAACCGAAAAAACACGGAGCGTAACAAGACTCAACTTATCACGGCAGAATGCTCTGCCTAACCACTCCTTTTTCCTTTATGTAAATTGTGAAATTCGATATTTTTTTTGAAATTCGTCAAAACAGCTGTTCTACAGATGAAATATCTCGACTATAACTGTGTTATTTTTATAAACTGCTCTACCTACCCACGGTATATGGAAGAAGAAAAAGTAAAAACCGTGTACCTACTGTACCTACCTCATGCACGAGAAGGAGGTTACAAAGTCCATTTCTCAAGGATTGGGTGGACCCCCCATTAGTACCCCAGGAAAAAGACTCATGTCAGTTGATAGAGCTAATAAATAGCTATACAGGGTATGGATTTGAAAAAATCGTTAGAGCCGTTTTTGAGAAAATCGTGAAAAACATGTTTTTTTAGTAACTGTAATTTTTCTTAAGAAATTACGGAGCTCCTGCAATTTTCTCAGAAATGAGACTTATGCCAGTTGATAGGGCTTATAAATAGCTATCCATGGTATAAATTTGAAGAAAATCGTTATTTTTCGAGAAAAATGTGAAAAACATGGTTTTTTAGTAATTATTCGCCATTTTTTTCCGCCATCTTGAATTGAATTTTATTGAATTTCTTATTGTCGGGTCCTCATGGTATAAGGACCTTATGTTTAAAATTTCAAGTCAATCGGTTAATTAGGAATGGAGTTATCGTGTTCACAGACATACACACATACACACACACAGACCAATACCCAAAAATCATGTTTTTGGACTCAGGGGACCTTGAAACGTATAGAAAGCTTGAAATTGGGGAACCTTAATTTTTTTTGGAAAGCAATACTTTCCTTACCTATGGTAGTAGGGCAAGGAAAGTAAAAATAGCTAGATATGAAAATAGCCAGATATTGAAATAACCAGATATAAAAATAACCAAATATATAAATACAGAAATTGCTCGTTTAATATAATAGGATATGAGAAATCTATAAAGAAAATTTAGAGAGTCCACCCATCTGCTCCATACAAATTAAAGTAACAGTTACATTACTGGACAGATAAAAGTAACAGATAAAAGTTGAGCAGATCTTCGTAGCTAAGTCCACGACTGAATTTTGGTTTAAAGGAAAGGCCACGCTCAATGGGTTCGTTGGAAAGTCCACCGTAGGAAAGTCCACGCTACCGTGAACGATATGAAAGCTTTGTTGTCATGGGTACTGATAACAGCAAGAAAATGGATATACACTTTCATCTGTGAAAGGTTCGCTTAGGCTTCCAGGATGGACAGTAGAGAGCTGTTGCTCTGGTGAAAGTTTTAGCCATCAACCGACCGACCAGTAGACTGGCAGCTGACCAGTCTAAATATAGCCTCCTTAACTGGTCTGCAAGCAGCATTATTTACTCAAATTTACATAGAGCTTGATATCCAGGTGGATAGATAATTGAACATTATTGGATAAATAAACAACAGTGAAGCATATTTTTTATGTTTATTTGCTGCATGTATTCAAGTTCTAATTAAACCTGTATAATATTAAACATTATTTATTCATTGGATAGAGTAAACAATACAATAGTCGGAAAAGAAAAAAACAGGCTATTGTCCAAAACTTCTTCAATTTCCTAATTTTGTCTTAAATTGTTCAAATATTATGTAGGTTATGTCCATTTCAATTTATACACTAAATCATCAATCTGAATATACAAATCAGAATAAAACAAACAATTTCGAATTTAGATAGATTAATTGACCGAGCGAAGTGAGGTCTAAGATTCAAGTCGACGGTTTAAAATTTCTCTTAATTTTTAAATGTTTATATGTTGCGCATTTACAGCGAAACGCGGTAAAAGATTTTCATGAAATTTGACAGGTATGTTCCTATTTAAATTACGCGTCGACGTATATACAAGGTTTTTGGAAATTTTGCATTTCAAGGATAATATAAAAGGAAAAAGGAGCCTCCTTCATACGCCAATATTAGAGTAAAAATCAGACTATGAAATTATTCATCATAAATCAGCTGTTTAGTGGACTTTTAAGGTAGGCGCACACAGATCGTCATCGGATGGACGACACGCATCGGACGGATCGGAAGATTAGATTTGATGCATTGTTTTCAATTGGAGTGCGCATGCCTATCCGCATTGTTTAGGTATGCGCACTTCAATTGAAAACAAGTCATCAAAACTAATCGTCCGTTCCGTCCGATGCGTGCCGTCCGTCCGATGACGATCTGTGTGCGCCTACCTAATACTACCCGTTCAAAAACATCGAACATCTTGGAAATGTATCTTTCCATCAACGTTAGTAGACAGTTGTCAACTATTTTTGTCTTTCTATAAGCTGAGGCCATGATTACAGTTTAGAGTTTGGAGTTATTAATAGAAAACATTTTTCTTTTTTAATCTGATGATCAAAATTGCAACAAATATTATTGAAAAGAAATTGATTACTAAAATCATGAAAAGTGAGAAATGAAGTTTGTAGGAAATCATCAGTATGGTAGTTTATTTTCTTAATTTCAACACACCAATTTTTCGCCAACACGACAACACAGAATGTTATCTAATGGGTTGATTGGATTGGCGTATCGACGGCAGCCAGACCTGATAACAGCACTCACACTCACATTCCAGGACGACCCGTCACGGTACGATAGTACAAAAAGATCTATGTTTATTTAGGATTTTTTCTAGACATTTTAAATTGATAAATTATTTATTATTTATTTCATTAATTTTTGAGAAATCATAACAGGTCAATGTAACTTACTGAGCGCGAGGTCTACTGTTCACAGAACTACTAGTAATGAAACTTCCGTAAAAACATAAAACAAACTTCAAATTCACAAAATAATCATATAAAAACACATAAATTATGGGATAATAAACAGATAAATAGTGAATTATATTTTTTCTGTTTATTTGCTGCATGCATTCAAGATTTAGTCAAACCTTATAACTTTCTTATATTGGCTACTATGCCGCTTCTCAACCGTAAGTTTATCGTGGTTTCTTGAATGTGGTGCTCATGAGAGATCACAATATGTGAATTTGCTTGCTTAGTATGACAAAGAGCATTATGAGCAGCAATGGAGGATGTAATGTTCAATAACTAGTAGTTCTGTGAACAGTAGACCTCGCGCTCAGTAAGTTACATTGACCTGTTGTCATGTTTTCTAAAAAAATAATAAATAATTTATCAATTTAAAATGTCTAGAAAAAATCCTCAATAAACATAGAGCTTTCTGTCCTATCATACCGTGACGTGTCGTCCCGGAATGTGAGTGTGAGCGCTGTTATCAGGTCAGGCTGCAACTGTCTACAACGTTGATGGAAAGATACATTTTCAAGGTGTTCGATGTTTTTGAACGGAGACCTTATAGTCAACTGTTTACTAAAAATTGATGGAAAGATACATTTTCAAGATGTTCGATGTTTTTGAACGGGTAGTATTATAGTCCACTAGACAGCTGATTTATGATGAATAATTCTATAGTCTGATTTTTACTCTAATATTGGCGTATGAAGGAGGCTCCTTTTTCCTTTTATATTATCCTTGAAATGCAAAATTTCCAAAAACCTTGTATATACGTCGAAGCGCAATTAAAAAAGGAATATACCTGTCAAATTTCATGAAAATCTATTACCGCGTTTCGCCGTAAATGCGCAACATATAAACATATAAACATATAAACATAAAGAGAAATGCAAAACCGTCGACTTGAATCCTAGACCTCACATCGCTCGGTCAAATACCTCTGACATGGGTTACATGACAGAGAAAAAATAAATTGCTGGCTAGACGGGTGAGTAATTTTTCATGGACCCCTTTAAGGGGTCGGGGGAGGAGGAGGTGAGAGAGCAACTCAAAACGACTTGTGCAAGTAATAATCAAGGGTCAACCTCAACAATAACCGATGTGCCGCAGCCATGGTAGATTGGCAGTACCTAATCATTTTCACCAATCGTTCACCAATGTGCCAATTGCATTTTATGACTGTTATGTAAAACATGGGCCACGTTTACCGGACAACCGTTAGGTTGGAAAAAAAGTTTTACAGCCGGTTTAAAATGTTTTTAATGTGTGAAAATTACTGCACCTACTGTTGTTGTGTGATGTTCATACACGCATCTTTGATTTACAAGTTGGGTACAAAATGATGGGTATATAATGACGTATAGGCTACACTCCCCCAAGCACCAAAGAGGAACATGGTTAGGCTATTCCAGACTCAGAACATCACATTACTTCTACACAGAAGAAAGAACAATACGGTATTTCTCTTATTTTACCTGTGCTTCTACACACAATTTAGAATTTATTGTTTCTCATAAACAACAGTACAATATTACAAGAAAAAATCTGGTGTGGCGCACTCACACAACTTTCCTTGCTCATTGAACTGTAAGCCCCATTCTTAAAGGAGAATAATTTAGGGGAATAACATAATGACGATTGGCAGCAACATATTTGAAACTACGATCAGACTACTGTATATATGTATAGATAATTGTTTTCAAAGTAGTTTTTCCTTTGTGTAAATTGTGAAATTCGATTATATTTTTGAAAAGTCGTCAAAATAGCTGTTCTACAGATGAAATATCTCGACTATGTGTTCTTTTTATGAACTGCTCTACCTACCCACCTCATGCACGAGAAGGAGGTTGCAAAGTCCATTTCTCAAGGATGGGGTGGACCCCCCATTAGTTTCCCAGAAAGGAGACTCATGCCAGTTAATAGAGCTGATGAATAACTAACTATACAGGGTATGAATTTAAAAAAAATCGGTCAAGTCATTTTAGAGAAAATCGTGAAAAACATGGTTTATTAGTAACTATCCTCCATTTTTCTTAAGAATATTACGGAGCTCCTGCAATTTTCCCAGAAATGAGACTCATGTCAGTTGATAGGGCTTATGAATAGCTAGCTATCCATGGTATAAATTTGAAGAAAATCGTTAGAGCCGTTTTCGAGAAAACCGTGTAGAACATGTTTTTTTTTTTAGTGATTATCCACCATTTTTCTCAAGAATATTACGGAGCTCCTATAATTTTCCCAGAAATGAGACTCATGTCAGTCGATAGGGCTTATGAATAGCTATCCATGGTATGAATTTGAAGAAAATCGTTAGAGCCGTTTTCTAGAAAACCGTGAAAAACATGTTTTTTAGTAATTATCCGCCATTTTTCCGCCATCTTGAATTGAATTTCTTATTGACGGATCCTCATGGTATGAGGACCTTAAGTTTAAAATTTCAAGTCAATCAGTTAATTAGGAATGGAGTTATCGTGTTCACAGACATACACACATACACACACATATACACATACACAGACCAACACCCAAAAATCATGTTTTTGGAATCAGGGGACCTTGAAACGTATAGAAAACTTAAAATTAGGGTACCTTAATGTTTTTGGAAAGCAATACTTTCCTTACCTATGGTAATAGGGCAAGGAAAGTAAAAATGCTGGGTATATAATGACGTATAGGCTACACTCCCCCAAGCACCAAAGAGAAACATGGTTAGGCTATTATTAAGACTTAGAACGACATTACACTACTTCTACACAGAGGAAAGAGCAATACGGTATTCTCTTATTTTACCTGTGCTTCTACCCTTGATGGTCACAATAGAATAGAATAGAATTTATTGTTTCGCATAAACAACAGTACACTATTACAAGAAAAGAACAAAACAAATATATCAAGTTATTAGCCAAATTTATCAAATGCTATGGCTCAAAAATATGACAATGTGAGAATACGAAGAAATATTTCTCATTTAAACATCGCCATTTGCAGTATTAATAATATAACCAAAAGTCATTAGCCACATTTTCCAGCTACTTAATGCTCAAAAAAACTAATATTAAAAATTTATATTTCTTTTAAAAAACGAAACAATACATAGTGTAATATACTGCTATGTTACACAATTATATTACTACATAATTAGCCTACCATACTGTATGGTACAAGAACAATAATGTGTGATACCCCTGTGATGAAAATTGTGTTGGGGTTACCAAACTTGATTTCAACAAAAATAAGCGTGAGTCAAGCCCGAACAAACAAATTTCCTTTAAAAAAAAGTAACAGAAAAATAAATCTTGAAAAAATAAAATAGAAAGTGCCATTAGCCCAATGATCTAATCCAATTTTCAATAACAACTATGCTCATCAAAAATTGCTTGATATAATTTTCCAATAAATGTTTTGACCTCAAAGTTTCCTCAGTTGGTTTAATTTTATTCCACATTTTTGGAGCTAAGTAATCAAATTATTTTTTATATGTCTCTGTGTATAAGATTCATGTTTTAATGTCAGCTCCATTGGTTTTTACCCTTGCCTATTATTAGAAAAAATCAGATAGCTCTAACCTTGTCCAATTCCGCCCCTTTGTAATTTTTTTAACTTATAGAGAATTTTTGTATCTATAGTGAGGTCCACGTTATAATGGCAGTGGAGAAAGATAGGAGAACAGCATTATATAATATATTAACTGCTCATACTTGCTGCAATAAATTCTATTTTATTCGCCAAGAAAATATATCTCTCAATATTATTAAATAGTAAATGTTCATAATTGAGTTTTCATAGTTTATTAATGAATTATACTTTTACGTTGTTAAAAAACGACTCAGACTTTCATAAATCAATGTAGTCTATTCCCGTAATCAACAATATCGTATCCCGATACAAACAAACATTTTTCCCTTCTCTATCCTCTTGGATACGGTACTTCAAAGTTCAAATTACGGAGAACAATTAGTAATACTTTATTCCTTGCTTCAAACACTGAGTGCCGGTTGCACAAAAGCCACTTAAATTTCAACCGTGATCAATTTCACGAGAAACAATCAGAGAAGGCCTTCGTGGAATTAATAACGGTTAAAATTTAACCGGCTTTTTTGGAAGTGGGCCTCAGTATTAGAGTTGCATAGTATTATCTGAACAGCAGCAAGATTCTAAAGCGCGTTTACAATGACCTCCCTTCGTTCGGTAGCGTGGCCGAGTGGTCTAAGGCGCTGGTTTTAGGCACCAGTCCGAAAGGGCGTGGGTTCGAATCCCACCGCTGCCAGAATTTTTTGCTTTGTCATATGGTTGAAATAGAAAGTCGACAATTTAGTACTCAATGTTGGATGGATGGATGATTTCTCGAAACCAAAATAGAAGTTGGATTTTTTATTTTAGTATGCAAGACAATAATTGATCCAAAATACAATTTTGGATTCATTGGAATTTTAAGAAATTGAAATTAATATTTAGTGATAGCACAGAACATTTTTGTACATGTGTTAATGTGCTCAATATACCAAATTGTATCAACATGTATAACAAATACAAAAATATTACTATAGTGAGGTGGTCCACGTTATAATGGCAGAGTCATTCTATCGAAATACTTTGGTACACAAGTCGTATAAGATTTAAAATGTATTTTTGAAACAATGAAATAATTTTTAGACATTACCGTATGAGAAACACAAATTAAAATACCTGAAATGACATTTTAAAAGTTGATAACTAACCATCATAGACTTTATCCATGCTTCAGTTAGCCTACACGTTTAGGTTAGACATACTCGTACCGGTATAAATAATATTAGAAAGGTTATTTCAGAATTATTTCCAATAAAATTACTTATTTTAAAAAAGATTTCTATTTTTCTATAATTTTTGAATAAAATTGGAATAGAATACCAACCAAATAACTTAATTTCTGTTGTTTTGAAATTCAGATTGGTGTATCACAGCGTTTTAAATTAGCCGCCATTTCAGGTTTGTATGAAAATAAAAATCTGATCTCAGTTATGGAAGCAAGTTTTTGAATCAAATTATGAAAAAATATATTTTCTTGATTAATTTGACATTAAATTTATTATTTTATTGAGGAAATGATAATTATTATTGGATCAAATTTAATGGGATGAACTGAGTAACAGCTGTGTACACTCAGTGGCAAAATGGAGAGACTTGGCAACGTTTTTCACCTATCTTTCTTCACTAACGTGGACCTCACTATAGAATTTGATTAGCTCATGTTATTTCATATTCAAAATTCTACATTACACAAGTAAAGAAGGCTCCACCGTGAAGTGAAAGGCTTAATTTGAACTTTCAAAAAATGTTAGTTCAGAATTTGGGAAATTTTGATATGAGAATTTTGGAAAATTGATTTTATACACTTTCTTATTTTAGCAGGCCACTATTTCGAGGTTGAGTGGTATAGTATAGAGGACTTGAGTCCTTAACTCCGTCTAATAAAGTTCAGAAATGGAAATTTTTTTCATTTTAATTTTTAAAAAACTCGGCTAAGCGTTAGCCATATAACGTTTAGCCTGCCACTATAATCAATCTGAAAGGAGATGTCATTCAATAGAGCCGATTTTGGGCTTTTATTCTGGCCATTAAGGGTTTTGGGCTCAACAATTAAGACCGTGAGAAACTTTGAAAGTTTTCAAATTTGAGGAGCCAGCTTCAAGCTAAGCCAGCCACTACAACCACACAATTGAATGGATATTTCTTATTTAGTGGCGGCAAAGACCTAGTTACCAATAACTTTTCCCTCCATTTTCAGCGTAATCGTTGAGCACATAATATAAAAATATAAATGAATATGAAAATATAAAAAATATTCATGTTAGCTAAAGACATTATTCATCAATTTCATCATAATTATTGTCCTGGATTATTTCAGACGGTAAAGAGAAGGCCACTTCCATCAATATTCCTCATTCCTGACAGAGACCGACGCGCACTCTAGCAGAGAAACTGCGAACTACTGGGACATATTATCGGATTCTGGCAAAAGCAGTACTGCAGCCGAGAGAAAGGCGGGAATTTTCAAATTATTATTAAAACAAATGAACGGATAAAATAAGTTAGTATTGTATCAACAGACTTTCATGAAAAAAAAACAATAATTACACAATAGTAGCATTAGTAAACACGTCACTCTGTGATAAAATTGTTTACTGGTATCAAAACGGTAGTTCTAAGCACATAGGAAGTCCGTATTGAGATATAAATAAAAATATTGATTGTCAGATAAATTTCATGATTCACCGAATAAAGTCAAGTGTGACATGAGATACACTAGTAGTTCCGAGGACAGTAGAATTCGCTACACTAACTTATTAGCCTCGCCCAGGTAGGCACGTCTCTCACATTCAAATATTATGTGGTGCACTGTCTGCTCCATCCCCCCACAGTCACATAGTGGGGAGTCTGCAAGTCCCCATTTGAAAAATGATTACATTGCATCTCCCATGTTGAGATCGAATTCTGTTAAGTGCTCCCCAGATGCGCCGGGGGAGCTCAAAACCAGGAGGACCAGTGTTAATAGATACTACGATACTATTAAGGTGCGTAAAGATATACGCGCCGCGAACTTGAGCAATTCACTTTTAATCAGCTGACTATATCTGTATTTTTACAGAAACGGTGTAAGATATAGATATAAAAAGCTTGGCATCAGCTGATTAAAAGTGAATACGGTGTTATATTTTGGGGAATTCAACTCATGCAATATTATATTTAGGATTCAAAAGTGGGCAGTTAGAGTGATGGTGGGTGAATCTATTAGAGCAAGTTGTAGAGATTATTTCAAAGAGTTAAAGATTCTCCCACTACCAGGTGTATATATTTTAGAGGCTCTTTGTTTTATTGATAGGAATAAAGATAGGTTCAATACAGGAGAGTTGTTCCACTCATACAATACCAGATATAGACAAAACCTCAGAGACGACATTCATCGAACTGGTATGTATGAGAGGGGGTAAAGAGTGCAGGAATTCGGCTTTATAATTCATTGCCAACACGCATAAAAGCTCTTACAGGTGAAAAGTTCAGAATTAAGGTGAGGGAGGAGTTGTTGCAGGTTTGTCCTTATTCCAGTGAGGAATTCTTTTTGCATTATAGGATGCAAAGATTGACGACTTAGGTTATAATTGACAAATCCTTATACCCCTTTCATAGGTGGTCAGTGGGATGAAAAAAATTGAATGAAATGAAATGAAATTGCTCATGTTCGCGGCGCGTAAATCTGTACGCACCTTTAGATATAAACGAATGAGATGAATAATTGAATAGATAGTAATATTGTTATGTTGAAATACTTTAGAATGTTCTCCATGCACCAACAACTCATTAAATAGACATTACAGCTTGCGACCTAATTCAAATAAGTATTTGATATATAATACTAATATTGAAACAATTAGACGGCAACTTATTTATCTAAGTACTATAATAATCAATAAAATTCCGGATTATCATCTCAACAATGTTAAAGAAAATGAAGCAGGAAATCATTAATTGGATAAAACGCAATTATTTTTTCAATCTTTAATTATTGTAACCGTTTCCTGGATCGTTAATCACATCCTATCTCCCTTCCCTCAGCCATGCCTATCTACCTGCCTTCTTTCACTTCCCTATCACACACCTTTCCCTTTCAGTTATACCTTACCTGCCTATTACATGGGAAACCATAGTTGGCAAGTTATTTTCCCCCTCTTTCTTTCAGCACACATCATTTTAGCAATATTGTCTTTCAATGTGTTAATATCATTGTTACTGTTATTGTTTTGTTGTATATTTTCTTTTCTCATTGATTTTTGTGTGTTGTGAATAAAATGAATTGAAAAATTGAATAAGTACTGATAGTGAGTTGGATTGTGACTTTATCTTCAAAATTCTCCAAATAAGTGCAATATAACTCAAGTTCTCAATTTATTGGTTTCTTTGGTACATTATTTTATTCTACGAGTATATATCTTTAGTCAACCTTAACATTTTCAAATAACTATTCCTGGACAGAAAATTAAGTGAAGAAGCAGTGATGTGTGATTTTATAAACCCTTGGACAACATTAACATATTTACTTATCATAATTTCTATATATAGAAATGAATGTCTGTTTGTGTGTTAGTTTGTTTGTTCCCTATAGACTCGAAAACTACTTGACAGAACGGCATGAAACTTTGGGAATATGTTGTGTGAATATTGGGGATGGTTTCTGACCAGAAATTTTAATAGCGGGTCTAATAATAATTATATATTAAACCATTTTACAGACCTATGATTTCGAAACTGTCGGCCGAGCAGCTAACGTAGAACGGGAAGATCAGCATGATTCAACATCATGTTACGATAATATGTGATTTAGCATATGAACTTACAAGCTGTAATAAACACGTCACTCTGTGATAAAATTGTTTACTGGTATTAAAACGGTATTTTTAAGCACATAGGAAGTCCGTATTGAGATATAAATAAAAATATTGATTGTCAAATAAATTTCATGATTCACCGAATAAAGTCAAGTGTGACATGAGTAAAATTCACTACACTCACTAAAATCACCACTGACACACGCCCGCCTATTCACACAAAACACACATACAAATTGGATTTAGAGTATAATGATATAAATGCAATAGGATCGGTGGTGGACGCTGAGAAATAGAAGTTCTTTATATTTCTGAGCTAGGATGCACGGTTTAAAAGATAAAAAATCTGAAACTTGAAATTTGTCACTTTGGGAGGGGGGATTATCGAATTCTAAATTCTTGAAATTTTGAACATGTGATATATGAAATAAGACCACCTTGGAGCGCTGAAGAATAAAGGTCTTCTACACTTTTGAGCTAGGATGCACAGCTAAAGAGATAAGAAATCTGAAACTTGAAATTTGTGACTGGAGGGGGGATTATCGAATTCTAAATTCTTGAAATTTTGAACATGTGATATATGAAATAAGACCACCTTGGAGCGCTGAAGAATAAAGGTCCTCTACACTTTTGAGCTCGGAAGCACGGTTTAAAAGATAAAAAATCTGAAACTTGGAAAAAAAATCGAAATGCCAACAATTAGAAAATTTTCAACATGTGATTCATGAAATAATACCGCTTTGAAGAGCTGAGAAGAATGAGCCCAATTCGAGCCTGATCTGATGAAGTATTGAAAAGTTAGGATGATTTTTGGGGTAAAATTTCCGAATAAAGGGCCGCCATCTTGAAACGGGAATGAATTTAAAAATTTTGAATACATACGTTTCTGCGCCTTGTTTCAAAGTACTTGTATACCAAATTTTATCCAAATCGGACCATAACTGCGACTGTAACTGCGGTACAAACAAACAAACAGGCAAACGCCGATTGACTTGAAACATAGAATTTGCTTCGCTCATTCAATTAAGTTTTTGGCGGTACAAAGTTCGCCGGGTAAGCTAGTTTGGGAGATAAATGGCACAGGATCAGCCTAGTTTTTCCTCGATGGTCATAAATACATGTGATTATGATTACAGTGTTTTGTACAATAAATGAATAAATAGATTACCTTGCAAGCTGTCCAGCAGGTAAGTGACTAGTTTCTGGGTTCCGTTGGGCTCGCCGTACATCTTGAGATACTCCTTGCTGAGCGGATTTCCGGACAGGCCCAGAATCTGCAGTTGAAACAGCTTTCCGATTTCGTAGGGCAGTGCTCGCAGCAGATTGTTGTTTAAAAGCAGTTCCCTGTCATTCAAACAAATATTCAACATTAGACAGATTAAAATATAAAACTAAAAAAAATCTGGTGTGGCGCACTCACACAACTTTCCTTGCCGTTATGAAAATTGATCATCTGACGCTAGTGTTCCCGCGCATCTCAAGTGTACTATTCAAAGATTTGAGCCAGCTGGTGACAGGGCAATAACGCTGGAGACACACGAGGTCTGCTATCTCTTCATAGTGAATCATTTAATAGAATCAACAGTTGCCAACAGTTTGCAATTGGATAATCACATTTTCTCGAATTTCGAGCTTATTTTTAATTTTAGGTGGAAATGTTACTGAACATTAATTGTAGAGATTCTCATTCTCAATCTTTTCCACTAGAATTTTTTTGTTTAAATTGTATCTAAAGCCTGATAATTGGGAATCTAAAATCAAACTTTGCATAGATGGGGCGGAGCTCCTGAAATTTTTACAGATATGGGACTTGTGGCAGTTGATAGAGCTTATCGATGACTTCTTCAGGTATAACTTCAATCAAAATCGTTGGAGCCTTTTTCGAGAAAATAGCGAAAAACCCTGTTTTTGACAACATTTTCGCCATTTCAGCCGCCATCTTGAATCGCATTTGATCGAAATTGTTCGTGTCGGATCCTTATATTGTAAGGACCTTAAGTTCCAAATTTCAAGTCATTCCGTTAATTGGGAGATGAGATATCGTGTACACAGACGCACATACACTCATACACACACACACATACATACAGACCAATACCCAAAAACCACTTTTTTGGACTCAGGGGACCTTGAAACATATAGAAATTTAGAAATTGGGGTACCTTAATTTTTTTCGGAAAGCAATACTTTCCTTACCTATGGTAATAGGGCAAGGAAAGTAAAAATACAAACTATATTCAACGCACCACATTGCTTCTTCTTCCCCAGATTCACTCCCACTCCCACTATAGTGAGGGGGAACGCGACTAGGTGCCACCCCGACTACTTGACCCCTTTTAAAACCGGTTTTTAGGGGACAAGTTGACGTGAGCCACACCCGTCTACTTGTCTCCTTTCTAAGGAGGTGACAACTAGTCGGGGGGACACCCTGACGCGAGGGTGCGAGGTGTCAAGTTGTCGTTTACGGTCATGACTAGTTGGCACCTTTGGTCCAGTAGGTGTCAAGTAGTCGGGGGGACAACTTGACGGCAATGGTATATTTTTACGAGGGTACAAGTAGTCGCCTATGGCCAAAATGACCAGGTGTCAAGTAGTCGGGGTGACAACTTGACGGCAATGGTATATTTTTACGAGGGTACAGGTAGTCGCCTATGGCCAAAATGACCAGGTGTCAAGTAATCGGGAACAATTCAAGCTCTTTGTGAAGCTGCTATTTTCTATTTGCAACGACCAGTATTAAGATGAATATTGAATTGAATTTTCACCTAGACGGCGACCCTAGTGAGGTCCACGTTATAATGGCAGTGTTTGATTAACAATGGTATTGCTATCTTTGTCTATCATTCAACAAAGCGGATAGCACTACCTCTTTCTCGCTTGCTCTGTTGCCAGATCGTCTTTTAACAATGTAGAAATATAAACAGAATATCCAATCTTGATTATGAAATCATTGAAAAATGTAATTTCTTGCTTGATCAAATATAATTGATTATTTTAAACGAGAATGAACAGTTAATATTACATCAATAAGCCGGTATCAGTTACCCTCCATAAAAGGCATTGACAAGACAAAGGATCGGCAACGTTGTTCTCCTATCTTTCTCCACTGCCACAATAACGTGGCCCTCACTATGGCATCGGATAGCCTAATATCATAGAGAAACAATAGCATAAATAGATATCCCATGGTATAGGGCATTTATGTCGCAACTTTTACTGTTATCTCAAGCCGATAGTCCACGTAGTTCTTTCCCGTGAAGCTTTATGACGCTGGTAGTCTCTCATATTGTGCCGTTCATACACTCTTACCCGGTCAAAACAGTAAAAATTGACAATAATCGACAGTAATCGGCTTGAGATAACAGTAAAAGTTGCGACATAAACGCCCTATACCATGGGATATCTACTTACGCTATTGCTTCTCTAAGCTACTATACTCTGAGTAAAACAAGTCGAGAAATGGATAAGATATCCGTGTTGCCAATTTGTGCGGACTTTCAATCTTTTCATGCAAGGCCATGTGACTGAATATATTCAAATTGACAACTCTGTGTTGTCGAATTGAATCACTACCTCCGTAAACAAAGCCGTAGTGCATTCGTGTGACGTCAGCACAGGTAGGGCTCCTACACCAATAAAAACACTAATATAGATCAGCTGAAATCAACGAATTTTTATTGGTGTAGGAGCCCTACCTGTGCTGACGTCACACGAATGCACTACGGCTTTGTTTACGGAGGTAGTGATTGAATACATCCAGTCATCTGGGCTTGCATGAGAAGATTGACATTTCGCACAATTTGACAATAAGAATATTTTATCCAAGTTGAAACTTACTTTATACAAACTAGAGCTTTTCCTGCCCCGGATTCTCTCCCATTATAATCGGGTAGCCTACTATACTCTGAATAGAGAACAAGTCGAGAAATGGACAAAATATCCGTGTTGCCAAAATGTGCGTAATTTCAATTTTTCCATGCATGACCACATTTGGATGTATTCAATTCGATAAACACAGTCGATGTAGAGTTGTCAATTTGAATCCTATACTATTAAACGAGCAATTTCTGTTTATATCTTTAGATGTTTATATGTTTGTATTTCATCGTATCTCGAAAACGGCTCTAACGATTCTCACGAAATTCAGAACATAGTAGGTTTATAATATAGAGATTCGATTGCACTAGGTCTCATCCCTGGGAAAACTAGCTGAAGGACATTAAAAGGATAATTATCATTCATCCTTGGAAAAACAGCTGATGATAATTATTTCGTCGTCTGTTGATGATGGAAGTGAGTGAGCGAGTTCATGTGTGTGGCACTGTGTCAAAGTTATGACTCAGCTGTTCAATTTTTGTAATCATTCAATCAGGTACTTATTGCCGGTTGCAAAGAAGCCGGGTTATTTTCAATCCTGATTAATTCCAGTAGATCCATCTTTTTGAAATGGTCTTCTCTAATTTGGTTCACGTGAAATTAATCAGGATTAAAATTTAACCGGCTTTTGTGCAATCGGGCCTTTGTGAGGGAAATTTTTGGATTCCTCTTTGAATAAATCTCAATTTACTGCGATTAGATAGAACATTTCTGTATGAACTATGAATGTTATTATAATTTCTTCTTTCGTAATAAATTTTTTATGCTTTTGTACTCCAGAGTTCGGTCCCCGATATTATATACGGTACAGTCAAATTGGCTGGCATGAAAAAAGATTGAAATTTCGCAAAATTTGGCAACACTGTACTAGTCTCAACTTATTTTATCCAGAATATAGTTGATTAGTTCTGTCTGGAACTTATTCTTAACTTCTTCCATGCAGAAAGCCAACTTCTAGTTGACGTCTCCATATAGTGAGATTCACGTTATAAGATCAGCGTCTGAATAACATTGATTTGTTATCCTTGTTTGTCATTGGACAAAGCAGATGGCACTATCCTATTCCAACTCCACTCCGTTGCCATATAGTTTGTGGACTATGCAGAGATGTAATGAATTACACAGGACTTAACTGAGGAGAATTGTTTATTGTTTCTTTGCTGCTCTGTTTTAAGGTTAAATTGCTTTTGTATCATTGCAATTTGTAGTTTTCCAATGGTTTATTTATTGTTTATTTTATGTTAGAAGCTGCTGTCAAACAGCTGCTTTTTGATCGAAGCCTCTCGCTCATGACACAACATACATGACGAGCATGTGTGTACACACACATGTTCATCTAGCACACATGTCATGTCGTTAGTAAGCACCTCAGGGTTGGAGATGTGAAAGGTTTGCCATGAAACCTGGGTGCAGTACTGACATGTTGTGTGTTTTCTAAACAATAATACAGAGGTATTGTCAATATCTGTGACGTTTTCATTCAAAGATGTCTGACCTGAGGTAGATAAGTTCTCCCAGTTCAGTTGGGAGACTGCGCAGTTTTGTTTCCAGACAGGTCGAGCATGCGCAGATTGACCAGCCGACTGATTTCACCCGGCAGCCGGGTCAACGAGTTGTCGTTCATGTACAGAGCTGTCAGGTATGACAACTGCCACAGCTGTGGACTAAGCGTCTTCACATTTCCTGCAAAACACAACCACAAACAATAATCAAACAACAAGCGTTATTACAAACAGAGATCAACAGAACATAGCTATCATTTGCCACATGTTATGCCACCAGAAATGAGAATAGCTCAAGAGCCTAATAGCTTAAAATATCAAATCAAATCTTTATTATTGTCATAAACAAACATTGGTTTCATGGACAAAAGTCAATTGAACATAATTATACATATATAGTGAGGTCCACGTTATAATGACAGTATTTGATCAACTTTGGATTTGCTATCCTCGTCTATCATTCGACAAAGCCGGTGGTACTATCCTTTTCTAGGTCCACAACGATGACAATCATGTTTTTGGCAGTGTAGAATTATAATTAATTGATGCAGAGAATCGGCATCGCTATTCTTCTATCTTTTTCCACTGCCATTATAATGTGGACCACACTATAGTACATATACAAAAGGAAATATACATAAATTCACACAGCCACATAATCTGAAAACAGATCAAAGTTAAAGCAATTGAGAACAATAATATTATGGATAGGCATTGCAGTTCAACATTTCTTCAACCGAGTAAAATGCTCTCTCCTTTAACCATTTCGTTACTATAGACTTAAATCTTCTACTGTTCTGACTGTTAAACTGATGATATAACATCGATATCATCACAGTTCTTCACAGAAGCTGTATCCTTGAATGACAGTAAAACTATATAATTATTTACTCGGTTTCATTCAATCGTTATGTAAAACCGTACATTAAATTAGATAATAACGCCCTAAAGCAAGTTGAAATTTTGAATATCTTGGAAGCATTTTACAAAGTGGTACAGAAGAAACGCATGTTTTTCGAACCGATATTACTCGGCGTCGGGAGGGGTATTGCACTTGAACGAATGTTGGCAGACGACCCATACTTTGCCGTTTCTGTTGCAATGGAGCGTTGGAACGTACAGTATAGTTTGTTCGCTGTTGAGCAGTTTTTTAGAAACAAATGAATCTGTAGTCACAGTGCAACGCTTTTCCGTCAATATTTTAGAGTTGGACGTCGAGTTGCAGTGCCTGATCGAAATACTGTACTCTAACGGGTTGATTGATTGATTGATTGATTGATTGAGTACTTTATTTATGTAGATTACAATATATACTGTCTTATACACTTATATACAATAGCTTACAATACAGCAAAATTATAGATGAATTTACATGATATAGACTAAGAAAATAATTATTGAACTGTATATGATATGAAAAAGCAATTTGTAATATAATAGCTATAGATAATAATTATATTGTTATGCATCTACATAAATTGGCGGAGCTTTGGACATATCAATGTCCATTCTTCGGAAAGAATATTAAAAATATCCTCCCCACTAACTCTCTACGGGTTGCAGCGTTTAGAAGTACTGGTTCTGTGATGAAAAAGAAACCACCTGGTCTTCGCCGTTCAGTTCGTACTCTGGAAAATGTAGACCGAGTCAGAACAGCAGTTGTTACAAGTCCTAGACGACACTGGCCTCAAACTGTGTTAGAGGCGAATGCTCAAAATAAATAACATTTTGAATAATATTTGTGACTCTAACTGGCAGAGTCACAAATGAGGAGGTAATCCAAAGGGCGGGGGAAATGAGATCTCTTCTGAATTTTCTCAGGAAAATCGACTAGACGAGATGGTCTCAGGACTAGACGACACTGACCTCAAACTGTGTTTGAGGCGAATGCTCAAAATAAATAATATTTTGAATAATATTTGTGACTCTAACTGGCAGAGTCACAAATGTGGAGGTAATCCAAAGGGCGGGGGAAATGAGATCTCTTCTGAATTTTCTCAGGGACAGACGACATTCTTGGATTGGACACATAATAAGACACAACGCATTAAGTTTTCTAGAAGGTACAGTTTATGGACAAAGGAGTCGTGGGAGACCCCGGCTACAGTATTTAAGACAAATGACGAAGGATCTGGGTGCTATAAACTATATACAATGGAAGAGAGTAGCATTGTACAGATCTGGATGGAAGGTTGCCAACCAATCAAACGATTAAGCTGAAAAAAGAAGATGTAAACCGCTTTTAAAGTGAAGAAAATTTTAATAAGAGAGGCACCATATAAAGACTAAAACACTATAGATTGGAATATTAAGATAGATTACATAATTAAGATATAATTAAATGTATGTATAACTGTGAAAAATAATTATGTATATTAATTGACCGAGCGAAGTGAGGTCTAAGATTCAAGTCAACGTCCTTAAAGTTAAAATGTTTGAATGCTTAAATGTTTATATGTGGCGCATTTACGACGAAACGCGGTAATAGATTTTCATGAAATTTGACAAGTATGTTATTTTTTTAATTGCGCGTCGACGTATATACAAGGTTTTTGGATATTTTGCATTTCAAGGATAATATAAAAGGAAAAAGGAGCCTCCTTCATAGGCCAATATTAGAGTAAAAATAAGACTATAGAATTATTCATCATAAATCAGCTGACAAGTGATTACACAGATGAGTGTGGAGAAGCACTACCTCCGTAAACAAAGCCGTAGTGCATTCGTGTGACGTCAGCACAGGTAGGAGTCCTACACCAATTCGTTGATTTCAGCTGATCTATATCAGCTAGTGTTTTTATTGGTGTAGGAGCCCTTCCTGTGCTGACATCACACGAATGCACTAAGGCTTTGTTTACGGAGGTAGTGGGAGAAGCCAGTCTATTGCTGTAGTTCCATAAGGTCTACAGTTTCTATCAAGCCAGTCTATTGCTGCATTTCCATAAGGTCTATAGTTCAATCAGGTACTTGTGGATGAGAATACTGCGTGAGGTCTACTGTTCACAGAACTACTAGTATGATTAGTAGGAAAAATATGTGGCAGATACTCAGAAATTATGGAATCCCAAGACAATTGATTGAGGTGATAAAAAGTTTGTATTTGTCATCAACAATAGTGATACAAACGCCTAATTGATTATCGAAAGAAATTCCAATTAACAAAGGATTGAGACAGATTTTGATAGATAGATTTTGATTTAAATATATTTAATTTATAATTTTTGTTTTGATTGTAAGCTATGTTTTATTTTTATTTCTATGAATTTCTTGAATAATTTTTTGTAAATTGTATTGATGGCAAATAAAAAGAATTGAATTGAAAAAAAAAGACAAGGATGTAGCCTTTCCCCAACACTGTTTAATTTGTATTTAGATGAAGTTTTGAAAGAATAGAGTAAGAAGGTGAATGCGGGAATAATGATGGGACACGAGTATTTTGTGAATACACCTCTTTTTGCAGATGACCAAATTCTTAAGGTGCGGACAGATATACGCTCCGCGAACATGAGCAATTCACTTTTAATCAGCTGACTATATCTTTATTTTTACAGAAACGGTATAAGATATAGATATAAAAAGCTTGGCATCAGCTGATTAAAAGTGAATTGTTCATGTTCGCGGCGCGTAAATCTGTACGCACCTTTATACAGGAAACAGAGGACGACCTGCAGTACTCCATATATCAATTTACAAAAATATGTGTGGAGTATGACCTTCGAATCTCAGCTACAAAGACAAAAGTGATGGCTTTCAAGGGAAAATGGCCAGTCCGAACAAAAATTGGGGTTGGAGATTCAATCTTGGATCAAGTTTAAGCCTTCACTTACTTGAGTTTTACTCTCACCTATGAAAAAGATGAAGATATTTCCAATAAGTTGAAAAAAATCCAATATATTTGTGGAACAATTCATAGAACATTGAAAAATAAAGTAAGGAGAGTCACAAAGCTGAAATTCTACAAGACCATGGCTATGCCAGTGTTGACGTATGGAAGCGAATCTTGGGTACTAGGTAGAAAAGAAATCAGCAGAATCCAAGCGGCTGAGATGCGCTTTCTAAAGCTGCGTACACATATTCGTGCTTCCAACCCGCACCGAGCACGCTCCTCCCTCGTACCGCCCTCGTACCACCATCGAACCACAGTCGCACCGCCCACGCACCCATCATGAACGTTACGGAAGATGTTAGATCTTCTCGCGTTCCCCGGTCGAACCATTGTTGCTCGCCGGTCGATCATCAATCGCTCTGCTGGAGTGACGTTCGGTTGCGGAGCAGAGCGACAGTCTGTACGCACCTTAAGGAGTGTAAAGGGATGCACAAGATTGGATCTACTCCGAAATGAGGACATTCGAGAGGAGCTTAAGGTTGAGCCACTGAATGAAGAAATTAAAAAATTTCGAAATAGATGGAAAGCGCACATCGACAGAATGCCAACCGGGAGAATCCCTGTGAAAGCACTCAACCATAATCCAGCGGGTAAGAGAGAAGTTGGAAGACCAAGGGAAAGGTGGTCTTAAAACATAGACACGATCATAAAGTTAAATTTTAATGATATTTTTGATCAATTTTAATTTCCAAGGCTATTTTAAAGATCGGAACAGGCAATCATGCCTATACCGTGAAAGTCAAAAGGAGAAGGATATGATTAGTCAGTACTGCCTCTACCTATTTCATTTCATTTATTCATAGACAATAGATACAATAAAGGCAAAAACAACAGGCATTCCCCAAAACTGCTTTAAACCTTAATTTGGAATACACAGTCTAGAGGTTATGTAAATGATAACTTAATTCACACACTATTTTGAGTCCAAAAAATGTATGTACTATAATAATATTGAATTTATCTGATTAATTAATTTCAAAATACAAATCCAAACAAAAATCCTCCTTCACAATCACAGAAAAATATTAAAAATTTTACTTGAATCAAAAAATTATATTATATTATATAATATATAGGACTTATATATATAATAAGGACCTATATAATATTATTGACTTGACAAATGATGACGTTGTCTATCATGTAAATTTACATTCTGTGACAATTAAAACACATTTATTCATTTCTTCGCATAATTAATATATTTATTGATATTTTCTACATAATTACTTGACAAATAAACTGATATCGGAAGAGGAAAAACGCCTCAATAATTTGCTGTAAAATCATTTTCTGAATAACTTTAAACCATCTACACTCAGGGACAATAAAAAATTATTTTCTGAATAACTTTAAACTTTAAACCATCCACACACAGGGACAATAGATACTATCACTATTTATCTCTTTTCTGTATAGGGATACTTTTTATAGAAATAGAAAGAAAAATAAAAATCTGATAAATAGTGCTAGTATTTATTGTCCCTGTGTGTAGATGGTTTAAAGTTTTAATTATTGGATGACCCTAATGACATTGTTCCTGGCACCCAGCTGAGACGTAGAGAGTGGTGTGGCCTCAACCGGTTCACAGGTGGGAAGGTGTGCTGAACTGATGACAGCATGGGGATACACATCTGATCCTCTGTGCCAATGTGGACAAATCCAATCAATGAACCACCTAATATCTGAGTGTCCACAACACTCCTATCATGGAGGGCTGTCGGCCCTCCATGATGCTGGAGAAGATGCGTGTCAGTGGCTCCAGAATGTTCTAAATTCTATTGGTATTTGAAATATTAAGTGTAAAATTATTTTTCTTTTTCTAATTTTGGCCTATGTGCATATGCATATATATAAGTTTAAAGTTATTCAGAAAATATTTTTTTATTGTCCCTGAGTGTAGATGGTTTAAAGTTATTCAAAAAATGATTTTCCAGCAAATTATTGATCATGTTATTGAATTATGTTTCACGAAACATGTTGTGATTAAATAATTCAAAAAGGTACTGAGATTTTTATTTTTCTTTCTCTTTCTATTTCTATACTAGCACTACTTTAGCCTCCATTAGTGACAGGACGCCATCACACCGGGACAATTGAGGGATTTTTACTAGCCTCCACTAATGGCCTCCACTATTGTCCTTTGTTTACCTGTTATCTCCAACTCCGACCAATGAGTTTTCTTCCCAGTAGCCGCTTCTTCGGCTGACATAATAATATGATTTCTTCTTGTAGTATTACTCTCATATTTATCCTTGTGATTCCTCGACATACTGGTATCTGAAAAAATAACAAATCACAACATTAAGCTCACCCCTCAAATATAGAACATTTCTAAACAATACAACGCAATAGAAATGATTGATCATTATTGCTGATATGATATTATAATAACAAGAACAGTAAAATATGGGAGAAATCTAATTAGATTTGCAATGACACTTTACTATAGAATTCATTTCTATTGGATGTTATTGTTGGAATTATAGAATAATTGTGCATGTATCTCTATTTAACTGTATTTCTGGATTTGTATGGCTGGTCCGTGAACAAATAAAATGATTATTTATTTAATTAGATTTGAAATTTGAATGATAATCTTTCAAAGAATACAAAAGATTTTTAAAAAAGCGGAAAGCTTGGTATACATGACATGAAACAGGTTACACTGCTTTCAGAACTGAGAGAAGGACGTAACAAAAAATGTAAAAAATCATAGAAATTTTGAAAAATTCCTTAGAAGAATGTAATTTTTGCTAAAATTTGGGTAGTGAATGATTTCGGTCTGAGCCTGTTTTCCTCTTTTAATCATTTCAAAGAAGAATCATTTTTAAAGCATGAATAAGGAATGAAAATTGAGAAATTATAGCATATGTTTTGACACTTCTATATTTCTGAATATGTTGGTATATGAACTAGGGTAAAGTTCAGGAAATCAATTTAGTAGAGATGATTAAAATTAAAAGAAATCAAGAAATATAGAACATCATTTAGGTTTTTTAGATGCATGCAAGAAAATACAGAGAAGAACATTGTCCTTTTTGGAGTCGCGATTCCCTTGTTGAACCAATGAACTTTGGACATCTTTTCCAACACAAATCTGTACCTATCAGGTCATGACTCCGAGAAAACAGATCGACCAGGTATATTTTTACATCAATTTACATAATCATTACAATTTACATCTCTCATTTCTAGTACATTACCATGTATGAGATTCTCACATGTGAGTCGATTACCATTTATCAGATTCTCACGTGTATTTTCAAGTCTAAACTGGATTTGTGAAAAATGTTTTGAGGTTTGACTTTGAAAGGCAAATTAAAAGATATATCCTGATATACAAATAGCGTCTATTTTGCTCATTTTTCATGAATAATTCACTCTTTCTAGACATAACAGACAAAGATTTCAAACGCTTCTACAGATACAGCTCTATCCTATTGCTATCCTCCAAGAGTCTAGACCTATTTTAAATTCCAGAAGAGATTATTTGCATGATATCAGGATAACTTATTAGTAGTTAGCTAACATAATATTAATTACTGAATTTTTGAGACACTTAATTCGTAGCATAACTATTAGAAAAATCTAATCATAGGCTCAAGCATTTAAAACTAGCTAAATTTGTAAATTAAAAAATTCGGATAAGCTACTGTGCGTTCGAAAAGTCCCTGTGCACCAAGTGACATGACGGGAATAGTTTCACGGTTAGGTTGGTTCCCTCCTTTTTCTTCTTCCTCTTCTTCTTCTTCTCCTTCTCTTTCTTCTTCTTCTTCTTCTTCTTCTTCTCTTCCTCCTACTCCTCCCCCTCCTCCTACTCCTCCTCCTTCTCATCCACCTCCTCCCACTCCACGTCATCATCCCGCTCCTCCACCTCCCACTCCTCCTCCTCTTCCTCCAACTCCTCCTCCTTTCCTTTTCCTTCTCTCCATCACCTCCTATTTCTTCTCCTACTCCTCATCCTCCTCTTCCTACTCCTACTCATCCTTATCCTCTTCATCCTCCTCCTCCAACTCCTCCACTCACTCCTCCCCCTTTCCATTCTCATTCATCTCCTTCTTCTCTTCATCCTTCCCATCCTCCTCCCCATTCACCTCCTCGTTCTTCTCCTTCATCTTCTTCTCCATCTCTTCACCTCCTCCTCCTCATTCTCATTTTTCCCTAGTCACAATTCCACTGCACAGCGACTTTCCGAACGCACTGTATATTATTTGTTCATTAGCGATGAATTACATAATGACAGCGAAAAAGCAATCTATTTTTAGTTGATATAATAGCAATAAATACCTGTCCTACTAGAATAGCCCATAAATGCATAACAAATACAATATTACGAAAATTAAGGAAACATAATTCCAAGTTTCTGCATAAATATAAAGGGAATAAATGGATTTTAAACTAGAATGGAGGAAAAAGGTTTTTCGAACTGAATAAGTTGAAAGACTGTGGTGTGTATCTATTCTTTCCCACTATTAATTCAAAAAACACTAGAATGGAGGAAAACTTTTCAAGTTTCAATTCTTTCAAGTCGAAAGACTGTGGTGTGTATCCATTCTTTCCCACTATTAAATTTATTCAAAAAACACTGCAGGCATAATTTTTGTAGTAACGATCGTTTCGACCTGGTGTGGGCTGCATCATCAGACTGAAGAAATTGAGCTGAGTCATTTTCTGGTGAGACACGATAATCAAAAAGGTCGAAACGATAGTCACTGCAAAAAGTGCGTGTTTTCTCTAATTCAAAGTGCTATTAAGATTAAACCATTTTGGAAACACAAATCAATAGCCTAATTAATAAAAACAATATAAACTTGTACTACCCTTTATTATTAAAAACTTTAAAATATTTCAACGACTATTTTCGACCATAGGTTATTTTCAAGTTAAAATGTAGAAAATAAATGAATAATTTGACCTATGGCAAGAATCAAGAACTGGCCTTACGTGACATTTTTTCCAAAAAACGTGACATTTTTTCCAAAAAACGTGACATTTTTTCCAAAAAACGTGACATTTTTTCCAAAAAACGTGAAATTTTTTCCAAAAAACGTGACATTTTTTCCAAAAAACGTGACATTTTTTCCAAAAAACGTGACATTTTTTCCAAAAAACGTGACATTTTTTCCAAAAAACGTGGCATTTTTTCCAAAAAACGTGACAATTTTTCCAAAAAACGTGACATTACACAAGCTGCAAACTTAATCTTAGCTGCCGCTAAGAACCTGGCCGTATATGCGAAAAATGTGGAGTAGAAACTAGTCGTTAAATTTTTTAAAGTTTTTAATAATAAAGGGTACTACAAGTCAGTGGCGTAACGTACACCCCCGCTGCCCCCGTGGCGCGGGGGGCCCGGGCTAGAGCCCGGATAATATGTAGGCTAATATAGGTTTTCTGAAAAAATAAAATTATTCGGTCTAGGGGGCCCGGGTTAGGGCCCGAAATGATAATTAAATATTGCATACTTTAAAAAGAAAAATTAAATAATCATGGAAGTAACTTTTGATAAAAAAGAATAAGTTTTATTGTGGAAAATGACAGGTTTCATTCATTGTGTAAGAAGAAATTTAATATGCAATAGAAAAATGTTATCAGTCTGGTTATAAATTAATATCAAGAGAATACAAGTAGAAAATAATGAATAAGGCAAGAAAGAAAAACAAACATTGTTCAAATCTACTCGTAATAATAATTATAGTTCCATTGACAGAGCTTCAATAATTGTGTGCTGGTAGTGAGCTTATTGAAAAATTAGGAATGTTGTTTGTTTACAAATCATTAAAATTTATACATCCGGTGAGACAATCCAGACTGAGACTATTCAAACCACTTACTTATAGATAAGATTTACTTCTTTTCTCTCTGATTCAAACAAAGATTGCTTATTGCAACAAACATTCCTTATTGAAAAATTAGGACTATTCAAACCACTTACATATAGATAAGATTTACTTCTTTTCTCTCCGATTCAAACAAAGATTGCTTATTGCAACAAACATTCCTTATTGAAAAATTAGGAATGTTGTTTGTTTACAAATCATTAAAATTTATGCATCCGGTGAGACAATCCAGACTGAGACTATTCAAACCACTTACTTATAGATAAGATTTACTTCTTTTCTCTCTGATTCAAACAAAGATTGCTTATTGCAACAAACATTCCTTATTGAAAAATTAGGAATGTTGTTTGTTTACAAATCATTAAAATTTATACATCCGGTGAGACAATCCAGACTGAGACTATTCAAACCACTTACATATAGATAAGATTTACTTCTTTTCTCTCTGATTCAAACAAAGATTGTCAGAATGGTTCTAAAGTAGATCGTTATCTTTATTTACTATCTTCAAGTAAGCATTGGAGGAAAGAAATTATTTTCCCATTGAATTCCTGAACATATATACCCTATATGTAATTCACTCATGAAAGATGTACGTTCACATTAGAGTTTAATGATTGGGATTTAAGGGAGAAGGGGGCTGGAGAACGGTGGTACGATTTTAGAAGATGGGCCCGGAATTTTTTTTGGGGGGGCCCGGTTTGGAAACGTTACGCCACATCTACAAGTTTTTATCAATTTGTACAAAAGTGGCCCTAGCCCATAATATAAGTGAAGTGTTTTTACCAATAGAAATAATACATAGTTAGAACATAGATTAATAAGATTACAGCACAATAGAGTATTGGCTTCATAAACATTCAAACTCACTTTTTTATTTGAGATTAGAGCAGTAATTGAACAACAAGAAATCAGTTTTGATTGAAATTGTTGCAAGCGGAAAACACTGAATATCGTGGAGTTACAGAGCAAACGTAGGCCTACAATACGTTGGGAGGAATCGAATTTTGAGCAAACGTGGAAAAACTGATTCAATATATTGGGCAGATAAATTGCAGAGATGCTGAACAACAATGGATAAGAAGGTGGTGGACCTAATCAACTATTTGTGGCATGGATCCAACATTCATTCGATAACAATGCAAATTGTTCAACGCCCACGAGTCTGCAACAAAAGTCCACAATTGGCAAAATTTGAGACTATCATGAACACTATTTGAGAGAAAATAATTGAAAATCTATAAATCCACAAACGGTCGATCTAGTTTAGACATACATAGGGTTTTCCTAATTTTGTCTACTGATTGCGGCCGTATAGTTGTAGCTACAAGTTGAGACTTGGGCCCGGTTGCACAAAAGCCTGTTAAATTTTAACCGTGATTAAATGCTCCGATAACAAATCAGAGGAACCTTCTTTTCAAAAACGCCATCTCTGTGGCATTTAATCATGATAAAAATCTAGCATGCTTTTGTGCAACCAGGACTTGATATTGTAAAACAACTGGTTTACTAAAACAATTATGAGAAACTAGTTTTGGTTATTACACCAGTCTTTAGTAAACTCAGTATCTACAACTCTGTAAGTGACAAATTGGTTTCTCATTTATTCGGTATGTCTTTCCAAATTACCGTGGAAAGCAGTAGCGTCCAAAAACCAGTTCAGTACAAATGATGAACTATTGTTTTATCAGAATAATAACTAGTAGTTCTGTGAACAGTAGACCTCACGCAGTATTCTCATCCACAAGTACCTAATTGAAATTATAGACCTTATGGAAATACAGCAATAGACTGGCTTCTCCACACATCTGTGTAATCACTTGTCAGATGATTTATGATGAATAATTCTATAGTCCGATTTTTATTCTAATATTGGAGTATGAAGGAGGCTCCTTTTTCCTATTATCCTTGAAATGCAAAATTTCAAAAAACCTTGTATATACATCGACGCGCAATAAAAAAGGAACATACCTGTCAAATTTTATGAGAATCTATTACCGCGTTTTGCCGTAATGCGCAACATATAAACATTTAAACATTAAGAGAAAAAATGCCAAACCATCGACTTGAATCTTAGACCTCACTTCGCTCGGTCAATAAAGGTCTGTGCCCATCTTACGGTGGCAATAACCAGTCTACCGAGAGGACTGATCGCAATGTGGTAAGCAAATTTAAAGAATGCAAGTTTTTGAAATTTGTAAATTCGGCAAATGTTTGGACACCCATCTGCCAAGAATATTGTCGCTGTACATGAGAATCCTCTTCAGGAAAATCCTTCACAATTTTTGGCAATTTCTATACTGTGATAACGAGTCTCTAGATAGCACAATAACTCGGTCTCTCCGACTTCTTATTCTTGTTCCTCTTCTCTTTCTTATTCTTCCTGTCCTCTTCTTCAAATTCATCTTCTTCTTTCTTTAACAAACACCCAACTACTACATAATATTAAGTTTTTAAATTATTCAATTAAAAAAGAATATTGCAGAAAGAATAAGATAGACCAATGAAATCATTGACGAAAACACCAAATACTCACGAAAGATAATCTGTCTTATCAAATGGATAATGAATGGAACTAACACAGAAATTTTTCACAATCTAGCCAATTTGGCAATTTAAATAATTTCTAAAAAAAAAACCAACGTTACCATGAAAAAGCCTATCTATACTCTATCGTTCATCTTGGAAAATTGCAGGATTTCTATTCAACAATCAACGAATTCAGGATCTGCACAAATATCACAAGTGATATATTTTTTTTTATTTTATAGTCACAAGCGAATCTTCATTTTATGAAAAGTCTCACAATTACATACAGACTCAACGTACTAGCTAAACAATAATTGTGATGAAATGATAATGTTTTCTAGTTTAGGCTGGCAATTAAGGCTGCTGAATTGCAAGACATTTGGCCTACATAAATCGATGCTGACTTATGCAATACAAATCTGCAAAGCTGATTAAGATTGTAAGATCAAAAAAGCTCGAATTGGCAAGATGAAAGCTACAGAAAGCTCATGAAGTTAATAATATATTGGAAAGAAAAAACAACGAAAAGTAATCAAATCTCACATTTGGCTTGTAAATTAAGGGATGTTTCACTGGTTATCTGAAGTTAACTTTAGCTGAATTATTTATTTAATCAATTAAGAGTCACAAGTCGTTATATAGATATATTATATAATATATACTATATATTATTGGTCAGATCAACTCTAAACCTGAACGCAAAATTAAACATGTGCTCAATAGATAATACTTCTAAGTCGTGTAAATTGGGGAGAGTTCAACAGAGAGGAAAAACTGAATTCACTATTGTTAGGTTTTGAACGTCAAAATGTCAATCAAAGCATGAATTAATATAAAGATTTTTCTGTAGTTTAGTACCTATATTACTGGGCCATGTTGATTGAAATATTTTGAAAAATATATTTTAACCAACGCAAGTTTTATATGTGTTTGACCAAGTAAAGCACTAGATGACTAGGACCAATTTAACTCTGCTTACTAACATACAATAAAGATTTCGTGAACAATTTCATAAAACCTTTTTTCTCTTTTCATATAAATATGGTTACGGTTACAAGAAGCTCAAAAGCGATTTTGCATGAATACATGCTAGGCTATTTCAAAGATTTTGTGAGGCCATCTCAATTTCAATTATACTATTTTCGAATTGTTCTTCTTTTAACTGTAGGTTTAAACAGGTTTTATAGTGAAAAATCCGTACTTCTTAGTGCCGGTTGCACAAACGCCGTTTAAATTTTAACCGTGATTAATTTCACGAGAACCAATCAGAGAAGCCGTATTTTCTAAAAGGCCTTCTCTGATTGGTTCTCGTGAAATTAATAACGGTTAGAATTTAACCGGCGTTTGTGCAACCGGGCCTTAATCTTGTAAATTAAATATATATGAGAGTCAGTTCATATTCTACAAATATTTCAGTGAAAATCTTTACTCTTCAATCTTGTAAATTAAGGAGATATGAGAGTCAGTTCATGTTGTCACAAAGACTCGAGATGATGAAAGAAAGGTTCAACTAACAATAGAGGTTTAATACGGAAGTGAGTGAAATGTCAAGATAGGAAATACAAAGCGCAGGTTAAATAATGTATTACTAGCAAAACGAACAAAAACTCAACTGGAAGCAACAACAACTCTTTCGCCAACAACACACTAGTGTTTTAGGAAAACGGCAACAACCGAGTGCTATGATTCTTCTCCTTACTTGCTGACATGAAATAGGCCAACGTTTCACCATCTTCTTCATCGGCGAAAGCTTTTGACAGCATATTAATTGACAACCAAAGTGACAACAGTGTTGACTGCTACAACAACACTTCTTGCTCTCTCAGCCACTCAAGCTGACAACAGACAAACATTCAATAAATGACCAAACAACACACAGCACTCAAATGCAACGTCAGCAAAATTACTTGGAATGAAGTTAAGTGTGACGTTGAAGACAAAATGCAAGTTAAAACAGAATCTGGTTAATGGAAGGGTTGGCTAAATTATTTTATAAAAGTTCACTGCATGGTCGAATTAGATTTCCATCTACTTTGGCTAAAGAAACATTACACTTTTTGTGTAGTTGAGAAGTTGATATTGTGGTAATTATTCATATTGCATGAAAAAGACTAGGAAATTGTCAAAAAACCACTGATTTATTGATAATTGGAAAGACCGGTTTCGGTTATTACACCATTGTCAATCTCTGATAAACATTTAAATAATGAGAAACATTACACATTGATCTATGAATATTGTACGTGGATAACGATCCAAGCATAGAGAAGCGGCGAAGGTAGCGTATCAGAGCACTACCTCCGTAAACAAAGCCGTAGTGCATTCGTGTGACGTCAGCACAGGTAGGGCTCCTACACCAATAAAAATTCGTTGATTTCAGTTGATCTATAGTGAGGTCCACGTTATAATGGCAGTAGATAGAGATAGGAGAATAGCGTTGCCGATTATCTGCATTTATTAATTATATTTCTACACTGCCAAAAACATATCTGTCATCGTTGTGGAACTAGAAAAGGATAGTACCACCGGCTTTATCGAATGATAGACAAGGATAGCAAAACCAAAGTTGATCAAATACTGTGATTATAACGTGGACCTCACTATATATCAGCTAGTGTTTTCATTGGTGTAGGAGCCCTACCTGTGCTGACGTCACAGAAATGCTCTACGGCTATATTTGCGGAGGTAGTGATCAGAGAAGGTAGTTAAGAGTTGAGAGAGTGGAAAAGTAACGCACCTATTAAAATGTGTCAGAACATAGTGAAGCGGTTGTAAAGAGAAATTGGCGACCACGCGTAGCAAGCGCTGTCATTTATACCCTTAAGCTGCATTCCCACAGTGACCGGTAAAGTAAGAATATTATTCCCTTGCATTTAATCACGGTTAAAATTTAACAGGCTTTTGTGCAACCGGGCCCAAGTTCTAATGGGTCTGTTCATACTATTAGTAATTCTATTTTCACTGTCACTGATAGACTATGTGGTAATCCACAATCGGACTGTTCCCACTCAGCACGGCCTAGCGTGTATGAATAATCTAATTTGAACTTATAGGAATTATATTCCTACTGTAGCGGTCACTTTCACTGGATTCAGCTAAAAGCAGCTTATTCGTTTAGGAAAATTAGGCTACAACTAATTTTAGCAGATTGCAACGGACTTATTGTAGGAAAACACTTACTGGTGTCAACATGTATAGACGGGGAGAGAAGAGATGGGCGACCAATAATTTAAATCACGTCTTTTTTCATCATTTTCCATTTACAAAACATCGGTCTGAATGGAAATTAATGGGAAGCAACGTAATGAAAAGCTTCAGCCACCAGTAAATTGCCTTCTCTACCCTCCCCGACTATAAGCTGAATTCATTGAAAATGACCGGTACAGTAGGAATATAATTTCAATAAATTCAAATAGGCTTATTCATATACGCTAGGCCTTAGTGAGTGGGAACAGTCCAATCAGAACTCATCAAATTATATATTATTTGTGCCGGTCACTTTTTCTGTTGTGTGGGAATCTAATTCAAAATTGTTTAGGTTAGGTTAAGTAGGCTACAACTAATTTTAGCAGATTGCAACGGACTTATTGTAGGAAAACACTTACTGGTGTCAACAAAGAAAATGTATGTGACCATGTTTAAAATCGGATCCATAACTTGAAAATATCAGCTTTTGTATACTCAATAATTAAGACTTACTAGGCAAACAAAAATTGTTAATATTAATGAAAAGTGTATTTTTTCGCCATATTCAAACTACAAAAATACCTCATTCAAAACTAACGACCAAGTTTCTTATGAGTAAAAGAGAGGGGCGTCGTAGATTGATTTTGACTTGGCACGTAAAAGATGTTTTCCATGCAACACGAATAAAGATTTTTGATGCATTATTACATTTTTGATGATATAATAAAGCCTATGCTTGTATTTGGGGTAAAGGGACAGACAATTTTATGCGCACAGTGCATTACAATCAGCAGTTCCCAAATAGCATGATCAACACTATCTGTCTCGGGACACGGAAGTAAATATCCATGTAGCTTAAAAGGTTCTGTTTAATAATGTTATAAAATTAAAAGGTTAGGTTAGGTTTTTGGTTTTGAATAGCAATAGTTTGTTATTATTCAATATCATCATTGGTGCTATATTTGATATTTTCAATATCGATAATAGGAACAAAAAATACGGAACTGTCCCCCAGTTACTTACAGGCTTACAACACAGTTGACTTGAGAGGATCATTTTAGTAACAAGCTAATAACACAAAAAAATAATATTGTACAAGGGCATTTATAGTTCTGATTAAAACATAGTAATGGGAAGCTGATTGAACTAATTATTAGAAAACTGGTTGCTCAATCTGATATTGATACAACAGTACTATGTTTATAACCCCAATTCAACTTTTACATCAATAAATTTTCTGGAATAGAAATTGGATAACGAAATCTTCTAAGATACAAAATTGAAAACAAAAAAATAATAGGAGCTTAAAATTATGAATGACACATTTATTTGTCTATTCCGATTCTAATGATAGGTTATACAACAAAAACCGTACTCCATCACCGTTGTATGACAAAGATGGATTTAGTCAAAACTTCAAGTCATTCGTGGCTTAAATTGAAAGAAACCGTAATATAAGAAAAAAGATGAGAGATCAACAAATGATTATTCAATACCATTATTTCAGGTCATAAACTGAAAAATGAGTACTGTAGGTCACTTAGCCTAGAAAAGTAACTTCCAACATCATGACGGGTGAGACTAGAAATTGGAATTACAAAGATCTTATAATTTGAATATTTCAGACAAATAACAGGAACCCACCTTCATCTACCTCAGAGGCCAAATCAACGGAAACTGCAGATTCGGATCAAAGTATTGTCTTTTACCTCCTGATAAACAAAACAACTCAACAACATATACAAAATCACGATCGACTCTCACCCTCGCCTCAATACTGAAAACTGAACAGGACAGTGTGACTGTGAAGAGAACAAAATTCTGTTACGCCCGCTATGTTGGTAGACGTTTGGAGTTATAATTTCTTTATAAAAAACATACCATCTTTCAATTTTTTCAAAAAATAAAAACTAAGTCCCTCTCAAAATTATTTCTATTTTAATATTAGAATTTGGCTTGAATCTTGTCATAGTTCATTTTCAAAAAAAAGTCATATACTGGAAGACAAGAATCACTATGGCATTGGCTGATCATTTTCACATGTTTCACTTCTCAGGGCATTCTACCTCAATGCAACCAAAGAAACAGAGTGAAAAAACTGTTCAATTTGCCTTTGAAACGATTTATTATAGAAATTCATAAAGGTCTGTTAAACTATTCATTCAGGTTTACCCTACCTCACTAAACCAATTCATTCATCTCTGACAATCTTTTGTTCTCTGTGACGCAAATTACATGAATAAACGGTCAACCTTTATAACGGAGAATTTTTTACTCACTTTTGATGATGTGTGTCTCTGAAAAGCTTATTTAAAAATAAACAAGAAAGAAATCGAGTTGAAATTGAAAAATAGATTTGAAAAAATATATATCAAGGATAAAGAAAAATCTTTACAATTTCTTTCAACAACACAATAAATTTAGGGAAATTTTGGACTATGGTAAAACTACTAAAGTGGAAACACTGAGACAAAGCTCGTCTGCTCTGCTCGGCACGTCGTCACTTTGCTTGGATGACGGTGTAAAACTAAAATAAATCAGTTTGTTTTGATCTGTTTAAATTTTCATCAGCAATAATGTTACGCAGTACTGCTAGTTTGATTCGCAAACAGTTATTCCAAATGGAGTAAGTAAAAAACAATTATCATTTTTTAATCTGGTAATTACCACAATTAATAACTACTTATCTACTAATATTGAGCATAACTCAATATTTCCTTATAATGTTCTGGAGTTTGGAGGAGTTATAAAAATTCTTAAATTTATTCACAGAAAGAAACTGTTCATATTACCGGTTTTAAGTTGTTACTACATGTTCTTGTCCTACTCTAAAGCATTTTCACTGCATTTTGTTTTATTAAATATTCGTGTTTTACCATCGACTATAGAAATTATTATTATTATTCTAACCATCTAAATTTAGATACCAAAGCTAGATTACATTGTAGAAACCAATCAAGTTATGATTTGTGGTTTATTATTCTGGTGACAAAAAATGTCTGCAACATAAGTAACACGGCGCTACTCCCAATCATGACAAAACTAAAAATGTTCTAAAGTTTAAATTAGTGTTATTGCTCTGTTAGTTCTTTTTCCTAAGATAGATAATTATAGACATTAATTTAGGCAAATACTTATGACCTTTTGATCAAGGAGCATTGACCTGTAGTGCCAAACTTATCTAAAAGTTAAAAATATTTTGAATATAACTCATCTTACATTATTATTTTTCAGTTAAATTTATATTAATACTTCTCAATTGTGGAAGTGTTAGAACTAACAGAATTGAACAGCCAAAGAACATAGACTCTACACAAAATTTGAATATAAAATGTCCATAAATATTTTCCTATATCAACCTTAAATGTAATGTAAAAAACATTTCAATAAAAAAAATTATATTGGTTTGCAGAAACTTACGAGCTTACAGCAAAGTTGGTGACTTGGGCAGTGGTGCGGGGAAGGGCGGAGGTGGAGGAGGTTCCATTAGAGAGGCTGGTGGCGCTTTTGGCGCAATGGAGGCAGCACATGAAGAAGAATACTTCTACAAGCAAGTAAGTTCAATATCAATCTTTCATTAATAACAATTGTACAAAAAATGTCAAATTGTTGACGAGATAAAAGTGAGGTGTTTGATTTGGGTGGGACACGTTGAGAGAATGGCCCATATGAATAAAGTTGAGAATTTGCTCATACTTCTAAAATATGGAGCATTTGCTTCATTTTCTATGAATAAACGTGAACAAAACCTTTTGCTTATGCTCATCAAAAAAAAGTTTGATCAATGGCTCAAAAGTAAAAGCTTTTGCTCAAAATTGTATGAATAAACTAGAGCATTTTCTCAACTTTTGAAGCAAATGCTTCAAAAAAAGTGAGTCTAGTCTAGAGCAGCTTATCACATTTTGCTCAAAGTAAAATGGCTCAACTTATTCGTATGAGGAAGAGGAAACTATACCAGATACTATCACAACCAATAGTGTAGAACTATAAAACTCTTTTTAGATTCAACCATGATATATATCGCCATTATTCCTACAAAAGAATAAATACAAAAGCTACTATAAAGATAACCATCACAAAATAGAAAATAGGCATTTAAGAATATGAGAGTGTAGACGATTATAAGAAGGCTATTGATATTATAAGAATATGCTGAAGATTAGCCTAATATAGAGATGACATTTTTTCACTCTATTATTTTAAAATTCTAAACTCAAGTTACTCAACTAACCTAAAACTGTATTCATAAAAAATAGAAAACAGAGCAGACGACGCAAACACAAGCGGTGCCCCCTGTTTGCATATTTAGCGCTTCCGTGAGCTATAAATATAAATTAAGGCTATAAAAGAGAATCAGCTGATGAAAAATCTTTGAAATACGTGAGCATTTGCTCCAGAGTTCAGGAGCATAAGGTAAGAGTATAAGGTAAAGCCTTTTTCATATGAAAATGAGATGCTTTTGCTTCTACCTTTTGCTCATGAGCAAAACCTTATGCTCAATGCTTTTGCTCATGAGCATTTGCTCTGGTTTTATTCATATGGACCATTGTGTCAACTGAAGAGTCGTGAGGAAATGTCTTCAGAAACAACCCAGGAAGGAGAAGGCCCAGGAAGGAGAAGGCTGAAAGGATTGTAGGCTGGAGGCCGATATTAGGAAGCTGGGTGTCAGGGGATGGAAGCTTAAGCCAACCGATAGAGATTAGAGGAGAGGCTTTTTGAAGGAGGCCAAAGGCTCTGAATTGGCTGTAGCGCCAATGAGTGAGTAAGTATTACTAACAATAAATTGGTAGTGGCCATAGTCAACGCTGGCTTTATAATTCGGTGGCCCAGGTCGAATCCCGGCCCGGGCAAGATATTTTTCTCTCCCGTGTTTTGGAAGGACGGTATTAAGCAGTCGGTCCCAGCTGCCTTAAAACAGTTAGGTCATTTCAGAGGCACTGAAATAGATCAGGTGGACCTGAAAACTCTGAGACAGCCAAGTCACACGATATTAGAATCAATTTTTCATTGATAAGGGTCGAAACATCGTGGAGCGCGAAGGTAGAAGGTTGCTGTAGAGTGTTGAAAAGTAATGTAAATGTGTCAGAACATTTTGGTGCGGCGACGGTAGGGTAGAAGGAAGAATCGAATAGAATAGTTGTCTATTTTTACCTAGGAGGGCGGAGTTAGGGCGCGGCCGGCCCTCTCTTATACTCAACCCTTCAGGAAGCGGAGACGTTTTCAATACTCAGGTATCTTCTCTGATACTCTCTACCTTCACTGCTCCACTTTATTTTGACTATAAAATATCAGGCTTCTGCGTGAACAATCGCAATCCTAAATATTAACTTAAATTTAAATTCCAAACTTGTAGTCTACTGTATTTAAAAAAAATCTCATCCAGAATGAACTATAAACTAACATTTAGTTTAGTTTTTCTCAAGGAAAGTATTGCTTTCCGAAATAAATTAAGGTACCCCAATTTCTAAATTATTCTAGGTATACGTTTCAAGGTCCCCTGAGTCCAAAAAAGTGGTTTATGGGTATTGGTCTGTATGTGTGTGTGTGAGTGTATGTGCGTCTGTGTACACGATAACTCATCTCTCAATTAACGGAATGACTTGAAATTTGGAACTTGAGGTCCTTACACTTTAAGGATCCGACACAAACATTTTCAATCAAATGCAATTAAAGATGGCGGCTAAAATGGCGAAAATGTTGTCAAAAACAGGGGTTTTCGCGATTTTCTCAAAAACGGCTCCAACGATTATGATCAAATTTATACCTAGAAAAGTCACTGATAAGCTCTATCAACTGCCACAAGTCTCATATCTGTAAAAAATTCAGGAGCACTGCACCATCTATGCAAAGTTTGATTTTAGATATCCAATTATTAGGCTTCAGATACAATTTAAGCGAAAACTTTCAAGTCGAAAAGATTAGCATGAAAATCTCTACAATTAATGTTCAGTAACATTTTCACCTAAAATTGAAAATAAGCTCGAAATTCGAGAAAATAAGATTATTCAATTGCAAACTGTTGGCAACTGTTGATTCTATTAAATCATTCACTATGAGATAGCAGACTTCGCGTGTCTGCAGCGCTATTGTCCTGTCACCAGCTGGCTCAGATCTTAGAAAAGTAGACTTAAGATGCGCGGGAACACTAGCGTCAGTTGATCAATTTTCAAAACGGCAAGGAAAGTTGTGTGAGTGCACAACACCAGATTTTTGTTTATGCGGATCCCATTCGGCTGCGTACGTGTATAGTCAAAATAGCAATTTTCCCAAACAATAAATCGTATCTGTATCATTTCCATTCATATCGTATCCAGTATTAATCTTACTGTTATATTGAATGAAACGACGTACGATACCAACTGAGTGAATGCGATACAAATAGATAGATACGATTTGTTGTTTGGGTAAGTTGCTATTTTGACTATACGCATTCGCAGCCAAATGCGGATCCGCACAAACGAAAATGTACATTAAACCTATTATACTATAGGTTGAACCCTAAGCTTGAACCCTGGACAAAAAATAGAATAAACATAGCTTATGCTATATTTTCTCTATGTTTGAACAATGTGATAACGAACAGAATACTGCAAGTTGAGTGTAAAATAATCGTATGTTGCGTTGGAGAACTGAGGTTTCTAAATTTAGACAGCCTATGCGGCTGAACTTTAGGTTATAACTCTCCCTTGTTTATGTCAAAGGTTAAGCTGTCATGTTTGACAGATTACTCCCAACTGCTTGCATTCATGACTGATATGACGAGTTTATTTTACAACACGGCTCTCATTATTTAGTGTAAGAGATTGGAGTTATTATGGTACTCTCTTTAGGCATTAGGCAATTATGATCATAACATTCGAAAATCTTAACATTATCATAGAGAAACAATAGCGTAAGTAGATATCCCATGGTATAGGGAATTTATGTCGCAACTTTTACTGTTATCTCAAGCCGATTACTGTTGATTATTGTCAATTTTCACTGTTTTGTTGGAGTGAGAGTGTATGAACGGCACAATTTGAGAGACTACCAGCGTCACACAGCTGCATAGGAAAGAACTATGTGAACTATCGGCTTGGGATAACAGTAAAAGTTGCGACATAAACGCCCTATACCATGGGATATCTACTTATGCTATCGTTTCTCTATGACATTATTTAGTAATCTGATTTTGCGTTCCAATGTAATCGCACCTATATATATTTGTTGTAGAACTGATGTTCCAGTTCTCTAGAAAATCATTTCTAGAACAAATAATATACATGTGTAATTTCCCTGTTGTATTTTCATGTTATGATATTACATCATGTTGGCAAACATGCTTTCAAGTTTAGACCATGCAGATAGATAATCTAATTGACTTGAAAAGCCAATACAAAAATAAACTATTGCCCAATTAATCTCGAATGTTTCTCAATTTCTGTATGATGGCTACTTTCCAACTGGGCAGTCAGCAATTATTGTTTACAAAACTTTACAAAAATAATAATTTTCCTACAGTTACGTTGAAAAGTGGGCATTCCTGCACTGATTACAGAACGCAAAGAATCACTTTTCCGCTCTAGTGCGGGAAAAATTTTTCTGCACTCCAGATTTGCAACATGGCAACGCAAAATACTTAGTAGGTTATATGGAGCAACAATGCAGCAAAATCAAAATGAAGTTGGTAACAGTGAGTGGGCTGCTATAGTGAGCAGAGGTGCAACGAAGCACAACGCGCTAATTATTAATCATATATTATAACCAAGGACAACATTTTTATTCAATTTGACAATAAATTAAGTTTTTTATCAATAATAAAATTACACAGAAAAACATTTGATGCATTTCAGGCAATTTTACCCATAATTACCCACTTTTCATATTCAATGGTAACTGTAGGAAAAACTTAATGTGAAATACGTGCGCAAAGTTCCTCTGCTGCACTCAAGAAACCATTCCGCCCTCGCCTACGGCTCGGGCGTAAACGTTTCTTTCGGCGCAGCAAACTGTCACTTTGCGCACTAGTTGCACAAATAACTATTAACAGTCTGCGCAGTATATGCATTTTTTCAAACTTCTTCAAATGAATTCAACTTGAAAATACACCATATTGAAAATATTGCCTATTCACTATTCAAAAACTTCAAGCTACTCTGTTGCTGTAAATGTTATTATACACGCTAATTATTTTTAATGTGTAATATGAATGTGTAGATGGTAGAAAGATAAGTTGGAATTTGGTTAGGGAGATGATTTAATACACCATTATTAAACAATTGAAGACAGTCTTTCTCTAACGTATCATAAGTTACTCAAAGCAGGTAAATTAAATGAACCTACGTATAGTGATTATTTGAATCTATTGTTGGTTCATAGAAAACACAAAAATCTGGTGTGGCGCACTCACACAACTTTCCTTGCCGTTATGAAAATTGATCACCTGACGCTAGTGTTCACGCGCATCTCAAGTCTACTTATAAACAAAGATCTGAGCCAGCTGGTAACAGGACAATAACGCTGGAGACATACGAGGTCTGCTATCTCTTCATAGTGAATGATAAAATAGAATCAACAGTTAGCAATTGGAATAATCACATTTTCTCGAATTTCGAGCTTATTTTCAATTTTAGGTGAAAATGTTATTGAACATCAATTGTAGAGATTCTCATGCTCAATCTATTCCACTCGAAAGTTTTTGTTTAAATTGTATCTGAAGTCTGATAATTGAGAAGCTAAAATCAAACTTTGCATGGATGGGGCGGAGCTCCTGAAATTTTTACAGATATAGGACTTGTGGCAGTTGATAGAGCTTATCAATAACTATCTTAGGTATGAATTTGATCAAAATCGTTGGAGCCGTTTTCGAGAAAATCGCGAATACCCTGTTTATGACAACATTTTAGCCGCCATCTTGAATCGCATTGGATCGAAATTGTTCTTGTCGGATACTTATAGTGTAAGGACTTTAAGTTCCAAATTTCAAGTCATTCCGTTAATTGGGAGATGAGATATCGTGTACACAGACGCACATACACTCATAAACACACACACACACACACACACACACACACACACACACACACACACACACACACACACACACACACACACACACACACACTCACACACACACACACACACACACACACACACACACACACACACACACACACACACACACACACACATACAAACCAATACCCAAAAATCACTTTTTTCGGAAAGCAATACTTTCCTTACCTATGGTAATAGGGCAAGGAAAGTAAAAATCAGACCATCATTTGTGTTAGTGTTATTCTAAGATTGAGGAGTTGTTTATAAACAAGAACATTCTCAATTATTCAAATCAAGTTGCTAATCAGTTTTTGAAAGCATCTTTAAGATCAGATCAGTTCAGCTAAGATCATTTCAGTAAGATCAGATCTAAGGAGAGAGGAAGTTCCAATGGGTTGGGGAACAAGAAGAAGAAGAAGCTAGATTTCCAGGAGAAGAACTCTGATTTTTATTTTTGACAATGGTAAACACAGTTTTTCTCGTGGAAATCGAGCTCTAAAGTGCAAAGGTTCATGTAGACCCCACATGAGTCGATTCAACTATCTTAATAAATTGATCATCAATGTAACTAATTACTAAATTCGATGAATTATTTTATTCTAAGTGCCGGTTGCACAAAAGCAGGTTAAATTTTAATCGAGATTAATTCCACGAGAACCAATCAGAGAAATCAATCAATCAATTCGTTTATTTCCACTTGGCATACAATATATATATATATAATATATATATATATATATATATATATATATATTGGAATTCAACGAAATAAGAATCACATTTTTACAAAAACAGTAGAAAGAACATATTGGTTGAGTGGAATTCCCCCAGTAAGACTATGCGTCTGAGATTGGGGGACAGTTCCTGCAAGCAGTATTATTCAATAAGTAGTTATAATTATGGTATTATATTTACTATAAATTACAATATGTGTAATTAAAATTACACAACTAAGATTCAGATAACAGTAGGTGAATTATAAGTGACAACATAGTACAGTGTTGGGTGTAGCTTGATATCTAGAGTGGGAGAGCAAGAGGACCAAAAACCGGAGGTAATTTATTGTTTTATAAGCCTCTATTATGTTTTGAAACTCTAAATACTTGAACGTAAGGTATGAGTGTATAAATGAATTTAGCATTTCAAAATATTAATGTATAAAGTTATTCCCCAATGCATTTACTCTTGCTAGCTGTAAGGTGAGTGAATTAGCCTCTCAGCTCCAATCCAGCCTATGCTGAAGAGCCATTTCATCAACGAGCTTTTAAAAATCACATTGCTGCTGCTCTCGGCCTCCCTCACATTATCTGGAACATTCCTGTATAAAATCTGAGCTAAATAGTATGGTGATTTGAGTTCAGTTCCGTGTATCAATCTAGGTATATGGTTGTTCCTATGTCGTGTTTGATAATTATGTTCGATATTGGTGAATAGATCTGCTTTATGTTTCCTAATATAACTGAGTAATGTTTTGATGTATAGTTGTCTGATGTTGAGCACAGGGAAGTCCGAGAACAGATGATCTAATACATACTTACAGACGGTTATAAAAGCCGTCTTATCAAAAAGTCCTTCTCTGATTGGCTCTCTTGAAATTAATCACGGTTAAAACTTGAACGGCTTTTGTGCTACCGGGCCTAATAATTTAATTTAATTATCTCGTTTATGTTCATCAGCTGTTGAATTTTCAAAACCTCCTTCGTCCCTCAAATCGACGACGCATTAATAATTATTGTCACTTTGTTGTTGACAGCAACGCGAGCAACTGAAAAGACTGAAGGAAGACTTATCTGATGAGATCAGCTTCCATGAGGAGCAGATCAAGAGACATCAGGAGGCCATTGACCGCCACAAGAAGCGAGTGTCCAGCATTGACGAAGAAAAGTGAAAGGTATTGTAATGTAGGCCCTCTCCATTAGCTGCATTTCCGATAGTACTCCATTGTAATTCACCAACTCTTGTACTTCATTATTATGTCACTGAGTATTATATATTAATTAAATAATAGTTATATAGACACCATTTTGTAATAAGGATTGTTTAATAAATCATCTTTTTGTTGTGATTGAAAAGTAGGGTGTATCTGTTTTCTCTTACCGTATCCAAAGTAATTGTTATTTTCAAATAACTTTTTTGTATAGTGAGGTCCAATTTATAATGACAGTGGAGAAATATAAAAGACAGCGTTGGCGATTTTCTGCCTTGCCACTCACTGCCTTCTATGGAAGGAATCTCCATAAAATCACTTCACTTATATGGGCTTGGTACGTAAATACTGGTTCTTTAAATTTAAATATTTCAAACTACAAGCTTCAAATGCTCTGCAGTGGACTGTATAAAACGAATCAAATCTTTGTGCTGAATATTATATCCATTCAGAAAAAAACCAAATACATAGAACACATAGAAAATCAGAAAAGGTACTCACCAAATCCCAAATCCAACATGTCGCGAATCGAATTGCTTGCCTACTTATATTTGAGGTAAAAGGTGGACAGTTGGATAGGATAGATGAGCGGAAAAGATAGGTGAAATTATGCAAACCGATTTATCTGAAATGTGATTGTTAAAGTTGGTTCCTTGCTGTTTCCCGGTTCTAAGATGAAGTTTACTGTCTGGATATATAGCACTATGACTTGACTATTGATAAAAACAAAACTAAAATTTGAGTTCTGGCATTCACTTTTCACTAATACGAAACGTGAGTAACTTCTCACGTAAAACGAAAATGTAATTTATGTACACGAATAAATGTATAGGCCGAATTTCCTATGATATTTAAATGACACGAATATTTAGGCAGATTCAGGACGAATTTCCTGAATCTTAAGGCCACGACAGGGAGTGCTAGCAATACGAGAGCTGATTTCACACTGACTGGCAAACTATCCAGTGCCTTGAACGATAAATTGATGAGTAATGGATATTATAAAATTATAGAACTCTCCTGCCATCTGGCAGTCAATGAGCGAATGAATACAATTTCAAATGGCCTCAACAGGGCTCATTTATTAAGTATCTCCTTATAAAAGGATACTACAAGTTTTTATATTGTTTTTATTAAGAAAGCTCCAGTATATATGATGTGATATTAACAACTGCTCTTACTTGTAAACAATAATCAATTATATTTTATACGCCAAGAAAATATATTTTTGAATGATTTAATAATGAATTGCATTTATTGAGATTAAATATTCTGTTAATTATATTTCTACATTGTTTAAAATGCAGTTGACAAAGCAGATAACACTATTCTAGCTCCAAAGTTTTCCGATCGTATTTCAACAATGTAAAAATATAATAATTAATTGACAAAATATCCAATCTCAATTGTGAATAATTATTATTTGATCATTGAAAAATTTTTTTCTTGACAAATAAAATGTATATGATTGTTTAAAACAAGAATTAACAGTTGATACTACTTCAGGTTTGCCTGTATCAACTATTTTCTATAGAAGGCAGTGGTCTGCTCTCCTCTCTTTCTCCACTGCCATTATAACGTGGACCTCACAATAGTGTTCAGTGTTGACATCATCCGTAGGCTCACATCAAGGACCGATGAAGAACTAAAGAGTCTATCAGAGGAGGTAGCTGAGAGTATCCTATTATATCAAGCGAGCAATTTCTGTATATCTGTTTATATTTTTTATATCGTGTTATTTATGTTCAACGGATCTCGAATCTCGAAAACGGCTATAACGATTTTCACGAAATTTGGAACATAGTAGGTTTATGATATATAAATTCGATTGCACTAGGTTTCATCCCTGGGAAAACTTGCTGAACGACATTGAAAGGATAATTCATCCTTGACTGAAACAGCTGAGACTTTCGTCGTCTGTGGATAGTAAAAAGTGAGCGTGTGATTCTGTGGAAAATCAAAATATCGCATCCCCGAAATTCATAAGCTGACGTATAGCCAGCTGTATAATATGAACACGATCATTTTAGATAATTGTGTTCTGTTTATCAATAAATAAAAATAACTAGCGAATCTCGGTGCCCCGATATTTGAAAATAATGCAATTCATTCAAATGTGTCGGCGCGTATTCGAGTGGCAAAGTTAGGCTAGGCACACACCATGCAGTTAGTCAAGAAAAGACACGTTTAGTCACAATACTTCACATAGTTGCTTGTGGCGCAACTCACACTGATTAGTCATTGCAATTGAACATATCTTCATAAGCAACTATGTAAAGTAATGTGACTAAACGTGTCTTGTCTTGACTAACTGGTGTGTGCCTAGCCTTAGTGTTGAAGGAAGAGGAGACATTTAGATCTTCCTTCTTTGATGCAACTCTACCTCCGCAGCTCCACTATGTGTGTCCCTTAGCAAAAAAGTAAAATGTGTACCCTATCAATTCTGACCACTCCACAAAGTAGAAAAAAGCATACTGGATGATTTCTTGTCTTTTTTCTTTAGGGCTACTTTAATATAAATAAAGTATAAATCTCAGCACTCTTTTAAATTTTTTATCACATGTTTTGTCATTAATGTCCGAAACATGTTGTGATAAAATAATTTAAAAGGGTACCGGTACTGAGATTTATTTTTATTTATAGGATGATTTCTCTTGTTAGTGACATTTTTATTGAATTTATACTTCTATTTTTTTCAAACCATCGTAGTTGCAAACATATTGTGCTTGAAGCTCCATAGCGACATAATGGTTTGTACATCTAGTGAAAAATGATAATTATTATTTACCGAGGAACGTATTCATAAACGATTCTTAGTAACGTTTTGGTAACCAATCAGAGAAATTATACTGTAATTACTCTATACAAAATGTCTATGATCTATGTTGATGATCACCAGATAGTATACACCAATGTACTTGAATACAGGTACATACTAGCATAAGTAGATATCCCATGGTATAGGGAATTTATGTCGTAACTTTTACTGTTATCTCAAGCCGATTACTGTCGATTATTGTCAATTTTTACTGTTTTGTTGGGGTGGCAGTGTAGGAACGGCACAATTTGAGAGACTACCAGCGTCACACAGCTGCATGGGAAAGAACTATGTGAACTATCTGCTTGGGATAACAGTAAAAGTTGCGACATAAACGCCCTATACCATGGGATATCTACTTACGTTATCGTTTCTCTATGATACTAGGTACCTTGGTACACACTATCGATGATATACCAGATTGCGGTGTACCTATACAGGGTGTTTCAGAAGTAGTGTCGAGCATTCTAGGGTATTGTTCCTGGATGATAGGAGACTACAAATGTCGTATTTGAAGTGTCCAAAACTCAGCGGTTATCCTTATAGCTGCCATTTTGTTTTTTTTCACTTAGGAATTTTTATCTCAAGAACGAAATGTTGTATTTATCTGAAATTTTGCATGAATATTTATAGCATAAAGACTCGACTTGAAAAAATAAAATAAAAAAATTTCGATGTACATATTCAAAATGGCGGCCATTTTAAATTTGTGATTGCAAATTTCATGAAAACTGTTCACTTTACAGAAAATTTACAAGAGACAAAAAAGTTAGCAAATTTTATCAAGATTTCAAGGATACCTTATTTATTACGATTGGTCAAAGAATAACAGAGAAATTATTTATTTTCGTACTGCATGAATGCACAAGACTAACAAGACCATCTGAAAAACATTATAAAATCAGCTGTATTGCTATATGGAGCCATACCGAGTTTCAAAGCTTCATCTTAAGGCTGTGCAAAGGCTAAAAATAAACTTTTCACTCGAGATATTTTTCAAAGTTTTTTGATTTGTATATCATCAAGCTATCAAATGAAAAAGTTTTCCCAGGAAAACATTTTTTTCTGATCATTACTTTTTGAGATATGAGCGCCTAAAGTTTAAATGTTTGGGACAGAACATTTCAAATTCGGTAAGAGATAAATCCATGAGATAGAGGATAGATTCTTCATGGTATTGTTGATCTAGTCAAACAAAAATTTTCTGAAAATATCAATTTTTAAGATAGTTATTCAATTTACTAAAAATAACCAAAAATAACTTTTAGTTGAGTTAGTTGTTGGCATCGTGAACCACACTAAAACAAAAATTATCTCAGATTTGGCTGAAATTTTGTCATATCTCCTGAACGGTGAGGAATTTTGCAAATATGATTACATATTCGTGTTTCTCGCATCAAATACCATAAGATCACTTAGTTTGAGCGATTTTCATTTTTCACAAAAAAATGATTGGTACGACATAGGTACTTTAGAAAAATAGCAAGCGAGATACATATATAGTGAGGTCCACGTTATAATGGCAGTGGATAAATATAGGAGAATAGCGATGCCAATTCTCTGCATTAATTAATTATATTTCTACACCGTCAAAAACACAATTGGCATCGTTGTGGACCTAGAAAAGGTTAGTACCACCGGCTTTGTCGAATTATAGAAAAGGATAGCAAAACCAAAGTTGATCAAATACTGTCATTATAACGTGGACCTCACTATAGTACATGGAATTCCCCCACAATGACCAATCGTCTGCGTGTGGAGGAGAGATGGTAGCATGGACTAACCATCGTGAACCACACTGAGACAAGAAGTATCTCAAATTTGGCTGGAATTTGGTCATATCTCCTGAACGGTAAGGGATTTTGCAAATATGATTCCAGATTCGTGTTTCTCGCATAAAAGACCATAAAATCACAAAGTTTGAGCAATTTTCATTTTTCACAAAAAATTGATTGGTAGGTAGCATTGTGAACCACACTGAGACAAGAAGTATCTCAGATTTACTTAGATGATTTCCTAAGGTTTCAGAAATCTTTATACTCTTTTAATATACCATCCATAGGAATAGTTATTTGTGCAACTAGTGCGCAAAGTGACAGTTTGCTGCACCGAAAGAAACGTTTACGCCCGAGCCGTAGGCGAGGGCGGAATGGTTTTCTTGAGTGCAGCAGAGGAACTTTTTACACACGTATTTCACATTAAGTTTTTCCTACAGTTACCATTGAATATGAGAAGTGGGTAATTATGGGTAAAATTGCCTGAAATCCATCAAATGTTTTTCTGTGTAATTTTATTATTGATAAAAACCTTAATCCTAAAGTCCTCGCTGTCCTTGGTTATAAATTATAATACTAATAATTAGCGCGTTGTGCTTCGTTGCACCTCTGCTCACTATAGCAGCCACAGCAGTCACTGTTACCAACTTCATTTTGATTTTGCTGCACTGTTGCTCCATATAACCTACTAAGTATTTTGCGTTGCCATGTTGCAAATCTGGAGTGCAGAAAAATTTTTCCCGCACTAGAGCGGAAAAGTGATTCTTTGCGTTCTGTAATCAGTGCAGCAATGGCCACTTTTCAACGCAACTGTAGGAAATAGTATATTTCGCACCTAGAGCAGAAAATGAGATTTTTCCAGCTCGAAATCGGGTTTCAAGTCCGAGGCCGTAGGCCGAGGACTAGAAAAGATTTGAGAGCTGGAAAAACATTTTTGCCCGTGGTGCGAACGATATTTTTCGCCACACTACAGGTATTGCTGACAAAATAAATAAAGAATACAAAATAAAGAATACTTGTTAAGCTATCGTACCTATCTCTTGATTTTAGTGGTAGAAGATTTGCAGTCAGGATTTCAGATTCTTTTAAAATTTCACTTGGAATACCACAGTCATCTTCAAGCATTTTTGAAAATTCGGAATGCACTAATCAACAATAAATAATTGAATAAAACTGGTTGCGAAGCGAATTAGTTTGATTCGAAACTGGAACTAAAATCATGGCGACTTCAGCTTATTATGAAAGTGGACACTCGCCCGATCTAGCGGATGACTTATTAATAATAATTAGCGCGTTGTTTCCAGCCATAAGCGGCTGGAAAGAGACAACTTTCTGGCCTAGACCGGAAAAGAAACCCTTTCTGACGTCGTCTGCAAACAAGGTCTTTCAGATCTACGTAGGGACTGGAAAACAGCTGCTTTCTGTGCAGTGTGGCGAAAAGTTTATTCTCTATACTAGAAGCACAATCATAATATTCTGTGGTAGAAGAACTAATTCGATACGCTTTCGATACTGCTGCTTCGATACTCCAACTTGTGTATCGATACCTGTAAAGTATCGCATCTTACGATACCGATACCACCGGTATCGAAAGCAAAATATTGATACCAGTTTACTTTACCAGTAAATATCGAGAGTATCGGAACGTCCACGCCACGCTAACAAAGACACAAAGGAGGCTTTACGTTTTGATTTATTCTCCAGTATTTTTAGTTATAATAACGCTAGAAGTATGGAATATATTGTAAGTATCTATTCATTTATCACTGAATCTTTTATTATTTATGTAAGATCTTTTTCTTGTTTTGTTAGTATATAGAATACTCTTAGGCTATAGTCGTCTAAAGCATCAAATACGAATAGGCTATAGCCTACTTCGACTTGGTACTCGAGATACCAATACCAGACAGAATGTGACAGATCAAAATTAAAATATTCTAATAATTATTTCATGTTTGGTTGAGCCAAGCAGTATGAAATCTTTAATTGAAATTTGAATAAAATATGTGGTTGAAGTTGAAAAGTATAACTTGGGTATTTAAATATACCTAAATTTATTTAGGCTATTCCTACATTTATAGTTACAATATCATTCTCAACTATGAATGATTGGGAGGTTCGCGTTATTATGGCTACCGTACCGTAATCACAGAATAGGTATACTGTGCCGTAATGGCAGTGAAGAAAGATAAGAGAACAGCGTTGCCAATCCTCTGCCTTGCCACTGCCTTCTATAAAGGATAGGGGATACTGGTATATCTGATGCAAAGAATGCCTATGCCTTCCCAATGATAGCTCTTACTTGAAATTGAAGGCCGCCATTGGGGTATTTTAGCACGATATATTATAAATATTATTTATTTGTAATACTATAGATCACAAAGGCATTGGTGGCATTGGTATGTAATAATCTTATGGGTTGCCCCCTCAATGGCGGATTTCAATTCCAAGTCAAAGACCTTAAAGAGATATAGACCCACAATGATAGCTCTTACTTGAAATTGAAGGCCGCCATTGGGGTATTTTAGCACGAGATATTATATTATTATTTATTTGTAATACTATAGATCACAAAGGCATTGGTGGCATTGGTATGTAATAATCTTATGGGTTGCCCCCTCAATGGCGGATTTCAATTCTAAGTACGACACTAGCGCTGCATGTGAGCCTATGCATCTTTAAGGTCTTTGATCTGATGTAAGGTAATAAGGCAATATTAACTGTTCATTCTTGTTTGAAATAATAAATCATTTTTATAGTCATTAAAGAATAATTAGGTTACTTATTGTCATTATTTTTCCAATAATTAAATAATGAATTTTCATATTTGAGATTAGTCTAAATAATATTCATCTATTTCATTATCCATGATGAACTGCAAGTAATAATCAGTTTTTGAACTATTTTAACAACGACACTACACTCTAATATCTTTGAATATTAGTTATTAAAACTAGTGCTCAACGTGGAGCGCTTTCGAATTATTAAAATCCATTATCAAAACTCTGTGTGTTTTAAATACAGTTTTAATAACTAATATTCAAAGATATTAGACTGCAGTGTCGTTAAAAATAGTTCAAAAATGGACTAAATGAAAAATTTTTTGTTAGGGCTACTCTTGAATAGAAAGAAATAAAAATCTAAGTATACTCTTTTTAATTTTTTTCTATTTACTGTATTATGAAATTTTTAATGTTGTTAATTATTACTATATCTTCTTCATTGCTGAAGAACGATCTGGAATCGTTGCGGAACTAGAAGAGGATAGTGCTATCTGCATGCGTGGTACACAGTCTACATACATTGTTGTGTCATCACAGTGTATGCTTCGAGCATAATTTTCTGATAAAATTAAAAATTCATTATTAAATCATTTTCTTGGCGAATAAAATGTTATTGATCATTAATTATAACTAGAAAGAACAGTTGGTATTCAGCTATCCTCTATAGAAGGCAAAGAATTGGCAACGCTGTTCTATCTTCTCTTTCTGCCATTATAAGGTGGACCTCACTATAGTATTCAATAAGATATAAATAAGAATAGAAATAAAAGTAGACTACCCTTTTTAAAATAGTTCACTCACAACATGTTTCGGCTATATGATGCCATTATCAAGACTGGATACATGCCATAAATTTTAACATGGTGTAAGTAAACAATTTTAAAAAGGGTAGCCCACTTAGATTTCTATTTTCAATTATTATTAAACGAAAATCCAAATTAAATGCGTTTAATGCATCGTCTCGTCCATGCCTTTCCATCTAGCCATTTACCCTGTTATCAATATTTGCAGTAGCAGAAGTCTTCGAGGTTATTTACTGCATTTTATTTGGATTTTCGTTTAGTAATAATTATTAAAAAATTAATTAGCATTTGAATAATTGCAATATCTCAGTAATTTCCATCTGTAGATTTCTATTTTTATTCAAGAGAAGTCCTAACGAAAGAAATGGCGATTCAATAAGAGTATACAATATACGTCCAAGTACTTTATTGATTCTTGTGCTCTATTAAACCGGGTTTCTTCATTTTTTGAAGGTGGATCCTGAACCAAAAAGGGTCTCTGATGAAGTGCCAGTACCAGTAGAGGTATCAGACATCAAAGACATGATTGATACAGTCGATGACAGCATATCCAGGCTTGGCGAGCTGAAACTTCTCAAAGAAGAACAGGTAACTTAGTATGCATCCAAGTATTTATTCGGGGACGCGACAGTCGAGGACTGCGACATTTGAAAACTGATTTTCAGTCCTCTACGGTCGCAGTCTCCAACTGTCGGGGCTGTGGAAAGTTTAAAGAGTCCTCAACGGTTTTTGTAAGAATTCATTGATTGTAACTAGCTTACCCGGCGAAATTCGTACCGCCAGAAAGTCAATTTATCTCATGTCACAGTTGACTTTATTTGGTGAATCATGAAATTTATCTGATCAATATGGGTTAAACCTATCTGGATGGGGGCATGGGACGGTCAAGCTAGAACAATACAACTGCGAGACCCTTTTGCAGGTAGATTTAGCACATTTTCGACCCTTGTGCAATGAAGCGTATGCCCCCATTCTGTTAAGTTGAGTGACGTTATTCCACACTTCCCATTACCGTGTTCTATAAAGGTTCATCAAAGTTATAATTTCCAACTATTAGACAGTCTATACTCTGTAGTTCTTGGTGTAACATGGAGTTTTTGCAGAGCTTATCTAGATGCGACAAAGATCTAAACCGAGAAGTTCTTAAGCCGTGTCCACACTATGTCGATCGACTCTGTCGACCCGGTCGATCGATAATGTCGCTCGACACCTTCGACTGTGTCACTCGACAAAATTGCCTCAGTACATGTGGACGAGTCGATCGACAACCATCATAAATGTTCATACATAATCGAGTGTTTCAAGTGTTTTAGTGTTTTAAGTGTTTTAGTGTTTAGTGTTTTATCTTAGTCAGCTTATATTTAATCGAGTGTTTTATTTGAAATAAGAATCGAGTTTTTATATAAAATGAGTTCCACCAAACCATCATGCCGCTTGTTTCTGTTTTTATAGTCAACATCACTTGAATCCCATAAGTAAGAACGATCATGGTACATTTCAATAAAATTCGACGTTTGGGTATCACTCCAATTCATTTTCAATAAAAATGCAAGCACTTGAACAACAGTATATTCACTATTCACTAACTAGTATATTCACTAACAGTATATTCACAACAGTATATTCACTAATTCACAACAGTATATCACTATTCTATTTTCTAAAACGGCAGTGACAAGATCGACACGTCCACACTGGTGCGTTCGACTCGACTTTCTTTGAACCGGACCGACCTGAATCGGGTTGCGTTCGACTCGACTCGACAGCGCTCAACAATGTCGAGCGACACGTCCAGACTTGTTCGACATTGTCGATCGACTTTGTCGATCGGTGTCGATCGACATAGTGTGGACGCGGATTTACTGATGTACAATCGAATTACTAATCAAAGGATAATATGTTTGTCGTGTGGTAAAAACCAAACCCTGCAATTAAATGGTGTGTTTCACGCAACAAATAATTTTAGTATAATATAACGATTTTGTAACTCATATCAGGTTGTAATTAAAAATTACACATTCATTTTTGTAACTCATATCATATGTACATATTGTTTCAAAACAGAATTTTCAAGTCATTCTTATTGAATTTAGAAAAATAGTTGAATTCCATCATTATAGATCACAATTTTCAGCCTATTCTAATATTATCAAAGAACTAATTTCCTTGAGCTAATTGATATTTTTTAAACGATACATATTATGTCGAGTTGTAAGTTGCGGACCAGAGTGGTGGATTTTGGAGTAGGTTTTGAAAACATATTTTATGCTGCTAAACCTATTTGGATGGGGGCATTAAGAGATCTATTGTTTGATATTGGTTGAGCATTGACATGGGTTGACAGTTATTGTTTCACATCCAACCAGCGTTGAAGGAGGGTTATTGTTCTCTCTTGACAGTTCCATGCCCCCATCCAGATAGGTTTTACCCATCAATATTTTCATTTACATCTCAATACAGACTTCCTATGTGCTTAGTCATGCAGCATTTATTATTCCGGAAACATATTCTTCTCAATCAATTGTTAGTAATATCTATCAGTAATAATAATAATATCTCTGATTGCCAATGAATTGAAACCAGAGGAGTTTATTGACAAAACATATACATAATTATTATAATATACATACAAAAGTTGCTAATACTAAACTTAGTTCTAATTATGATACCCCACTATAATAATATGTGTCGGGGTGATCATAATATTCTTTTCTAAAACAAGTATTAAAAAATTTAGTTAGTAATTTTAGTTATGAAGGTTTGTTAGTTATTTGTCAGTAAAGTGTTAAATTAAAAAATAGATAGGTTTAAACAGTGTTTCAGAGATGAATTTAATGTTTTCATAGTTGTTGATTGTCAATAGATGGTCCAGGAAATATGCGATGTACGATGAATTAGACAGAATTCCATATTCTTTCCATCTTCCATTTTAGGATGAATATAATCTGAGTTAAATTCAAAAAAATGTAAATTAGTCTGTCATTCTTCAGTAATTAATGAATACAATATGAACAACTCTTTTTCATGAGGTGAATAATTTTTTCCAACATTTTCCAGTTTCTCAATGATAGGCGAGTGATAATTATTTGTATAGGTCTTGTAAGGAACGATTATCTACAGCTGGTACCAATCAACTACACCAACTTCAACTCCAAACTACCGTTTTAATACCAGTACACAATATTATTCCAATATTTCATGTTTGGTTGAGCCAAAACAGTATGTAATCTTTAATTGGAATTTGAAGATGTGGTTGATGTTGAAAAGTATAATTTATTTATACATTTATAGCGGCAAAATCATTCTCAACTATGAATGATTGGGAGGTTCATGTTATGGCTACCGTAATGGCAGTAGAGAAAGATAGGAGACCAGCGTTGCCAATCCTCTGCCTTGCCACTGCCTTCTATATAAAAGGATAGGTGATACTGGTATATCTGATGAACGGTAATAAGGCAATATTAACTGTTCATTCTTGTTTGAAATAATAAATAATTTTTATAGTCATTAATTAATAATTAGGTTTCTTATTTTATTTATTTATTTATTACATTAAAAATCACAAATCATAATTACATTATAAGTAATATGATTGGGAGAAGACCACAGGCATAGCCCAAAACTGTCTTCTCCCAAATTTTTAAAAATATAAATTTCAAAAAAGAATGAGGTTATGATTCCACTTTTCACTTGAAAAAGTTCAATTTCCACTTCAAAACTAATGACTAAACTAAAAATTTCAAGTTTTGATATTTAAAAACCAATTAAAAACAAACATATTTCACTCAAATCTCTACAAATTGAAAATTTTTTGAGTAATTTTGCTAAATTTTGAGCCAGAAAAGAAACACAACTTCACTATTGTCATTATATTTCCAATTATTAAATAATGAATTTTAATATTTGAGATTAGCCTAGATATCTTTTTTATTAGGGCTACTCTTGAATAGAAAGTTATTAAATCTAAGTATACCCTTTTTAATTTTTTTCATTTACCGTACCATAAAATTTTAAAAAAGGGTACCTTCATTTTTATTTCTTTCCATTAGCCAAAATATGTTGTTAATTATTACTATATCTTCTACATTGTTAAAGAACGATCTGGAATCGTTGCGAAGAGGATAGCGCTATCTGCATGCATGGTACACTACAGTCTACATACATTGTTGTATGGTCACAGGAAAAGGCTTCGAGCATAATTTTATGATAAAATTGAAAATTCATTATTAAATCATTTTCTTGGCGAATAAAATATTATTGATCATTATTTATAGCAAGAAAGAAAAGTTGATATTACATCAGATAAGCTAAACCGGTATCAGCTATCCTCTATAGAAGGAAAAGCATTGGCAACACTGTTCTCCTATCTTTTCTTTCTGCAATTATAAGGTGGACCTCACTATAGGATTCAATAAAGGTACAAAATGAACATCCAAGTACTTTATTGATTCGTGTGCTCTATTAAACCGATTTTCTTTCGTTTTTGAAGGTGGATCCTGAGCCATCAAAGGTCTCTGATGAAGGGCCAGTAGAGGTATCAGACATCAAAGACATCATTGATACAGAAGACAGGCTTGGCGAGCTGAAACTTCTCGGAGAAGAACAGGTAACTTCATATGCATCCAAGTATTTATTCGGGGACGCGACAGTCGAGGCCTGCGACAGTCGAGGAATGCGACATTTGAGGACTGATTTTCAGTCCTCTGCGGTCGCATTCCTCAACTGTCGGGGCTGTACAAAAATTAAAGAGTCCTCAACCGTATTTGTAAGAATTAATTGATTCCAAGTTATGAAGCCAGACACAACTACTGTTCTCTGTTCATTTCATTCTTTCTTTTCAATATTCGTCTTTACTTTGTTATGTGGAATAAGTTGGAATTAATAAACACACTTCAACAATACGTTAGTGTGTTTCCAAATAAAAAAGTAAAGAAGAATATTGAAAATAAAGAATGAAATTAAATTAATGAAACCTAATGAAATTAATAAACACACTTCAACAATACGATAGTGTGTTTTCAAATAAGAAAGTAAAGAAGAATATTGAAAAGAAAGAATGAAATGAAGAGAGAACAGTAGTTGTGTTCATAACTTGGAATGCTAGAATGAATGGAAGAGTCAACAAAGCAAGAGGAACGAAAAAGAGTCACAGATATGCAGATATATTTTGTATCTTCATCACCATAAGAGAGTGTTACCCAATAAAAAAATAATGCAAAATTTTCCTCTATTTTACAAGATCTTGCAAATTAGTGATGGAAAGTATCCAGTTCACTTCAATAGATAAGAATTCAGTGTGCTCCAAAGATAAGCTGCAAGCAATTTTTGGTACGTCTTTTCACTTTCTATTAATAATAATTTTGAAAATTATGTTTGCATTGAAACATGTGTAAAACTGAAAAACAAGGAGAGTTTTTTTCTAATCTTATTATATTGTCTTCTGTAGAAAACAATAAATAAAATGTGAATTTCATTTAATAAATTATTTATAATGACAATAAATGAAATTTGAATTTCATTGAAAATGTGAAGACGCTCTGAAATGTGAATTTCCTCCATTTCTTAAACATAGATTTGTGATCTATAATGTACTGAGAATTTGCATTCAAGTTTGATACTTTACAAAAAACTTTGCTTGAAGTCTTTCGCTGTGATGACACAGCAATCTATGACGACATATCATGCATGTCCCAAGACCTGAAGCTTGCCTCTAATGGTAGAACATGCATGGTATACAGTCTATAGTGAGGTCCACGTTATAATGACAGTGTTTGATTAGCAATGGTATTGCAATCCTTGTCTATCATTCAACAAAGCGGATAGCGCTATCTCTTTTCCGTTCTGCTCTATTGCCAGATCGTCTTTTAAAAATGTAGAATTAATAATCAATTGACAAAATATTTCATCTTAATTATGAAAATTCATTACGAAATTATTGAAAAGTATAATTTCTTGCTTGATAGAATAATAATTGATTATTTCAAACGAGAATGAACATTTAATATTACATCAATAAACCTGTATCTGCTACCGTCTATAGGAGTGATTGACAAGACAGAGGATCGGCAACGTTGTTCTCCTATCTTTCTTCACTCTGTCTTTATAAGGACCTCACGATACATACATTGTTGTGTCATCACTGGAATAGGCTTCGAGCATAATTTTTTGAGAGAATTGCAAATTCATTATCAAATCATTTTCTTAAATAGAATATTATTTATCATTATTTTTAATCAAGAAAGAACAGTTGATATCCTACATCAGATAGGCTGTACCGGTTTCAGCTATCCTCTATAGAAGGCAAACAAATATTGGCAACGCTGGCCTCCTATCTTTTCTTTCTGCCATTTTAAGGTGGATCTCACTATAGGATTCGATAAAATATAAATAAAAATAGAAATCCAATAGTAACCTTTTAAAAAATAGTTCACTCACAACATGTTTCGGCTATATGATGCCATTATCAAGACTTGATACATGCCATAAATTTAACATGGTGTAAGTAAACAATTTTAAAAAGGGTAGCCTACTTAGATTTCTATTTTTAATTATTATTAAACGAACATTCAAATTAAATGCGTTTAATCCATCGTTTTGTCCATGCCTTTCCATCTAGCCATTCACCCTGTTATCAATATTTGCAGTAGCAGAAGTCTTCGGGGTGAATTGAAGCATTTAATTTGGATTTTCGTTTAGTAATTATTATTATTGATTCATTAGCATTTGAATAATTGCAATATCTCAGTAATTTTCATCTGTAGGTTTCTATTTTTATTCAAGAGAAGTCCTAACGAAAGAAATGGCGATTCAATAAGAGTACTCAATATACACACAAGTACTTTATTGATTCGTGTGCTCTATTAAACCGGGTTTCTTCATTTTTTGAAGGTGGAACCTGAGCCATCAAGGGTCTCTGATGAAGAGCCAGTCAATGAAGGGCCAGCAGAGATATCAGACATCAAAGACATGACGGATTCAGTGGACAGCATGTACAGGCTTAGCGAGCTGAAACTTCTCGAAGAAGAACAGGTAACTTCTTTTGCATCAAAGTATTTATTTACTTTATTTATTCACTAACAGGAAACCCGAGCTCCACAAGGGTCTAATTTAAAACATGACAAACTGGAAACTTGACGTAATGAAATCTTGAAGAATTGAAAATAGGCCTGCAACCATCCTCGGTTAATTAAGAATCTAAATGCAAGATTTCAAGTCAATCAGTTGAATAGTTCAGACGTGATGATGCGTCAAACCATGGCTTATTTTAGATATAGTAGGCTGTGGTCAAACATAATCTTCCTATCTCATACGTGTATAAGCCAGTTCTCTAATTTATTTAATCATTTATTTGTGGATACAATCACAAATCATATGAATATGATTGAGAAGGAACAACAGGCTTGTCCCAAAACTATTCCTAAACCATGGTTCCTATGGAACTATTCCTAAACCATGGTTCCTATGGAACTATTCCTAAACCATGGTTCCTATGGAACTATTCCTAAACCATGGTTCCTATGGAACTATTCCTAAACCATGGTTCCTATGGAACTATTCCTAAACCATGGTTCCTATGGAACTATTCCTAAACCATGGTTCCTATGGAACTATTCCTAAACCATGGTTCCTATGGAACCTATGGTTCCTAAACCATTCACGAATTTTGATAATGATTAACAGGTCCAAAAAAGTAGGTTATGTTTCTACTGCAAAAAGTTCAAATTCAAATTTAGTCCAAAAATATACATTAGCTAGAAATTTTGAACTCAAGAATTAAAACACCAAGTTAAAGTTAAATATTACACTTAATTATCAATGCACATTGAGAATTAATTAAGTTATTCTATAAGATTTTGAAGCCAAAAATACACACAACTCCTCACTAAGAACTATACTAATTATTGTATAGATTTCAAAATACAATTTCAATGGATGGCTATAGGCCCATTTTAAATTCTTCAAGATTTCAGTAGGTCAAGTTTTCAGTTCTTTAAGTTTTATTGCAGAGCACCACGCGTTACCTCCTAGTTTTTTTCATAAAAACAGAAACGTATCTTGTCTCATATCACAGTTTATCTGTTATTATCAAATAAATAAATCATCTTGTCTGTGTAAGTTGTGGGTGTATTATCTTTTGTAACTATAATGTAAATATTTGCAGGTATCAGCCACCCCTGTACAAGAGGAGCAATCAATCTCAAACGAAGGAGTCAACTTGATGGAAAATGAATGCAAAGACAAGGAACGACCATCTAACAAAGGTTGGTTGATCTATGACAAACATTCCGCTCTTCAATTGAATTACAAACTATAGTGAGGTCCACGTTACAATGGCAATGGAGAAAGATAGGAGAACAGCGTCGCCGTTTCTCTGCCTTGCCACTGCCTTAGCTGATACCGGTATATCTTATGTAATATCAACTGTTCATTCTTGTTTAAAATAATCAATTATATTTTAATCGTCTAGAAATATACATACTTTTCAATGATTGACTAATACATTTTCATAATTGAGATGATTATATTTCCGAAGTGTTGAAAACGATCTGGCAAATTTGCGTGCTAGAAAATGATAGACCTATCTGATTTGTCAAACAATAGACAAGGATAGCAACACCAATGCTAATCAAGTACTGCCATTATAACGTAGACCTCACTATAGTACATTTATACAGCAAGTTACAAAAGTATAGAAGCTCGCAATATCATTGATTATTTTCCTATAAGTTTTATTTGAGAATACTTTCCAAATCATTATAAACAGCTTTTAGACCCGGTTTCTAGGGCACTTATATCTTGAATCTAAGGCCAGGGACACATGAGAAGGTAAAACCATAGATAAACAATAGCGTAAGTAGATATCCCATGGTATAGGACTTTTATGTCGCAACTTTTACTGTTATCTCAAGCTAATATTATTATCGATTACTGTCAGTTTTTACTGTTTTGTTGGGGTGAGATTGTATGAACGGCACAGTATGAGAGACTACCAGTGTCACACAGCTTCACGGGAAAGAACTACGTGGACTATCGGCTTGAGATAACAGTAAAAGTTGCGACATGAACGCCCCATACCATGGGATATCTACCCATGCTATTGTTTCTCTATGGTAAAACTGCCGGGCCGGCTGTTTCACCGGATCCGGCGCCGGTTGAATACCAGAACATACTGCAACTGCCGTTCGACGGTCGCCGGACATGGCAGCAATAATAACCGAATAATGTTCTTCATAAATATGTACTTAGAGGGTCTCAGTACATATTAAATGGTACAGTCAAGAACTAAGAGTGTAATATATTTCTTCTCAAGTCATATACATTTTTAATTTCTTCGGGTAAAACAATTATTTGGCTGAAATTCGACCGATACTTTGTTTTATATTGCATTTCACTTTTTTATAACCATTTTTGTCATTGTAATTATTTATTCATTTATTATGTTTTTGGGACAAATAAAGATTTGATTTGATGGAATTAAATAATTTTAAATTTAACAACAGATCTTCGTTTAATAGTAGTTTATAGAAATTGTATTGTATTGATTGGAAATAACAGTAAACCAGTAACAGTAATTCAGTTTCTGAGGCTCTCATTAAAATAGTTATTCATTTTTTAAAATTTTACTGAATAAAATACGTTTCTCAAATCATTTAACATAGTTTCTGACAAGTCAATTGTGGCACAAACTTGTTCTTACTTCTTTATTCATCTAATTGGAAGTTACTGTTTTTAATGGCGTTAAAAGATAATTTAAACCGAATTATTAATGAATATGAATAAGCATAGGTTTTTCTCTGGCTTTCCTCCATTTCTTCAAATGCAGGATTCATCGTCATACAAATTTGACGCCAGCAGTCTCTGGTATAGTTTTTGTTTTTTTAAATTTCTAGAGATCTGTTCCATAATGCAGTCTTTTCATGAACTAGGCTTATTAATAAGTCTATGTCTAGATCTACACTCATGACAACTCTGGACACTGAACAAATCTACAACACAACCACTTTGAGAGGTGAACTACATATGAATGACTGAAGAAGTGGTAGATGTAGGGGCTGGGCCGGCCGGCTGTTTGCCGTACCGTGTGTTCATCTCCATAACAATGCCCTCCTACCTGCCGGACGGCGAAACAGCCGGAGAACCGGCGAAACAGCTGGCCGGCGAAGTAGAGAATAGCCGGCTGTGCCTCCGGCTGATTTTCTCGCTGGGTCCGGTTTTTCGCCGGCCAGCTTAGGGGGTCCTTCTCTATGCCTTCCTGTGTTCTTTTGCACTTCGCCCGGCAAAAAAACCGTTCGTGTGTCCCCGGCCTCATGCACCATTAAATCTATATGGAATCTATAGATTTGATGGTTCATTAGATTCAATATAAGTAGTCTTATAGGTGTCCTAGTATCTGGCTCTAGTTTAATATAACTTACTTCTTATAAAATGAAAAGAAAAGGATCTCTATTTGCTGGAAACATTTGCTCAGTCTTAGCAACGTAGTGATGTCAGTTAAGATCATATGTCTCAATATAATCATAAAAAAGATAGCATACGAAGATATCCCAATCTCTATTGATTGATACAATAGTTTTAATGTTTATTTTGGACTAAAATTTCATAAAAATTGTACACGTGAAATTTTAACCTTATCTTGGACTTTGTCACTTATAAATTTGGAAGAAAAATAGCACAAGGACTACCTTATTATTTTATCTTTCAATGTTATTACATTAGTGTCATTTGCATTGTAAATAAATAATAATAATAATAATAAGTACATCATCAAAATCATAGAGAGAGAGAGAGAAAATAAGGTAGCGTTGTGCTATTCCTCTCCCAAATTTGGATAAGGGTTACACATAGTTCGAAATAGGTCAAGTCTTGTAGTTGTTCACTTCATAAAATTTTAGTCCAAAACTATAATAAATTATATTCAAGCCGATAGTCCACATAGTTCATTTTCGTGAAGCTATGTGAGCTGTTAGTGTCTCTCATAATGTACCGTTCATATACACTCTCACTCGTTCAAGACAGTAATCGACAATAATCGGCTTGAAATAACAGTGAAATTTGGGACACAAACAGTCTATACCAAGGGATATCCTATTTTATGTGAAATTTTCTCTCTTTAATATCTGCAATGTCAAGTAGTATGAACGTTTCGTTAATGTTTCAGAGATAACTCTACCCACTGCCTATGTCAAACTGTATCGCATTGGAGTGCTGGATAGAATTGCCAGAACCCTTCACCGAAAGCAGCACTCTGATGACGATGATGATGTTGATAATGATTATGTAAGTATTTTTCCAAATAATTTTAGATATAGACCTATGGTATATTTTAATGTTCCCTTATATTGGAACTGATTGGGAGGAATTAATGAACTCCTGTTATCTGGCACAGCCAGACTGGCTGGGTTATTTTGGAAACCAAAACTTTACCATGAAGAATGAATTATCAAAAGTGGGTACTGAACATTAAATCGAAATAAAAATTTTAAATAAATTATTCAACATATAATTCAAAAACTAAGTTTTAGAATCAATTTATCCAATACAATCTCGCATAGTTTGATTCTCCAGCCAATCAATGAAAAATAACAATAATTACGAACTAGTCAAGTTTTTATTATTTCAAAATTGACTTTGAAAAAACCAAACCAAATTTTAATTTTCAGAGAGAAGAAAAAATATTTTTTTCCTACAGTTACCTTGAAAAGTGGCCATTCCTGCACTGATTACAGAACGCAAAGAATCACTTTTCCGCTCTAGTGCGGGAAAAATTTTTCTGCACTCCAGATTTGCAACATGCCAACACAAAATAGTTGGTGGGTTATATGGAGGATTAGTGCAGGAAAACAAAAATTAAGTTGGTAACAATGACTGTGGTTAGATTTAGATAGAGAATCATTTCAATGGCTACCCTACATTTATGATAAAATCCCAATCTAGAAATCCAAAACAAGAATAATGTTTATCTAAATCATAATTAAATAATGATTTCTCATCATTTAATAATAAATAATGTTAATTTTCTATTGACAGTAATAATTATTTCAACTCCAAGCAATGAGAAATGTAGCAAACACACATTTTGAAATTCAAATTTTCAGGTTAAATAATTACCGTTCGAAATCCATGTCAATAAAATTAATAAAATAACATTAGAATATACTAGAATCAAATATTTTCTGTTGTCTATGTTATTTTATAAATATTTTTTAGTTTACTTATAGTATTTTTCGGTAATTCTAGTTAATCATAATTCTAAATATCTAAATACTGTTTTTAGCTGGATGAAACGAAGTTAGGTACGATTCTTCCCGCTAGGTCGCGCGCTTGTCGGTTCAGCCATTTTGCAGCCATCTGAACAAGCTGTTGGCGTGTATTTTGAATGCAATTTTTTTGTTTTATCTGTATTTTTTCTGATTCTTGAATGAATAAAAATGAGAACTTTGGCTGAGAATTTTCAACTTCAATTGGATTATTAATTTTTAAATGAATTAAGGTTGTTATTAATAACACCATCACACACAAACATTTGATGGATTTCAGCCATCATTTTATCCATAATTTCCCACTTTTCATATTCAATGGTAACTGTAGGAAAAATGTAATGTTCCTCTGCTGCACTCAAGAAGCCATTCCGCCCGCGCCTACGGCTCGGGCGTAAACGTTTCTTTCGGTGCAGCAAACTATCACTTTGCGCACTAGTTGCACAAATAACTATTGAAGTGTGCATTGAAACGTTACAATTGGAAAATGTTATGCATATTGTACAAAGACATATAAAGTGGGGTCAACATAACTAGTGTAATAGAGTGTGAGCAACACGAGCAGGAACATAAACCCTGTAAGTGTGATACGTGAAATATTTTGAGATGAAAAGTGTTAGTTTATGTTATGAAAGGAGTTTTGAAATCTGAAAATTTGAATTGAAAATTATTTTTCCTACAGTTACGTTGAAAAGTGGTCATTGCTGCACTGATTACAGAACGCAAAGAATCCCTTTTCCGCTCTAGTGCGGGAAAAATTTTTCTGCACTCCAGATTTGCAACATGGCAACGCAAAATATTTAGTAGGTTATATGGAGCAACAGTGCAGCAAAATCAAAATGAAGTTGGTAACAGTGACTGGGCTGCTATAGTGAGCAGAGGTGCAACGAAGCACAACGCGCTAATTATTATTCATTATATATTATAACCAAGGACAACGAGGACTTTAGGATTTTAGGATTAAGGTTTTTCGCCACACTGCACAGAAAGCAGCTGTTTTCCAGTCCCTACATAGATCTGAAAGACCTTGTTTGCAGACGACGTCAGAAAAGGGTTCCTTTTCCGGTCTAGGCCAGAAAGTTGTCTCTTTCCAGCCGCTCATGGAAGTAGTTAATAAGTCATCCGCTAGATCGGGCGAGTGTCCACTTTCATCATCAGCTGAAGTAGCCATGATTTCAGTTCCAGTTTCGAAGCGAATTAGTTCGATTCCAGTTTTATTCAATTATTCAATTATTTATTGTTGATTAGTGCATTCCGAATTTTCAAAAATGCTTGAAGATGACTGTGGTATTCCAAGTGAAATTTTAAAAGAATCTGAAATCCTGACTGCAAATCTTCTACCACTAAAATCAAGAGATAGGTACGATAGCTAGATAGCTAGGTACGAGTATTCTTTATTTTGTTTTCTTTATTTTGTCAGCAATACCTGTAGTGTGGCGAAAAATATCGTTCGCACCACGGGCAAAAATGTTTTTCCAGCTCTCAATCTTTTCGAGCCGATTTCGAGCTGGAAAAATCTCATTTTCTGCTCTAGGTGCGAAATATACTATTTATCAATAATAAAATTACACAGAAAAACATTTGATGCATTTCAGGCAATTTTACCCATAATTACCCACTTTTTATATTCAGTGGTAACTGTAGGAAAAACTTAATGTGAAATACGTGCGTAAACGTTTCTTTCGGTGCAGCAAACTGTCACTTTGCGCACTAGTTGCACAAATAACTATTGTAGTTGAACATTTCATGATGATGAAAATCAGTTAACTGTTGGAACTGAATACTCATTCTACGGCTGGATCGAGTAGGTTGTACTGTAAGGATTTTGGTTTATTCTGGGCAGAAATTATTAGTAAATAAGGTAAAATGGATGAAGATGTGATGTTTTTATTATTCAGCGGGACTGAGGTACTGAGGATAATACAGGCGGTGTTATCGAGTGGTGACGACGTTTCGGCGGGACTGAGAGGTTTTGGGATCGGGAATCCCAAGGTGAAATTGAATTCGGGAAATTCAATGAGAGAGATAACACAGTTGGGTGAACTGGTGCTATGAACATGGATCGGGCATCCATAGTTGTAGTAGTTCTTTATTGAAGGCATTTTCGACTATGTCGCGCATCTGTCTGATAGCTTCCATATAACCTCAGTTGATGTTATGAATGAATGGAAAAACTGTTGTAATTGCATGCAATGAATTCTTTAGCTGACTAAATGATAAATCACAACAATTTTTTCATGCACTTTTAATGTTATTTTTATATCATGAAAAAGGACGAAGGAGTGAGTAAATTTTGTTGTCCAACGAACTTGACCTGTGAAAAGGTTCAAAGAATACGTGTTCGAAATTTGAAGATGATTGATCAATTCTTTCTAAAGTCATTGTAGAATATACAAGCAGACGGACAACGACTTTAGCCTTCAGTAAGTCAAGAGTGAGAACTCGCTAACGCTCGTTCAATAATGGTAGTGGAGAACAGCGATGCTGATTATTCGCCTTGCCACTGCCATCTGTAGAGAATAGCTGTTACCGGTATATTTGATTCAATATTAACTTACCGGTACTGTACATGCTTGTTGAAAATAATCAGTTATATTGTACCCATCAAGAAAATATATTTTTCAATTATTATCGACTGATAAATTTGTAGTAAAAATTGAATATTTTGTTAGTTATAGTTGTTGGTGATAACAACGCCAATATTGATCAAATACAGCCATTATAATGTGGTCTCACTATAGGTATTGACATCTGTATATTTAATAACAATCATTCTTGGTTGAATCTCATTACAATATGCATCCACAATTATATAATATGCATAATTGTAACACAATTAGACAAATTATATTACACTAGATTATTATAGATGTTATCTTCAGTTGAGTAAAATCATGATACCGTACTTTATTATCTCCCAGATCAAAGCTCAGTCCCATTATTTAATGTTAGAACTATTTTGCGATTTTGCATGTGTGAATTGATATTTGAACCTTGTGATTTCAGGAACCATCATCAGCTGAAAGTGGAAGTGATTCGTCTGCAGAAGAGGAGGGAGAAGGCAACAATGAAGAAATGGTACGAGAAGAGAGGGTTTCATGCAAAACTACTTCTAAAAAGCTTCATCAATGTACATTCTGTACAAAAAGCTTCTCTCAGACTTATTATTTGAATGTTCACATGCGTACACACACCAAAGAGAAGCCTTATCAGTGTACAGTCTGCACCAAAAGGTTCTCTGAGTCTGGTGCCTTGACTGTTCATATGCGTACCCACACCAAAGAGAAGCCTTTTCAGTGTACATTTTGTAATAGAAGTTTCTCCCAGTCTGGTCATTTAAGTTCTCATTTGCGTACACACACCAAAGAGAAGCCTTATCAGTGTACAGTCTGCACCAAAAGGTTCTCTGAGTCTGGTGTCTTGACTATTCATATGCGTAGCCACACCAAAGAGAAGCCTTTTCCGTGTACAGTCTGTACAAAAAGATTTTCTCATTCAAGTGGTTTGACATCTCATTCTCGTATTCACACCAAAGAAAAACCATTTCAGTGTACAGTATGCACCAAAAGGTTCTCTTACAAATGTATTTTGACAGTTCATATGCGTACCCACACCAAAGAGAAGCCTTTTCAGTGTACATTTTGTAATAGAAGCTTCTCTCAGTCTGCTATTTTAACTTCTCATTTGCGTATTCACACCAATGAGAAGCCTTACCAGTGTACAGTCTGTACAAAAAGATTTTCTCATTCATGTAATTTGACATCTCATTCTCGTATTCACACCAATGAGAAGCCTTACCAGTGTACAGTCTGTACAAAAAGATTTACTCAGTCAAGTCATCTGACACTTCATTTGCGTACTCACACTAAAGAGAAGCCATTCCAGTGTACAGTCTGTACCAAAAGGTTCTCTGAGTCTGGTACCTTGTCTGTTCATATGCGTACCCACACCAAAGAGAAGCCTTTTCAGTGTACATTCTGTAATAGAAGTTTCTCCCAGTCTGGTCATTTAAGTTCTCATTTGCGTACTCACACTAAAGAGAAGCCATTCCAGTGTACAGTCTGTACCAAAAGGTTCTCTGAGTCTGGTGCCTTGTCTGTTCATATGCGTACCCACACCAAAGAGAAGCCTTACCATTGTACAGTCTGTACAAAAAGATTTTCTCATTCAAGTGGTTTGACATCTCATTCTCGTATTCACACCAAAGAAAAACCATTTCAGTGTACAGTCTGCACCAAAAGGTTCTCTTACAAATGTATTTTGACTGTTCATATGCGTACCCACACAAAAGAGAAGCCTTTTCAGTGTACATTTTGTAATAGAAGTTTCTCCCAGTCTGGTCATTTAAGTTCTCATTTGCGTACTCACACTAAAGAGAAGCCATTCCAGTGTACAGTCTGTACCAAAAGGTTCTCTGAGTCTGGTACCTTGACTGTTCATATGCGTACCCACACCAAAGAGAAGCCTTATCAGTGTACAGTCTGTACAAAAAGATTTTCTCAGTCAAGTCATTTAACTTCTCATTTGCGTACTCACACTAAAGAGAAGCCATTCCAGTGTACAGTCTGTACCAAAAGGTTCTCTGAGTCTGGTGCCTTGTCTGTTCATATGCGTAGCCACACCAAAGAGAAGCCTTTTCAGTGTACAGTCTGTACAAAAAGATTTTCTCATTCAAGTGGTTTGACATCTCATTCTCGTATTCACACCAAAGAAAAACCATTTCAGTGTACAGTCTGCACCAAAAGGTTCTCTTACAAATGTATTTTGACAGTTCATATGCGTACCCACACCAAAGAGAAGCCTTTTCAGTGTACATTTTGTAATAGAAGCTTCTCTCAGTCTGCTATTTTAACTTCTCATTTGCGTATTCACACCAATGAGAAGCCTTACCAGTGTACAGTCTGTACAAAAAGATTTTCTCATTCAAGTAGTTTGACATCTCATTCTCGTATTCACACCAATGAGAAGCCTTACCAGTGTACAGTCTGTACAAAAAGATTTACTCAGTCAAGTCATCTGACACTTCATTTGCGTACTCACACTAAAGAGAAGCCATTCCAGTGTACAGTCTGTACCAAAAGGTTCTCTGAGTCTGGTACCTTGTCTGTTCATATGCGTACCCACACCAAAGAGAAGCCTTTTCAGTGTACATTCTGTAATAGAAGTTTCTCCCAGTCTGGTCTTTTAAGTTCTCATTTGCGTACTCACACTAAAGAGAAGCCATTCCAGTGTACAGTCTGTACCAAAAGGTTCTCTGAGTCTGGTGCCTTGTCTGTTCATATGCGTACCCACACCAAAGAGAAGCCTTACCATTGTACAGTCTGTACAAAAAGATTTTCTCATTCAAGTAGTTTGACATCTCATTCTCGTATTCACACCAAAGAAAAACCATTTCAGTGTACAGTCTGCACCAAAAGGTTCTCTTACAAATGTATTTTGACAGTTCATATGCGTACCCACACCAAAGAGAAGCCTTTTCAGTGTACATTTTGTAATAGAAGCTTCTCTCAGTCTGGTCATTTATCTTCTCATTTGCGTATTCACACCAATGAGAAGCCTTACCAGTGTACAGTCTGTACAAAAAGATTTTCTCATTCAAGTAGTTTGACATCTCATTCTCGTATTCACACCAATGAAAAGCCTTACCAGTGTACAGTCTGTACAAAAAGATTTACTCAGTCAAGTCATCTGACACTTCATTTGCATACTCACACTAAAGAGAAGCCATTCCAGTGTACAGTCTGTACCAAAAGATTCTCTAAGTCTGGTGCCTTGTCTGTTCATATGCGTACCCACACCAAAGAGAAGCCTTACCAGTGTACAGTCTGTACAAAACGATTTTCTCAGTCAAGTCATATGACACTTCATTTGCGTACTCACACTAAAGAGAAGCCATTCCAGTGTACAGTCTGTACCAAAAGGTTCTCTGAGTCTGGTGCCGTGTCTGTTCATATGCGTACCCACACCAAAGAGAAACCATTCCAGTGTACAGTCTGTACAAAAAGATTTTCTCAGTCTGGTGACTTGACTAGGCATATGTGTACCCACACTAAAGAGAAGCCATTCCAGTGTACAGTCTGTACAAAACGATTTTCTCAGTCAGGTCATCTAACAGTTCATTTGCGTATTCACACCAAAGAGAAGCCATTCCAGTGTACAGTCTGTACAAAAAGATTTTCTCATTCAGGTCATCTAACACTTCATTTGCGTATTCACACCAATGAGAGACCATTCAAGTGAACAGTATTTAAAAAAGGTTCTCTCAGTGTGGAAAAATGTATCAGTATAGGCATTGGCACACATCAGTTTAGAATGACTGAGTTTCTTCTCTATTGGTGTGTTGTTTGTATGTCTATCTTTCCGATATAGTTATTATCAAAGAAAACTTAATTATTTGGAAGATTTGCATTGCAAAATAAGTCGACTGGATGTTCCATCCACAATAATTGTGAATTAATTCTTCAAATATCAATATCGTTTGTATAAAATAAGTTGTGACTTGAAAGAAATATGCATGTTGCCAAATTGTGCAAAATTTCCAATCTCTATTCAATTCGACAACACTGTCGTTGCTGAGTTGTCAATATGAATATATCCAGTCATATTGGCTTGCATGAACAATTGAAATTTCGCACAATTTGGAAACACGGATATTTTCTCCAAGCCTAAACTAATTTTATACAAACTCTTGTATCAAGTTATATTGTTCTTATAACGTAGCCCTATTATGGGTGAACTATTGAATGCTATTGATAGCATTAACACACTTCATTTGCGTATTCACAATGGAAATGGAAATGGTCACAGTGGAATGCTTGTTGAAATTTATTATTAAATCGAGAAATAATAAAGAAGGTTCAGAAATGTATTAGAAATACTCCTTGTAAATAACATTGATTTTCGTTGTCTTTATTCATTTCAAGGATTTGTTGTTGTTGATTTTATTATGTATTTTGACCTAGTTGTGATTTCGTTGTGTGCTGTGATTTAAGTTGTGATTGCGTTGTGCTGAATAAATTGTTTGATACATAATTGTTTATTCATAGATACATAAGGCGGTTCCCAGCTACATAATAGTGTATTCATAGATACGTAAGCTTGCATTGTAAAATTGTGGAATAAATAAATGAATAGATAAATAAATAAGGCGGCTCCCAAATTTGAGGATTAAGCAACAATCAAAATAAATAAATAAACATGAGACATTAGTGCAATATTTTCACATACAGATCGTTCTTCAACAATGTAGATCTATACTTAATTTACAAAATACTCTATCTAAATATTATGTAAATTTATTATTGAATCGAGAAATAGAGTAGGCTATAATGGCAGTATTTGATTAACATTGGCGTTGCTATCCTTGTCTAACATTCAACAAAGCAGATAGCGCTATCATTTTACACCTCTGCAAATTTGCCGGATTGTTCTTCAACTATGTATAAATATTATTAATCAACAAAATACTTATCTCAATTGTTGAAATTTATTATTAAATCTATAAATAATAAAGAAGGTTCAGAAATGTGTTAGAAATACTCCTTGTAAATAACATTGATTTTCGTTGTCTTTATTCATTTCAAGGATTTGTTGTTGTTGATTTTATTATGTATTTTGACCTAGTTGTGATTTCGTTGTGTGCTGTGATTTTGTAAAGTGTTTTGTGACGTGGCCTTATATACTGCTGTATCACCGGGCTGAATAAATTGTTTGATTGATACATAATTGTTTATTCATAGATACATAAGGCGGTTCCCAGCTACATAATAGTGTATTCATAGATACGTAAGCTTGCATTGTAAAATTGTGGAATAAATAAATGAATAGATAAATAAATAAGGCGGCTCCCAAATTTGAGGATTAAGCAACAATCAAAATAAATAAATAAACATGAGACATTAGTGCAATATTTTCACATATAGATCGTTCACCAGTTTGTTCTTCAACAATGTAGATTTTTACTTAATTTACAAAATACTGTATCTTAATATTATGTAAGTTTATTATTGAATCGAGAAATAGAGTAGGATATAATGGCAGTATTTGATTAACATTGGCGTTGCTATCCTTGTCTAACATTCAACAAAGCAGATAACGGTATCATTTTCCACCTCTGCAAATTTGCCGGATTGTTCTTCAACTATGTATAAATATTATTAATCAACAAAATACTTATCTCAATTATTGAAATTTATTATTAAATCGAGAAATAATAAAGAAGGTTCAGAAATGTGTTAGAAATACTCCTTGTAAATAAACTCTTTTATGGAGATAAATTATATTAAAGGGATTTTGAAGTCAATATAAAATAATGTATTGTAGTATATGAATGTATATTTGAGTCCAATTCTCTTTGGCTGTTTAATATTGTAAGAATAAGATGTTGATATTAACATTAAAGTGGTATTGACAATATCACATCTTATTCTTTCAATTATGAAGATATATCACAACATCTCTTAACATACTATCAAAGTGTTTAATATTGTGTTGTATAAACCTTGTTTTTATTGTACTGTGTTGACTGGTCTATATATAAAACTAGGATATCGGGGATGATATTCTACATCCAATTCTGACGTTGAATTGGACATTTGAGAAAGTTGAAATATTACATGAATTGGCAACCTTGTAATTTCTTCGGATGGAAGGTCAAGTCTCAACTTATTTTACACAGACCATAGTGCAAGCAATATTTTTACTTATTACCATAGGTAAGGAAAGTATTGCACACACACACCCAAAAACCACTTTTGGGACTCAGGGGACCTTGAAACGTATAGAAATTTAGAAATTGGGGTACCTTAATTTTTTTCGGAAAGCAAAAATCGCTCAGACATCGTAATCTTATGGTGTTTGAAGCGAGAAACACAAATCTGGAACCAGATTTGGCAAAATTCCTTACCGTTCAGGAGATATGACCATTTGAGAATTTTATGTTTACAGCTTCATAACTCATCCTGTATAGTGCCAAATTTGGCTAGAACATTTCTCAGGTCTATAGCTTTATCTATGGTGCAAATTTCAGCCAAATCTGAGATAATTTTTGTTGTGTGTTTCACGATGGTTAGACCATGGTTTTTATCAATTTTTTTGTGAAAGCAAAAAATCACTCAAACTTCGTGATCTTAAGGTCTTTGATGCGAGAAACACAAATCTGGAATCAGATTTGCGAAATTCCTTACTGTTCAAGAGATATGCCCATTTGAAAATTTGATGTTTGCAGCTTCATAACTCATTCTGTATAGTAGCTGGGGGTGCCAAATTTGGCTCCGACATTTCTCAGGTCAAGCTTCATCTATGGTGCAAATTTCAGCCAAATCTGAGATACTTTTTGTTTCAGTGTGTTTCACGATGGTTTTATCAATTTTTTGTGAAAAATAAAAATCCACTCTCCAAGTCTCTAAGAAAATATAAATAAGCACAAATGATTATTTATCTCAGTTTCAGTGTGTGATTAAATCATATAGTATAGCAAAAAAATTCGAAGAAAGTTACAATTTGATTATTATAAAGTAATGACATAGTGAAACAATAGCGCACCTTATGCTATCTTAGCGTGCTCAGCGTATCTATGGTAATGATGTCTAGACCTAAGGTTTAAATTTCCCTCTTCACTGTTCCCCATCTGTATGTTTATTTTCTAGTTTTTGTTGACAGTTCAAGTAAGAAGGTTATATAGAATAAATTATCATTTCAGGTAACAAGATAATAAATTAGCGTAGATATACAGTATATATCTTGAAATTTTCATCATAAATAAGTTTGTTAACTAAGGTAATAGGATATCTTGATCAAGAAGGCTATGCTAATTTGACAATCAACATGGAGAAATTTTTGGATTTTGATGTTCGTTTATAAACACGGGTCTGAATTGTGTTCTGTTTGTTAAAATATCAAATTATGGAATTAGAATTTATTTTCTGTGGATTCAGACTTATTTTATGATAAACATTCTTGTTAAGGACAATGGCTTAGGTATTATAACCTCAAACATGATTCTTTGGTAAGTAGTGTCAGAGTACCTACTGGAATTTGTAAATGAGGTTATTCAAGAATTTTTCAAAAGTAGTTCAATAATGATTATTACTATCAAGCAACATATTACATCTATTTATTTGGTATCAGGTGTAGTAAAATAAACGTTATCAAGTTCTTTATACTTCTGGTTTTTTAAATTCTGATAGTCCTGACAGAAGATTATGCAAATTCACAAATTGGCCAAATAGACAGTTTCTTCATACAAATCGTTATAAGATAGTTTTGTTCTCATTTCAAACAGCATATCTTACTTAATTTTTTTCATTTTTCTAATTACAAATGGAATAATCAGAAAATTAATGAGCTTGCTAGTTATTCAACTTAGTTGTTAGAGGTATCATTAAAATTCAACATGTATACAATAAACGTTTGAGTTTAATTCTAAATTTCAATAAATTGTGCATTGCAATCTCAAAGCAAAAACGTAGATTTATATAGATTTAAGCTATTTTTCAGTCAGTGTGTAATCTTATATATTAAAAGAAGTGTCGTTCTTACATTTGTTATTTAAAGCTCAACAGTCAAACCCAGAGAGAAAGACACACTTTACTGTAAAACAGACTGTTATAACCTTTTAAAGGATGTTGAGAACCAACCTATTTCACCTTACAGTAATGCCCACATTGTACACCTTACAGATCGTTCTGTCTATAAGAAAAGTTTTAATAAGTATGTTTTGTTTTAGTTTTCTGCTAATTCAAACGTGAAATTATTATAATTATTGGCACTTTTAACTTGAGTGATAGACCGTTTTTACACCTAGCCTACCAACTGTCGGCCGACCCTCAAAATTGCCCTCCGATTGGCTGAGAATCAGCTGTTAGTGGGATTAGCTGCTAGCCAATCAGAGAATAATTCGGAGTGTCGGCCAACAATTTATTGGTAAGTGTGAAAACTGTCATACTTGTACATTGGGGCCATGCTTCAAAATACTGGAAAAACCTGTCGGGTACAGAAAATGTCGGTAATGATTGCAATCGTCTGTTAGGGCCAAGCCACACGTGGAGTTTTTCAGTCGTCAGGACAGGAAGCTCTCTGTTTACGTTGGCGTATCGACTGAGCTCCCTATCCAGCCAATGGGAGAGCTTCCTGTCTTGTCATGCAGAGTGAAAAACGCATCCTTTGGCTTGTCCCTTATATGTTTTGATCTAATAATGAATACAATATTGTAATTTATAATATTTTGCTTTTAAATCTATTAAAATAAAGTAGTAGTTTTACCAGGCTTCAATTTATTTGAAATAATTTTTGTTGCAGACGAAGACAGGTCCAACTCTATTGCCTGAAATGATTTCCGAAGTGCCAATAATATGGCTGCTGTCGTTGTGCAGTATGGGCTCAATCGTAGCAATTGTATTTGGCTGTGTGTGTGGCTGCCGAAAGAAAGTTCCCAAGTAAGATTATTTATTTAAAATGAGAAGAATATTAGTGCCGGTTGCACAAAAGCCCGTTGAATTATAATCGTTATTAGTTCTATAAAAACCAATTAGAGAAGCCTTCTTTTCGAAAAAGCCTTCTCTGATTGGTTCTTGTAAAACTAATCATAATTAAAACTAAACCAGCTTTTGTGCGAGTGGGCACAAGACATTAAGGGCCGTTTGCACAGTATAGATTGCTTAACTCGATTAAGTTAATCGAGTTTAAGTTAATCTGAAAGTTTAAATTTGAATCGGGTTTCTCAGTGCATTTACTAATCCAGTTTAAGTTAAACTAGTTTAGCTTGTCTACTTTAGAATGTCATCGTTTGTAATATCAGGAAAGGTAATTTTTACAGGAAATTTGCTATTTGTTTACAAACCATCAGTAAATTGAGGTTATGTAGCTACTATTTCCTGGTTCAAAATCCACAGAGCTGTAAGCTGTACGGTAATGAAAGTGAAAAGCGATCAAGAAATTCTTCAAAAAATGATGAAATGCTATATTACTATTAGAAACAAACTTATATTTAGTTGGCACCAAAAAATATAATGTAGAATGTAAGATAAAAACCTTATTTTGTTATGAAAATCCACTTAAATCTACTACGGTCTTCCTCGTTTATTAGAAATCTCTCGAAAGCAAAATATCTCGGTTATGTGTTATTAAAAACATGTTTTCTAATAAAAAATCACTGATAAAAATTGTCTTATTTTCTATCAAGTGGCTTATTTAATCAAATACTAAATTGGCACTTGCTTGACTCAAGCAAAACCGTTAAAAAAATTCTCTATCATCCCAGAAATTTAAATGATTCGTTTTTTGCCCAATTTTTCTCAGTTCCAAAATTTCTTTGGAGTCATCTCTATCAATCGCATTGAAAACTTTTATCAATTCCTGTCAATTCTATCAATAATGATTCACTATAACCTAAACAATATCATCGTTTACAGAAGCATAAAAACAAACGTCGAAAAATAATTTACTATTAGCTGTTTCCCCATCAAATTTTACAGATGTCTAGTTTATCCAAATTATTTGGTTTAAACCTCCTGTTTTGGAGGTTTAAACTTTCCCAGAGTTTAAACTCAATACAGAGTTTAAACTGATACTGCGCAAACGGAATTTTAGTTTAAACCAAAAAAAGATCCAGATTTGGTTTAAGCTTTAGTTTAAACTTACACTGTGCAAACGGCCCTAAAGATGACAATAACAGTATTGACAACATCAATGTATCATTTTCTATTATGTTCAAATACAATAACATCTCTCCCTATATAATCAAATTACAAATGATTTATTATTTATTTATTATTATATATTATTATTATTATTATTATTATTATTATTATTATTTTTATTTATTATTTATCTATTTATTACTTATTTATTATCATTCAAGTACAAGCACAAATCAGATATAGAATGATTGGGAGAGGACAACAGGTTAAGTCGCAAACGATCCCTCTCCCGAATTTAGATTTATTATGTTTCCAAAAATATTGTTATGTTCTCACTTGTATTAATATTGTCCGTCCTATTAAAAGTAAATAAAAAATACTATTTAGTAATATTTCATGTTTTTCAAATAAATTTAATTTCAATACGTTCTTATTCATTCTAGTTTATTGTTGAGTCATATTTTCATTACCAATTGAATCAAGTAAATTCAATATTAGTTTGATTTGTCGAAACTGTGTAATGATTGCAGAATTCACCGTTTCAGTGTATTAATTTATGTTTGAACTTTGTTATAAACACTGCTAATCTGATATTTATGATTTCGACCAAATTGAATATGTTCAAATTCAATAACAGGAATGAATTGATGGGTCTGGCTGGTATGGTGAAACTGACCAATCCTGAAGCAACAATCAGTTACAATTCGACGATTGTCGACTCAGTTCAAGTCGACCCGAACTCTGCCACTGCGGCGGACGGTGGTGCACATTTTCACCATCACACTGACATGAATAAAAGGTTCCTTTTTGTCACAGATCTTGCATGGGTGATGGGGCCTGCCTTGCTATTTTCCAATTTTGCAAATGTTTATTGAAAGTTTTCCGTATTATTTCGATCATTGTTGTACTACTGTGCTTGTAGTCTGATTGAAAGCCATGCAAGTTTCAATAATTTTCCGTATTAGTTATAGAGAAAAAATAGCATAAGTAGATAGATATCCCATGGTATAGGGTAGGGGTCTCCAACCTTTTCCATCCAAGGGCCACATTTTTAATTCTAGGGAGGCTTAGAGGGCCAATAAAAAGGATGTACGTGGAATTTGACTTGTGGGCCACAAACGACAGGGGATTTGGGGGGTGTAAAATTATTATATTTCCATTCAAATAATATGAGGAGTTTTAAGTAGGTTTGATTAAAAACACAGGAAGGAACAAACCAATTCATTTCATTTCAATACAAAGTCAAATTTATTGAGTGTAAAAAGGTCATAAGAAAACTTGAGAATGCATGAGTTTAGCAAGTTGAACAAAATATGATAACTTTTTTTCAATAATAATAAGACAACTTGATTGAATGAAAAAGACTAAGAAATTGTCAAAAAACCACTGATTTATTGATAATTAGAAAGACCGGTTTCGGTTATTACACCATTGTCAATCTCTGATAAACGAGTTTATCAATTATCAATAAATCAGTGGTTTTTTGACAATTTCTTAGTCTTTTTCATTCGATATGAATAATTACCACAATATCAACTTCTCAACTACACAAAAAGACAACTTGACAATACACGAATTTCCATAAGTTACTAAGCTAAAAGATAATACTTATTTTTAGTGAGAATATTGCATTTGTTTTTCACTCAAAATGTATGCCCATTTAGGATCAAACTTAGTGGTTCCAATTATTAAAATTTATTTCAAATGTTCATCTGATAAGGAGGATTTGTATTTGGATTTAACAAACTTCATTTTTGAAAATGTCTGCTCACACTTGTAGGGAGATCCAAAAAGAGAAAACATAGCTTCAGCATGGTTTTTTATGTTTTTAGTCTTTTTCTGGGAGAAAACTGTAAAATGGAAGTAGGCTACCTTCTTTGTGTAAATATATACAGTATTTTAAAAAATCTGTTGCAATAACTCTTGGCGGGCCGGATGTGGCCCGCGGGCCGTAGGTTGGAGAGCCCTGGTATAGGGCGTTTATGTCGCAACTTTTCATGTTATCTCAAGCCGATTACTGTTGATTATTGTCGATTTGTACTGTTTTGTTGGGGTGAGAATGTATGAACGGCACAATATGAGAGACTACCAGCGTCACACAGCTTCACGAGAAAGAACTACGTGGACTATCGGCTTGAGATAACATTAAAAGCTGCGAAATAAACGCCCTATACCATGGGATATCTACTTATGCTATTTTCCTCTACGGTTATACTATTAGTTACTTTTCATGAATAATATAGTCTAACAAAAAAAGATCACTGAAGATGATGCGTCAACTGCATTTAAACTTTATTTCCACTCAAATAGATTATGTGGAACTTAACTTTAGTTTATGACACTTGATATTGCTGAAAGTCCATTGATTTATGAGTTATTGTAATAATATACGGTTTACAAGGCAATAAAATGTAACAATCAATAACAGTGATAAAATTTCTCTCATATTTCAGAATCTTTTCTTGACATTTGACAGAATAGTGATTGCGCACAATCATCGTATTTTGAATGATTCAACAATATTGATAACAATATTCAAAACATCAATATTAATATTGTCACAGCACATCTCTTGAGCCGGCTAATTGAGCTCGTAAATGGAAGATTAGGTGACTCACCAGTAAATTATTATATTATTCATTCTTTCATGTTATTTTGTCAATTGGAGAAGTTCATAATGTAATAAATTCATCATTTCACTCACTGTTTTTCGGGGACATAACCACAAACTGCCGAATTGCTTGTTTACAATATTCAATTATGAATAAAAATGTTCAGTTAATTTTTTTTGTTTAAACGCATTCAAACCTCATAAACCAGGATTCAAATGAGACAGAACAGACAAAAAATAGGGCATTTGAATAATATTATTTCTTTATTTATTCATCATCTTTTAAGAAAATCTCTGATTTGATCAATAAAATACCAGAATTGTGAGTTTTAATTGCAATATCAATATCGAGGTGATGGAAGAATTCAGATTTGATTTGTTAATTATTTATTTATTTAGCGTATGGCAGATACACAACAAATATATAGCTAATGAGTCTCAAATGCCTAGATATACACTGTATATTTCCAAATTCTTTGAGATGTTGTGTAGTTTTCGGTCAGGAGAACATAAGTTTGTCTGACCGCCATTATTTGCTAGTCCATTTAGCGTTACCCAATGTGCACCATGGAGGCGAACAATTAATGTACAATTAATTATTATTATTTGTTAATTATTAATGTACATGATTAATGTGGCAGTGCCACAGCCACTGTCAGATGGTAGAAATGAGATTTGAATTGTTAAGGAATGAATGTAACTTTTCAGACCATCCATTGCTAGAATTAAGATTTGATTTGTTAATGATTTAATGTACCTTTTCAGACCATCCATTGCTAGAATTAAGATTTGATTTGTTAATGATTGAATGTACCTTTTCAGACCATCCATTGCTAGAATCAAGATTTGATTTGTTAATGATTGAATGTACCTTTTCAGACCATCCATTGATAGAATTGAGATTTGATTTGCTAATGATTAACTGTGCGTTTTCAGACCAACGACTGCCACAGCTACTGCCACCCGTAGTCTTCCTGATCTTCCGGTGGAGCCTGGAATGTCTGCTTGGGACCACAACGACACCAGCTCGGATCTTTATGCCACAGTAGATGAGAATAAGGGTATGATCACATCATAGGATGCACGTAATTTAATATTAAACCGTGTAATTCAATAATAAAGAGTGGCCGCGAGAAACATTTACATTTTAGAAATAAAAAATCTGGTGTGGTGCACTCACACAACTTTCCTTGACTTTATGAAAATTGATTCTCTGACGCTAGTGTTCACGCCCATCTCAAGTCTACTATTTAAATATCTGTGCCAGCTAGTGACAGGACAATACGCTGGAGACACACGAGGTCTGCTATCTTATTTAATTTTTTTAAATAAGTGCAATATTTCTAAAGTTTTTAATTTATTGTCATTCATTTAGAGTATAAAATCAACCTTCAAAATTCAAAATTTTAAATCATCATTTCTGGACTGAAAATGAAGTGACGAAGCAGTGTGTGACTATATAACCTTATCTTTTGGACAACATTAACATTTTATCACAATTTTTGGAGAGAAATAGTACAGGCCTAGCCTAGTTTTTCCTCCAATGTCATAATTGTATTATGATTATAGAATTTTATACAATAAATAAATAAAATAAAAAATAAAAATAAATCTCTTCATAGTGAATGATTTAATAGAATCAACAGTTGCCAACAGTTTGCAATTGAATAATCAAATTTTCTCGAATTTCGAGCTTATTTTCAATTTTAGGTGAAAATGTTACAAGACATTAATTGAAGAGATTTTCATGCTCAATCTTTTTCACTTGAATTTTTTGTTTAAATTGTATCTGAAGCCTGATAATTGGGAAACTAAAATCATACTTTGCATAGATGGGGCGGAGCTCCTGAAATTTTTACAGATATGGTACTTGTGGCAGTTGATAGATATTATCAATAACTATTCTAGGTATAAATTTGATAAAAATCGTTGGAGCCGTTCTCGAGAAAATCGCGAAAAACCCTGTTTTTGACAACATTTTCGTCATTTTAGACACCATCTTGAATCGCATTTGATCGAAATTGTTCGTGTCGGATCCTTATAGTGTAAGGACCTTAAGTTTCAAATTTCAAGGCATTCCGTTAACTGGGAGATGAGATATCGTGTACACAGACGCACATACACTCATATACACACACACATACAGACCAATACCCAAAACCCACTTTTTTGGACTTAGGGGACCTTGAAACGTATAGAAATTTAGAAATTTAGGTACCTTAATTTTTTTCGGAAAGCAATACTTTCCTTACCTATGGTAATAGGGCAAGGAAAGTAAAAAAAAACATTAATTTTTCAAGATACTATTTATACAACTTGAGTAAAATAGTTGAAGGTATATGCCATTTACTTTTCGTAGAGAAAATTATATGTGGAAAGTGACGTCCTTCCTCCCTGAAGCAATTTTCCATTCTGTTCAGGAAGCTTTTCCACACTCGTTCCAGTGCATCCTCAGTTATGAACTTGAATAAGAATCGCCGCTTTGAAGTAATTTAAAGTGATTTTTATTTGTGGAGACATTTGAAAGAGCAAGTCTATCGCCCCTTACTTTAGATGACTTGAAAGCGGCGATACAGTGGCGCCATTTCACCAAACTGCTAGGGGGGGGGGTAAAAACCAACAGGTATGAGGGGGGAAGGAATACCCCCAAAAGATAGAGGGTCCTGGGTTTTTCCCCATAAATGTTACATTCAAAGATATTATTATATTCTTCATTTTTCCAGTTTTATACAAATGTGGTTGAAGTATCAATACAAACATATACATTATTAGTTATTAAATCATGAAGTACTTATTAGAAATATAGCCCTGAAGTAGAAATACACTGAAACAGATTTCTTAAAAATCATGGAAACCGATAAATTTTTCTTCTACTATGAAAATTCCATCTATTTCAATGGGGATCATATTCTAATTGGAACATAACTTTCAGTGAGAAAGCTAAAGAAACATTAAGCTGTTCCCATAATTCTCACCAACTCTGTAATACATTTTTGATTGTCTGATTGTGCCCTTTCTTTTGCTTTCACTGTGACATCTTGCAACTTGTTAATTCTCACGTTGAAACTCATGCAATAACTCACTTATTGTGCCCTGATCAATAATTGTACCCATTCTATATTTAAGCTTCAACTATACTACAGGAAAATATATTCTTTATTACTCCGTACCCGTAGCCATACTTTCAAGGCAATTTTGCTACATTGTTGATACTGTAGAAGGAATTATACTACTGCTGTTTAAACAAAGTATTAAATCAGTATGAGATTCTAAGGATTCGTGTAGATAGACCCGAATTTTCATTATTTATCTGATCCTTGGGGGGGGCTAGCCCCCCCCTGAATGGCGCCCCTGCGGCGATACCTACTGAGGTGGCGTGGATCACTGAGGACACACTGGAACGAGTGCGGCAGAGCTTCCTCAATATGATAGAAAATTGCCTCAGAGAAGAAGGACGTTACCTTCCTGAAATAATTTTCTCTACGTAAAGTAAATGGCATATACTCACAACTATTTTACTCAAGTTGAATAAATGGTATATTGAAGAATTAAAATTGTTTTTTTATTCCAAAATGTAAATGTTTCTCGTGGTCACTCTATATAACCACCCGTACACCCATACCACAGTATACATACAGTACGGAAACTTGGATAGTACCCTGACGCTAAAATCCGCCATCTTGTTAGGAAGCGCCGCATTGTAATAGTATTGATGGTAGGTTCGGATCACTTCAATGATCCGGATCAATTGATCTCGTTCACTGCTACGAGCCAATGTGAAGACCAGGATTGGAACTTCCCAAGGTCACGTGACGTGTTTAGTATTGGGGTCATGTAAAAAGCATTGGTTAGATAGGCGATTGATTACAAGTTTCCATTCTGTACCTATTCTGTGCCCATACATCTACATTTACTATAATGGCATTTATAGGTTAGCACAAACAATACAATGATCGGAAAATAAAAAACAGGCTATGCTCAAAACTTTTTCAATTTCCTAATTTAGTTCCAAATTGTCCAAATATTATACATAGGTTCAATTTTCTACACCAAATCACATCTAAAAATATAGATTAGAATAGAACAAACATTTTCAAACTTGGATAGATTGATAGTAAAACTTCCCTAAAAACATGAAACAAACTTTTAATTCACAAAATAAAGAATAAAACCACTTAGATTTTGAGCTCGAAAATATCACGAAAATTTATCCCAATATAGCCTAGATCCACAATGAATGATTACCCGACTAAAGGTGCATTTTCGTTTTTGCGTAAATTTCCGCAGTCGACGACGACGACTTGTTGACATTCATATTGTCCAAATTTCAAGTGTGCTAAAACAGCTGATCAAATAACTTTTCATTATTTGTGTTTATTATTCAAGAATCAAACATTTCTAATAATATCAAAATATTGCCATTTAAAAGTATAAAAAAGCATTGTTGACATTCATATTGTCCAAATTTCAAGTGTGCTAAAACAGCTGATCAAATAACTTTTCATTACTTGCGTTTATTATTCAAGAATCAAACATTTCTAATAATATCAAAATATTGTCATTTAAAAGTATTAAAAAGCATTGTTGACATTCATATTGTCCAAATTTCAAGTGTGCTAAAACAGCTGATCAAAAACTTTTCATTATTTGTGTTTATTATTCAAGAATCAAACATTTCTAATAATATCATAATATTGCCATTTAAAAGTATAAAAAAGCATTGTTGACATTCATATTGTCCAAATTTCAAGTGTGCTAAAACAGCTGATCAAATAACTTTTCATTACTTGTGTTTATTATTCAAGAATCAAACATTTCTAATAATATCAAAATATTGCCATTTAAAAGTATAAAAAAGCATTGTTGACATTCATATTGTCCAAATTTCAAGTGTGCTAAAACAGCTGATAAAATAACTTTTCATTATTATTGTGTTCATCATTCAAGAATCAAACATTTATCAAAATATTGCCATTTAAAAGTATAAACTGAACCTCTCCCATTAAAACATAACTGAACAAAATCTTTTAGGTTATTCAGACAAATTGAAATCTACCTAATCTGAGATCCTCACCCTGTCGTGGTCGACGACGGCATTTACTCACAAAGGAAACCGCAGCTTTATGGAATGATCACATCGTATGCCCCTATGTGCAAGTGCACGCTTCGTCATGCATGCTCAAATGAAAATCAAAATCTGGAAAGAGCTATAGGAACATTCACACTGAACGCGTGCACTTGCTGGTGACGTTCAGTGTGAGCAGCTACGACAGGCACGTCATAACGCGTTTCTATGGACCTTTCATGCATGACCACGCGTGTACTTGCACATATGCATTTACCTCAACATCGCTCTACAATCATGAATGATTATCAGACTTGGGGTATGATCACATTGCTTGCACAAACGTGCATCCAATGTGATCATAGCCTAAGTCTGATAATCATTCATCATTGTAGAGCGATGTTGGGGTAAATGCTACTATAGTTCGATTCACGTAATAAGGTCGGTAGAAATGATATAACTACAGAGTTGCCGATTCTCTGTCACCATCGCCTTCTGTGGTAGACCTTCTGTGGAGATTCAAGTCATCCCCACTGATCAAGTTGCATACTGATTGCACTTGACACTGTAGAGCGACCCAACATGCAGCAACGCGCTTTGTATTCAGCAAAAGCGCATGCGCTTTGTATTTAATCGTAGTACCATGAAAAGCCACTGACAGTGAGTCAGTGACACTTCTTGCCCAAACTTTTACAGCTAATCGCTAATGTCTTTACCGCTAATCGATTTTTTCCAATAATTGTGAGTTGTATAACTCACAGTTTTCTTATGGATTACAAAATAACTAAGAAATTATGGAAGTGTAAAGAATCATATTAACTTGTAGACGTACCGTATGCAAAGAATACCGTATTTCACTAATAATATGCTATAAATACTTCACTAACACTACAAATTGATGTTCAATAATATACAAATACGAAATACAAGTTTGCAAGATGAAAGAAAATTCAGATTCAAATTCTGTTGCTTTCAAAGTGTTAGTGCCGGTTGAATTTTAATCGTGGATAATTCCACAAGAACCAATCAGAGAAGCCGTATTTTAAGAAATTCTTCTCTGATTGGTTCTCTTGAAATTAACCACGATTAAAATTCAACCGGCTTATGTGCAACCGGGCTTTAGTGTTCTACCTGTTGGCATTCGAATTCCAAAAAAAATTACTGTATGTTACACATACTGGTAACGGTAACTCAACTATTATATCAACAACTATTTTAGTTGTGGACAATATTTATCATCATAAAAATGAATCAACTAATAAATCAACAACTATTTCAGTTGTAGACTAAAGACTGTTCTCTTATTCTGAATTATCAGTTATTATTTTAGTTATTTTTTTGACTGAATTTTCAGTTTATCAGGTACAATAATAATTATTAGCCTATTCAAATTGTGGAAGACTCATTTATTTAAGAGAGAAAGCAATAGGAATGCCATATACAAACATTAGAGCATCAGTTTATGAATGCAGAATGAACGAATGATTGCAAAATTCTGAGATGTAGTAGTAGTCTCGCTCGAATTCGCGCTGTATCTATGAGACCGTGAGACAGCTCATGAAAGAGCGGATGAGGTAGCGCATTGTACTACGATTGAATACAAAGCGCATGCGCCGTTGCTGAATACAAAGCGCGTTGCTGCATGTTGGGTCGCTCTACAGTGTCAAGTTACTGATTGCTGATTCTTGTTGATAGTGATCAATTATATCTCAAATATATTGTTTGAAAATATATCTTTCCATGATTTAATCATAAATTTTCGCAACTGGAATTGAATTTCCTGGTAGTTCATTATACAGAGTGGGTGAAAAGTCCGAGAACGGCTTAATATCTCATACACAAAGATAATTTGACGGTGGGTGTGATTGGGGATCCTACTCAAATTGAAAAAAACTACTTTATAATGACTTTAAAAATCTGGTCCGCCATATTGGATCCGCCATATTGAATGCAACTTCATTTTTTTAAATAGGAAGGTGGTCGTGCGATACATGATTTCGATAGGGAATTTGAAGAAAAAATTAATGGTGGAAACCGCATATCGATATCTCGAACCGTTTCGGAAATATTAACATTATTAATCAATACTATTCTAAGCAGAAAAGAGAGAAAAACGTCTGAGAACGGCTTAGTATCTTATAAAAATAAGTGATTCCAAGGTGGGTGAGATTAGTGATGTTACTCAAATTGAAAATACTACTTTACTATGACTTTTTGAATGCAACTTTATTTTTTTAAATAGGAAGGTGGTCATGAGATACTTGATTTCGATACGGAATTTCAAAGAAAATTGAATGGCGAAAACCGCACATCGATATCGCAAACCGTTCAGAAGATATTCACATTATCAATCAGTACCATGCAAATCAGAAATGAGTGGTATTTATTGATAATGTGAATATCTTCTGAACGGTTTGAGATATCGATACGCGGCTTCCGCCATTCATTTTTTCTTGAAATTCCCTATTGAAATCATGTATCGCATTATCACCTTCCTATTTAAAAAATAGGAAGGTGCATTCAATATGGCGGACCAGATTTTCAAAGTCATTGTAAAGTAGTTTTTTCAGTTTGAGTAGGATCCCCAATCACACCCACCGTCAAATTACCTTTGTGTATGAGATATTAAACCGTTCTCGGATTTTTCACCCACCCTGTATTTCTACATAGTCTACAAACAGTTTGGTAACGGTGCTATGTTGGAAAAGGATAGAGCAATCTGCTTTGTCCAATGACAGGCAATAATAGCAAATTAATGTTAGCCTTTTCAACGTGAATGTTACTATAGCAGAGCATTATTGTTACGAGGGAACGTTCATCAGGAGCGAAGTTCTGGCTCAAAACAGGCTCACGATTCGTGTCATCTATATTTATGATTGAATTAATTAAATTGATGAATGAATGAAGCAAAAATATTGTTTCATAGAATTCATTTCAAGTCAGTTTTTTACCTGACGTGCCAGCAGAGTTGAACGTCTTGCAAATTTGGAATTGTAAATCCAATATAGGATCAAATCATTTTTGATCAATTGAAACCTACATTGATGGTTTCCAAGTAAAATCGTACGGGACTAACTATAGACATAGAGAAACAATAGCATAAGTAGATATCCCATGGCATAGGGCGTTTATGTCGCAACTTTTACTGTTATCTCAAGCCGATAGCCCACGTAGTTCTTTCCCGTGAAGCTTTATGACGCTGGTAGTCTCTCATATTGCCTTTTTGGTTGAGAGTTAGTGGGGAGGATATTTTTAATATTCTTTCCGAAGAATGGACATTGATATGTCCAAAGCTCCGCCAATTTATGTAGATGCATAACAATATAATTATTATCTATAGTTATTATACTGTATTACAAATTACTTTTTCATATCATATACAGTTCAATAATTATTTTCTTAGTCTATATCATGTAAATTCATCTATAATTTTGCTGTATTGTAAGCTATTGTATATAAGTGTATAAGACAGTATATATTGTAATCTACATAAATAAAGTACTCAATCAATCAATCAATATTGTGCCGTTCATACACTCTTACCCGGTCAAAACAGTAAAAATCAACAATAATCGACAGTAATGGGCTTGGGATAACAGTAAAAGTTGCGATTTAAACGCCCTATACCATGGGATATCTACTTACGCTATTGTTTCTCTATGCTATAGATCTGATGAGACTTAACACTCACCGATTATTGGCCGATATTTCTCGTCATGACACTCAGATTGTCTTCCGATTGGCCAACTCTCATTAACAGCTCAGATTCTCAGCCAATCGGAGGACACTGTTGATTTTGTGACGACACCCAGAATGTCCTCTGATTGGCCAATTCCCACCAACAGCTCTGATTCTCAGCCAATCGGAGGACATTGTTGATGTTGTGACGACACCCAGAATGTCCTCTGATTGGCCAACTCTCACCAACAGCTCTGAATCTCAGCCAATCGGAGGACATTGTTGATGTTGTGACGACACCCAGAATGTCCTCTGATTGGCCAACTCTCACCAACAGCTCTGAATCTCAGCCAATCGGAGGACATTGTTGATGTTGTGACGACACCCAGAATGTCCTCTGATTGGCCAACTCTCACCAACAGCTCTGATTCTCAGCCAATCGGAGGACATTGTTGATGTTGAGACGACACCCAGTATGTCCTCTGATTGGCCAACTCTCACCGACAGCTCTGATTCTCAGCCAATCGGAGGACATTGTGGGTGTCAACGATAAAGGCCGGCCGACAATCGGTAAGATTTTGAATCGGTTTAAATGTATTCCATTTTTTTCTGAATTGAAAGTAACATAATTTTGAAATGATTGCAGATAAACGACGATGCGTGATGCAGGGTCAGAGTGGAGATGACGGATACAATTCGCCCACACAGACTGATGACAGCCTCTCTCCTTATGCCAGGGTCAAGGGAGAACATCCCTACGATCAACTCAAGCAAAGTAAGCACGCTATGATATGTCTGCATTTATTCATTAAAGCCGTTCTATTGCAGTAAAAATTGCCTAAGTATACTCATTCAGTCCCTTGTCGCCATGTGGTGGAACGAGTTGTCTATAAAGGTGTGTACAGATATACGCGCCTCCAACACGCTCCGCACTTGCTCCGCAATCGCTCCGATCATGAACGTTACGCGAGAAGCTACGCAAGGGTTCGATAGAGGTTCGAAGGATGATCGATCCGCTCTTTTCTTATTGTTGACTTCACTACAACCTAACCTCACAAATGTGAAAATTTCAATCCAGTTGATCGGGTGACAAAACTAAATAAAATATTCAGACCAGAGGATTGCTGGGTAGCCTAATAATATATTATGTTTATATAATAAATTTATAATGAATATTATGATTATTTCATTTATTTTAATGTTCTATTATAAAAGGTAATGTCTGTCAATGTTTCAAAAGGTGAAAAGCTTGATTGGGAGTTCGGCTTCTTTCTTCTAAATGCTAATATGCCGGTACCTATTATTATAAATGCTTTTATAACTTTATATTATTCAATTGATCATTAATTTTGATAATTTTATTTGCTAACACAGAGATCATAACTATTAATAAACATTACAAATAAACACTTTGACCACGCATGCGCAACTATTGGTTAGTTCGACCTATAGTGAGGTCCACGTTATTATGACAGTATTTAATCAACTTTAGTTTTGCTATCCTTGTCTATCATTCGACAAAGCCGGTGATACTATCCTTTTCTAGGTCCACAACGATGACAATTATGTTTTTGACAGTGTAGAAGTATAATAATTATTAATTAATGCAGAGAATCGGTATGGCTATTCTTCTATCTTTATTCACTGCCATTATAACGTGGATCACACTATAGGAGCTTGCCAAGCTCGATCTCTGTTACACGCTCTTCTCGCGTTCCACTCTTGCTCCACCTGCGATCATCAATCGCTCTGCTCGAGTGACGTTCGATTGCGGAGCAGAGCGAAAGTCTGTACGCACCTTTAGGGTTGATGTAGAGGCCAATTATTATTATTCAATATTAAAATAGAATTAGCCCAAAAAACAGGATGTCACAGTTGGATATATAGGCAAGTCGTAAAATACAACAACTATTATAATAGGCCTATATATAATACCAGCAGGTAACCCGTGCTCCGCAAGGCTCCAATTAAAAACTTGACAAACTGAAAACCTGATCTACTGAAATCTTGAAGAATTGAAAAAAGGCCAATAACCATCCTCGTTGAATTAAGAATCTATATGCAAAATTTCAAGTTAATCAGACCAGTAGTTCAGACGTGATGATGCTTTGTTAGTGAATTTCCTATCCCGTACGTGTGTATAAGACAATTCTTTCCTTTATTATATTCTACATTATATATCACAATATTGTATATTTACAATAACTATTGGCTTTTCATAATATAAAAAAGAACAGAATGACTTTTTCATTTGATGACGTGTCGAAGTTTGGTCAGTAACAAAGACCTTATAGATATATTTATTTATTTATTTAATTAATCAATGAGAATTACACAACTTACAGAAAAGTACCACAGGCTTATACGCCCAAAACGGTTCCAATTCTAATTTATACAACAGTCCTAATGTAGCTAGGTTATGTGTCACTCAACATTCTTCAATTACACACTCAATTTAAAATTCAGAACACAAAAAAATCATTCTTAATTAAAAAAAAAACTTCTAAATTGAATCAATCACAATTAATTAGAAAATTCCAAACTTTGAAAAAATATAGAATTTTGAGATCGAAAGTCAAACAAACTATTTAGAACCACAATGCCTATGCCTTCCCAATGATAGCTTTTACTTAAAATTGAAGGCCACCATTGGGGTATTTTAGCACGAGATATTATATCTATATATTTGTAATACTATATATTACAAAGGCATTGGTATGTAATAATCTTATAGGTTGCCCCCTCAATGGCCGATTTAAATTCAAAGTACGACACTACCGCTGCATGTGAGTCTATGCATCTTTAAGGTTACAGGTGGAATTAAATAGAGAATGCATTTATTCAAATGCTAATTAAATAAACTTTTTTTGCAGCATTTATTTAGGATTTTCGTTCAATAATAATTATTCATCTTAAAGGTCTTTGGTCAGTAATATCCACTCAAACACAACGTACTCATACACACACCGTATTCATTTGCAATAATTTCATTTTGTAGCTGGCCACTGACGAGCGAAGGCTAATTCTCACCACCAGCTGATTATTCTCAGCAAATCGTAGAACATCATGGGTATCGTGTTGGCTTGTTGCAACTCTCATTATTCGCCATCTTGAGATTTCATGTTCAATTAATACTTGTATAAGCATTATTTATTCCAATTGTTTATTCGAGTGCCGGCCAGATAGCCGAGTTGACTAAGGTATTGCACCCTTCAGTCTGCTAGTGCTACCTGGTCGCAGGTTCGAATACCATCGAATTGGCATGGACGTTTGCTCATCTCATAATATTATTCACCCTCGCACTTTCCCATTACTCACGCTCAAGCAAAATGCTCATGAGGGAATCATCCGCAAATAAAAAAAAAAGAAAAAGTATGTTATTGACAAGATACGAGGGGTTGGCTGATAACTAATGCACACATGCTTGTAGAGCACAAACTAAATAAACTTCAGAAGCGCGTCTGGTGGCATGTGGAAGTACTATTTCTCCTCTACACGGCTGCACAGTTTGAAGGCGTTGTGTTCATCCAGTTTGGTTTTGTTAGTTAAAGTATGGCGTCGTGTTTTGGTGTTATGTAAACGCAAATTAAACAACGCGCTGTTATCGAATTTTTAACTGCTGAGAAAGTGAATCCTAGTGAGATTCATCGTCGTTTAAAGGCTGTTTATTGTGACAATAATGTTGATAGGTCTACCGTGAATCGATGGGTTATAAAATTTCGAGATTGCCAACCTGGAAAAGCCTCAATTGTTGATGAAACACCCAGCGTACGTCCAATCACTGCCACAGACGATAATCATCATAAACTCGTCAAAGACTTGATTCAAAATGACCGGCGAATCACTCAACAGCATATCGCAAACCAAGTTGGAATATCCAAGTAACATGTCGGCCTCATTATTGAACAATTGGGATACCATAAAATCTGTGCACGATGGGTACCACGCCGTCTGACAGACGAGAATAAACAGCGTTGATTGGAATGCTGGGAACAATTTGAAGTGCTACCGTTAGGAAGGAGACGACTTCATAGATCATTATTGAGAAGAATCAAGAATTAAATAACCTTTAAACGACGATGAATTTCACCGGGATTCACTTTCTCAGCAGTCACAAATTCGATAACAGCGCGTTGTTTAATTCGCGTTTACATAACACCAGAACACGACGCCATTCTTTCACTAACCAAACCAAACTGGATGAACACAACACCTTCAAACTACGCAGCCGTGTAGAGGAGAAATAGAACTTCCACATGCCACCAGGCTCGCTTCTGGGGGTTATTTGGTTTGTGCTCTACAAGCATGTGTGCATTACTTATCAGCCTACCCTCGTAAAAAGGTTGAATATATCATTCCGTGATGTATGAATAAATTCACAAGATTAAAAGTTGTCATTTGCAAATTTAGGGAGAGAAGTCAAACCTAGGGGAAACCAATACTATACTATATGAGGCTGGGAATAATGGAATCTACGGTTGTGCCCAATAGTTATTTGTATATCTAGAGTGAAAAGAAAAGTGCTGTTTCTTCTCCCTGAGGGAAAAGTTTGAAGCCCGAGGCGAAGCCGAGGGCAACAATTTTTTTGAACGAGAAAAACATTTTTCACTCGTGATTTACACATCATTTTCCTCCACCCACATTTTTATAAAAACTGCAAATAAAATAATTTTTAAAAACGTACGTGACCAAACAATGTGTTACAACATAATCTAAAAAGTAAACAGAAACAGCTGGCTTGTAATCACAGTTCTTCGCCGACAGCGATATCTGTCGGCAAAAGTTGTAACAATAATGGCCGCCACAACTACAGCTATGATGAAGTTCCCGTTTCAAATTTGATTAGTTAATGAGGAATATTCGTTGGCTGGTATTTTGAATAACATGGAATAAAAAAATTATAAATTTTTTTAGTATAGTGATATGAAGTTTGTAATAATTTTAGCATACAACATAAATTTCATATATGATCAAATGTCTGGTTGAGGTATTGAATTTAGTTGGTTTAATGACTACTCTATATGCTTCCTCATCTGAGCATAGACCTTCTAACCTATTTCAAATGTACGTTTTTAAAATAGAAATGCTTCCTATGTTATTTAAAATGGAGTTACTTTTACGCTCTAGGGAGTTTTTCTGTTTTTGAGTACCGAGAGCAAAAAAGTGACACTTTAGTATTATGTTACAGGGACTAAAGTAAGCACTTTAGACAGGAGGTGGAGGAAAAAATATTTTTTTGGTAGATCTGTAGTTTATCTTAAGTACTATCCTCTCAAGTCCAAATCATCTGTTATCAGATAATAACAGAATTTGTTGTCTTCTCTTATTACTTTTATTCGAGTTACTCGAATTTCCTAATTTCTGATTTTAATTATTCATTTGCTAGGTGAACATCCTTACGCACAAGTTCATGCCAATGGAGTAGCAGGTGGATCCATTGCAAAGCACAACAACTCTGCTATACCATCAGCATCATCACAGTATGTTGTTTATCATTTTCTCTTCACGCTACAATATACAATATTTTTCCAGTTTTTGAACGAGCGTAGCGAATTATTACTTTTGACTTTGAAGTTCGAGTCGTTGTCAGTTTGAGGGTTTATGAAATTCAACAAGGAACTCTAAAAGAATAAGGCTCAACTTACACTTCCTCGACTCGAATCGTACGACTCCATTCATGGATACTCGAGTCTCTCGACCTTACGACTTTCTTGCTCATTTTCACTATTTCAGTTCCATGCTACTCCATTTCTAACCTCAAATTTTAATGAATATTATTTTATTATCTTAAACGATGAAACAAATTTCAGCAACAATAAATAACATGTTTCTTATCTGTGCTTTAACCTTAGACCAGTTATAGAATAGACATGCTGGGAAGTCTAGCCTCTGTAGCCAACATCTACTGCCATATCGCCACATTGTGACGTCAGCATCGGATAGAAAACTTTTCTGCAGAGTTTGTTTACATTGTTTTCCACAAAGACCTTAAAGAGATATAGACCCACAATGCCTATGCCTTCCCAATGATAGCTCTTACTTGAAATTGAAGGCCGCCATTGGGGTATTTTAGCACGAGTATTATATCTATATATATTTGTAATACAATAGATCACAAAGGCATTGGTGGCATTGGTATGTAATAATCTTATGGGTTGCCCCCTCAATGGCGGATTTCAATTCCAAGTACGACACTAGCGCTGTATGTGAGTCTATGCATCTTTAAGGTCTTTGGTTTTCCATAGCTGATTGTGTCTATTTCAGATGGAAGTAAATTATTATTTATGAAAATGGTAAACTCCCGCTGAAATAGAAAACAATGTAAACAAACTCTACAGAAGTTTTCTATCCGATGCTGACGTCACGATGGGGCGATATGGTAGTAGATGTTGGCTTCATCGACTTTCAGTATGAATATACAATGGGCTGTGTCTATTCTATAACTGGTCTAAGGCTTTAACCATGAAGATGTAACCTCAAAGCTCAAATTCTAACCTCACTTCATCAAAAATACATGGTACTACGCAACTCAAATGGAGACTCGACCGACATGTCGAGTCGACGCACGACTCAGTCTCACAGTCGTGAGGTCGCAGAGACTAGAATCAACTGGTCTGAGTGTCACCATTTGAAAACACATGCTGCGTCGAGAAGAGACTAGAGTTGCAGTCTCTTCTCGACTTGAGTCGCGTAAGTGTGAGTTGAGCCTTTATGCTTCTTATGCAGATATATATGAAAATGTATCCTATTATATTAAGCGAGCAATTCCTGTATATGGTTTCTTAAGAGTGTAATAGCCTATGTTATGCGAATAAAATTGAAGTCTATTTTTCGACATGTCTATCTAGATCAGTGCTTCCCCCAATAAGTGGTCCGCGAAAGCTCTGGAAGTAGTTCGTGAGGAGTCCGAGGGAAGAAAAATTTATGTTTCAAGCTTTATTTGTGTTTTTGAAATTATCTATATTGGTCTGTATTAAAGTATAATCAATTTCTCTTCAAAAATGTTATACCGAACTCATCATAAGTTTAAAATATGTTTCCAATCGGTAAAAGAAGTGATATATTTTACAATTGGAATGCAATAAGATAGGATTATAAAATTTGTTTGGAATCCTAATAACAGATTTGTACCACGTGACTAGCTAATCTGCCTGACATTTGATGGCCAAACTGTATTAGGCTCAGCCTAATTTTTCCTCCAATGTCATAATTGTATTATGATTATAGTGTTTTATACAATAAATGAATGTATTTTTAACCATAACCTAACCTAACCATTTTGTAATGCATTAATTTGAAGTGCCTAATTGTTTGATGTTGTTTGAACAGACCGCCGGAGCACAGTGTTAGCAGTCCAACAGCACCGCCGCGCATGCGCAAATCACTTGCGCTGTCAGACAGCAGTTCTCGTGACTCTCTGCCGCCTCCGCACGATTCGATTCCAGCCGCCTCCGCCATAGCGGGCAGCATCGCCGCCAGCCAGGAACTGCCCTATATGACGCCGCCCCTCGTCCTCTCTGCCGCCTCCACAGCAGCCCCCTCCGCTTCTAACCAGCAGCACTTCAGCGGCGATTCGCAGGATTCCAGCAGTAAGTTGACAACAACCGTTTTCAATAAGGATGATAATAATAAGATTAATAAATTTGACTGTATCTCTGTGTGAAAATGTACAAAACCAGTGAAAAATGAAGAATAAAAGCTTTAAGTTGGGAAAAGCTCAGGTTAGGAGAAGCTTTAGGTTAGGAAAATATTCGGTTAGGAGAATCTAAGGTTAGGAAAAGCTTAGGTTAGGAAAAGCTCAGATTAGAAAAAGCTTAGTTTAGGAGAGAGTTGGTCTTGGCTCAGGCTCAGTAAGCTTTGGTCAGACTTGGTCAGGTTAGCAATTATTATTTGACTTGATTTAAGAGTTCATTCAATTAAAAATTATTGTTGTAATAAGAAAATGTGCACAAGAGTAAAAGTTTGTACTTTTTCACCACTTTTTCAACTCCTAGTTCTGAACTTCAAAGTTCTTTCTATACTCCAAGACTTCTTATCTCTACCTTTTGAAAAACCTCTTTAATCTCAACTCTTGAATCCTTTCTCAATGTTCAATTCTATTCAATCTTCTCAATTACTATAAATAATGACTTGAGACTGGTTTAATTGGAATCGTCCTCAATAAAAAATACGATTCGTCAAATTTGAAGTCACCAAGAATTATTAAAAATACAAATAATAATGAACATTTCAATTCTTTCATTACAAAAAAATACCAATTTCTGTAGTGTTTCAGTTAGCTATACCGTAACAACTCTTTTGTTAAATTAATGAAAACTTTCTGGAATAATATCTTATTTATTTTTCATCAAGTAGTAATCAATTATATGGTATTTCAATGTCCATGTTTGCCTGCAGTAACACTTCAATCACTTTCGAAGAAGTTAAATTGATGCCTACATTCATTCGAGCAATCGCTTATTTTGAAATCTCTAACTAGGCCGTATCTCAGAGTTAGCTGTTGCATTGGCTTCTTACTTCATTGTTAACATAACCTCATTCTTCATTATTGACTCCCACTACAGACTCAAGTCTTTGTGGAGAGTATTCACTGTTAAATGTGTAAATGAATTTTATAAATTTGTATTATGTTTTGTGAATAAAAAGTTATTTGATTTGACTTCAGAAACTCAAACTTGTTTTTTAATGTTTAAATTAGTCTTTTAAGATACAATTTATATTACCGGCACCTATTTTTTTCCTCTTCAATTAAAAAAAAATTGAGTCGATATCTTTAAAAATAGTTGAGATACAATTGTGCCGTAATTAGTCACATATACCTTCAATAATTATGTGTGCATTGTGTTAATTTTTCGTTGGAAATGTTTCAGAAGGCTACACAAGCATCAGTGTTCGAGAGCCTTTGTCCACGATTCTTGGTGAGAGGAGTCGATCTCAGCGACAGGATTTGATCGATTCACACTACATGACTGTGTCTGATGACTCAGGTGATCATTCTCACCCAATTTTAGATAAAATGAGAGCTAAACTCCTCTAAATGCCATTTATAAGTTTAAAAATAATGCATGAATTATGTATAGTTGATGCGAATGAGTTTTAAAATAATCTTGATTTGGAACCCACCTAAATCTGTCCACTCATCTCTAGTAATCAAAAGTTCCACCACCCACGCACAAAGTACTCTTCATATTGAATTTCTTCATCTACAATATTTAATGTTTCATCTAGTTTCAACACCAAAATTACGTCTTGCAGAGTATAGTATGAGTGAAAATATGGAATATTTACTGACTGGAGCTTGCTTTCGAATCTTATAGGTCAATAGGACTGTTGGGGGCGTATTCCTAAATCCTATAGGGGCGTTTACATTTGTCAAGTTTACAAGAATAAAAACTTGAATCCACTTTACCCTTAGACCAGTTATAGAATAGACACGGCCTATTGTATATTCATACTGAAAGTCGATGAAGCCAATATCTACTGCCATATCTCCAAATCGTGACGTCAGCATCAGATAGAAAACTTTTCTGTAGAGTTTGTTTACATTGTTTTCCATAGCAGATTGTGTCTATTTCAGCGGGAGCGCAGCTGGAGTTTACCATTTTAATGAATAATAATTTACATCCTGAAATAGACACAATCTGAAAGTTTTCTATCCGATGATGACGTCACGATTTGGAGATATGGCAGTAGATGTTGGCTTCAGAGGCTAGACTTCCCAGCGTGTCTATTCTATAACTGGTCTAAGACTATACCAATGTAGACCCTTCTTCAAGATTTGATGATTCTAGTGGATGTTGAACATGTATGACTTTTGGGTTCAACTTGAAGGTGCAATCAATAATGAAACATCAATAGAGTTGAACAATAATGAGAAAATGAGATCAAAATCAGTTGTCGGTCAATGTAGAATGTATAAAAACAACTACATAAAAAACTAGAAAAATAAGAAGAAAATTCTGAGATTAAATAGATTTTTCACTTCATGATAAATATCGGGGACCGAGCTTCGCTGTAGAGTACAAAAGCATAAAAAAATCATTACGAAAGAAGAAATTATAATAATATTTATAGTTCATACAGAAATGTTCTATCTAATCACAGTGAATTGAGATTAATTCCCAGAGGAATACGAAAATTTCCCTCACAAAGGCCCGGTTGCACAAAAGCCGGTTAAATTTTAATCCTGATTAATTTTACGTCAGAGAAGACCATTTCAAAAAGATTGTTCTACTGGAATAAATCAGGATAAAAAATAACCCGGCTTTTTTGCAACCGGCACTAAGTACCTGATTGAATAATTACAAAAGTTCAACAGCTGAGTCATAATTTTGACACAGTCCCACACACATGAACTCGCTCACTCACTTCCATCATCAACAGACGACGAAATAATTATTATCAGCTGTTTTTCCAAGGATGAATAATAATTATCCTTTTAATGTCCTTCAGCGAGTTTTCCCAGGGATGAGACCTAGTGCAATCGAATCTCTATATTATAAACCTACTATGTTCTGAATTTCGTGAGAATCGTTAGAGCAGTTTTCGAGATCCGGTGAAATACAAACATATGTATAAACAGAAATTGCTCGTTTAATAGTATAGGATTATATACTTTTGAGGCTATGAAAACGTGCAAGTAAACTTGACTCTTGTCTTCAAGTTTCCAAAATCGTCCATTCACCTCAAACGTTAAAATGAACTTGAATATTCAAGGAATCTTGACTAATGTAAACCCTACCTATTCGATTCCAGAGCATGCTCCAATCAGTGAGTAAATATTTCATATTTTCACAATAATTGTAATCTGCAAGTCGTCATTTTAGTGTTTAAACTTGATGAAAGCCTTTTCAACAGATTATTTTTATCTTCATACAATATGTTTCTGCTCAGATAACTAGCAGTTCTGTGAACAGTAGACCTCACGCAGTTATAAACCGCAGCCTCCTCTTATACTGTCCATCAGAGTAAATCCTGTCTGTATGTCGTGTCGGCGAGATATCGGTGTGAAAACGGCTAATGGCTGTTCGGGTTGGTGTATCAAAAATGCTAACATCAAAAGCTAATCTCCTTCAAGACATACTGGCAACAGGACAGCCCGAGTTCAAAGCAGAGAAAGTTCGAGAGACAATACTATGTTTTTTAGTTATTAATTGCATGTGCTATTGCACGCAATCAATAGTTCATTTAATAGTGCATAAAAATTACATTCAATGAGGCATGCAATTAATAGTCTACACAGCTGCTGATTTTTTACCAAGTTACATTAAGATAATCCACTCGACAGCTGATTTATGATGAATAATTCTATAGCCTGATTTTTACTCTAATATTGGCGTATGAAGGAGGCTCCTTTTCCTTTTATATTTTCCTTGAAATGCATATTTCCAAAAACCGTGTATATACGTAGACGCGCAATTCAAAATGGAACATTCCTGTCAAATTTCATGAAAATCTATTGCTGCGTTTCGCTGTAAATGCGCAACATATAAACAAAAAACATAAAGAGAAATGCCAAACCGTCGACTTGAATCTTAGACTTCACTTCGCTCGGTCAATAATAAGATATGCTTTGTTCATGGACGAAATGTACGCGGCAATCGAATAGCATTTTTGTACGCGACATTTATTTTTATTTTCATACAACATGTTTCTACTCATTTACTCAGATAATTTAGATGAGTTGTGTTTTTGGGTATCATTAAATAAATTAATAATTTTATTTATTTTGTTGATAGACGAAATGTACGCGGCAATCGAAGAGCCAGGCCAGGCCGTGTACACGAGTGGGAGTGAGACGTACGCGCGCATCCGTCCCAACCCTCTCCCTCAGACGAGGCCTCCTCCCGCTCCCGTTCCCCCAGAAGACAGAGACAGAGACAGAGAGCTGGAGAGGCCTCCCTCGCAGCAGGCCAGGCGGATGTCGCATTCCCGGCAAGGTACAAGTTACAACTGTTAAACAGAGCACGGTATATAGAAGAAGACGGTAGGTGTCACGCGCATGTTTTTGATGAATTTCCGGTGTTGCTGACGTCATTTTATATACAATCATCTGGTTTTAACTAATAAGTTTTATAAATTGCAAATAGGTGTAAAAACCTCGGTTGGTGGCGATGACGTAATCTAGCTGGCTGGCCACTGCGCACACATTTCATGACCCCTACCGTTTTCATCTAAATACCGTGATACAGAGTATCCCACAAAAGTTGTAACAGCTAATGATTCAGCAGATTCTCTATTCATTCATACAATAAGTACATCATCAAAAATAATAGGGAGAGAAAAAAATAAGATAACCTTGTACTATTCCTCTCCCAAATTTAGATAAGGTTACCCATAGTCCGAAATAGGTTATTCATGATTATTCATGGTTATGGAGTCCATCTAAATACATCAGTTGTACTACAAGAATTATAGGTTTTATTATTTTATTTTATAATTTCACATAAAATCACACAGCAGAGCAGAGTTCCAGTGTTGTATGAAATGTCACAACTATTATAAATGGAAACAATGATAACAAAACATGAATAATGAATGATAAATAATACCCTTTAATATAGAGTATATTGAAATTTCAAAATAAAGTATTGAGGAATATGGTCAACGCTCCTTGGGAATAAAGTTGAGCATTTGCTTATACTTCTAAAATATGGAGCATTTGCTTCATTTTCTATGAATAAACGTGAGCAAAACATTTTGCTCATGCTCATCAAAAACAAAAAAAAGAGTTTGAGCATTTACTTGAAAGTGTATGAATAAACTAGAGCATTTGCTCAACTTTTGAAGCAAATGCTTCAAAAAAGGTGAGTCTAGTCTAGAGCAGCTTATCACTTTTTACTCATAGTAAAATGGCTCAACTAATTCGTATGAGGAAGAGGAAACTATACCAGATACGATCACAACCAATAGTTGAGAACTATAAAACTCTTTCTAGATTCAACCATGATATATATCACCATTATTTCTACAAAAGAATAAATTCAAAAGATAGCTATTTGATATAAAGATAGCCATCACAAAATAGGAAATAGACATTTAAGAAGATGAGAGTGTTGACGATTATTAGAAGGATATTGATATTATAAAATTATGCTAAATATTATTATAGAGATGACATTTTTTCACGCTATTATTTCAAAATTCTAAACTCAACAAACCTAAAACTCAATTCATAAATAGAAAACAGATCAGACGACGCAAACACAAGCGGTGTCTCCTACTTGCATATTTAGCGCGGCTTACGTGAGGCCGCTTTGTTTTTGTTATAAAAACTAAGTAAGGCCACAAAGGCGAATCAGCTGATGAAAAATCTTTAAAATACGTGAGCATTTGCTCCAGAGTTCAGGAGCATAAGGTAAGAGTATAAGGTAAAGCTTATTCCCGGTGTAGCTGACGTCATTTTATATCCAATCATCTGTTTTAAACAAATAAGTTTTATAAATTGCAAATAGGTGTTAAAAACCTCGGTTGGTGGCGAGGACGTAATCTAGCTGGCTGGCCACTGCGCACACATTTCATGACCCCTACCGTTTTCATCTAAATACCGTGATACAGAGTATCCCACAAAAGTTGTAACAGCTGAATATTCAGCAGATTCTTTATTCATTCAGACAATACGTACATCATCAAAAATGATAGGGCGAGAAAAAATAAGGTAACCTTGTGCTATTCCTCTCCCAAACTTAGATAGTCCGAAATAGGTTATTCATGATTATTCATGGTTATGAAGTTCATCTAAATACATCAGTTGTACTACAAGAATTATAGGTTTTATTATTTTATTTTATAATTTCACATAAAATCACACAACAGAGCAGAGCTCCAATGTTGTATGAAATGTCACAACTATTATAAATGGAAACAATGATAACAAAACATGAATAATTAATTATAAATGATACCCTATAATATAGAGTACTAACAGTAAACATACTGATATTAGGAAGTTGTCTATTTTCTTTAGGGCTACTTTTGAATATAAATGAAAATATAAATCTGAGCACCCTTTTTAAATTATTTCCTCACTACATGTTTTCGGCTACTAATGCTTTTTTCAAGTGATTGGAAATAGTATATTACGCTACAAGCACAGAAAGTTAGTGTTTACGGTATGAGGATAGTTTTCCTTATTACGGGAATATGTTATCCGAATACCGTAAACACCTTTCTGAGAGAGTCGCGTACGATATTTTTCGCCACACTACAGGTATAGTTGACGCCAAAAAGTTAGGCGGTTTCGTGGGTCTTTTGTGCGTTTCAACAGCTGATGTTGTCAAGTAGAGTTGTCATCTAGCTTGGCAATAGATAGATGCATTGCATCAGCTGTGAGTAGGTAACAGCATGTGACCCACGAAGCCGCCTAACTTTCTGGCATCAGCTATATAAGAATAATAAATTGAATAAGAATGTTTTATGAGGGGGGGGGAAACTTTGATGTCTCATATCTCAAGAACCAGACGTCGTAGGGTACTCAAAGTGGGGTGGAAATTTCCGATCTCACCCTCCTGAACACAATGCACCATATGGCACAGTTGTCCAAACACATTTCCAAAAAGCGGCCGGAAAGGGTACTCCGGCCTAGGCCGGAAAGAAACCTGTTCTGACGTCAGACGAGAGTAGTCTGCAATGTCTTTCAGATTTACGTACGGACTGGAAAACAGCTGCTTTCTTTGCAGTGTGGCGAAAATAAATAAATATTACTATTATTTCCAATCACTTGAAAATGGCATCAGTAGCAGAAACATGTAGTGAGGAAATAATTTAAAAAGGGTATTCAGATTTATATTTTTATTGATATTAGCATGCTATAGAGGAAATTGAAATTATTTATAGATGAAATTTGCAACAAAAAATTTCCTTTTGAACAATTAATTACGACATAGCAGGTATTTATATAAATAAAAGCTATTAGCTTCTACTTACATTAGTGTAGCGCTTTCGGACGCTAGGCCCTTCATCAACACTCTTTATTCGCTCAAGATATACAAAATATTCACAAAGTTCACTTTCCTGTCTAGAGCTACTTGTAAAGTATTTACATACAAATTAAAAATCAAAGTACCCTTTTCAACATATATTTTCATCATTCACAATATGTTTCAACTTCAACATTTCACTTGACAATGGCTTTGAAGTTGTCAGATGGCTTTGAGTGTTGATGAAGGGCCTAGTGTCCGAAAGCGCTACACTAAAGTAAGTAGAAGCTAATAGCTTTTATTTATATAAATACCTGACTGCTATGGTGTCGTAATTAGTTGTTCAAAAGTGATTATTTAACAAGCAGTCCGTAATGGAATCAAACATTGAAGAAAAAATGTCTGTTAAAATTTTCTTATATCGACCTTAGTTTTGGGGATACATAGATTTTACTTTTTCTTCACAACAGGTTTCAACTTCAAAGCCATTGTCAAGTGAAATGTTGAAGTTGAAACATGTTTTGAAAGATGAAAATATATGTTGAAAAGGGTACTTTGATTTTTAATTTGTATGTAAATACTTTACAAGTAGCTCTAGACAGGAACGTGAACTTTGTGAATATTTTGTATATCTTGAGTGAATAAACTATTTGATAATGCAGCAATGAAGTTCAGTTATTGAATAAAAGCATTGTCATTATTTATTATTGTAAGTTATTGAATAACTTACAATTGCTAGTTGTAAGTAATTTTCAAGCAAATGCTAGGATTCGAGTCAGCTCTATCAATTCTTATTTGTATAGCTAGAACCAATGATTAAATGCTAGTCACTAGATTCTAGTTGTTATTCAATCGATTTAATTCAATTAAATTGATTAATCGATGTGTTTGTGTTTCAGCATCATCATCTTCAGCAGCCAGTTCGGGGGGCATGAGCCCCAACTCGCCCAAGCCCGAAAAGCGGCAAGCCAACTCCCCCCTTCCGCGGCCACCCCCTGAACCTCTCCTCGGTCCCCCCGCCCCCCCTGCTGCCGTGGACGACATGTACGCCAAGGTATGTACATTGAATTATTTTCAAATTATTGTACAATTTTCCAATGATCTATTATCTTATTAATTCACGAATTACGCATCAACATGTCTGAACTGCTGGACTGATTGGTGAGCACTTTTTCACAAGGAGGAGAGCAGAGTCCCTGTCATGATAAGTATGACGTCATGGATACATACAGGGTCTGTATAATAAGTAACCGGACTGGCCTCAGGAAATTTTTTTATTGGCAAAATATGTAAAATTTTTCATTAGATATCTCCAAAGTAGTCCGTTTTGGAGTCGATAACACGCTGATACCGGATTTTCAGATCCCTGAACGCTCCCTGGAAGTCGGCAACCTCTATGCTTTCTAGAGCCCTCGTCGTAGCTCGTTGAACGTTTTCCAGAGTCCCGAACCGCGTCCCCTTAAGTTGTCTCTTGATCTTGGGGAACAAAAAGAAGTCCGGTGGTGCCATATCCGGGCTGTAAGGAGGATGTGGTGATGTTACCCTCGACTATTTGGCCAACTGCTCGGTGACGAGCAGGCAGGTGTGCGACGGAGCATTGTCGTGATGGAGTTTGTGCCACCCGGCCAAACTGTAAACGACCAGTACTACAGAGAGGTGCTCCGTCGACTAACCGCCCGGGTTCATCGAGTCCGTCCGGGGATTGCCGATTCGTGGATCCTCCATCACAACAATGATCCGTCGCATTATTTATCCACTTTCAGCACCATAACATAAACAACTCTTGCAAGATGAGACGCCTTCAACAACTATGTAAGCTAATGCCTTCACCAAATATATGATGGTGGGAAAAGAACTACTATATGTAATATGATAAAGTAAGATTAAAACTATTACCATCAGATTGGGTGGGTGTAAAGATAAAATCAAAGGGTGACCAATCTACTATATAATTTAATAAATCTTTAACATATATTTACATTAAAACAATCAAGATTACTTTATTATAAAGGAAACAATATTAAAATGAAATTAATGGGGAAACTACTCGCTGCTGCTAAAGATACAATCTTTGTGGTTATGGAAAATATAAAAAGAAAACTCAAAAAGGATAACACCTACCTTTTGAAGATGGCTTCCCCCTTTGGCATTCACTGGTTGAAACGCGACGTTAATTATTAGTTAAAAATCAAAATAACTGATCTAGTGGAATGGGTTCAGATCCAGTCTTATTTCAATAATACAATTCTCTTTAAACTGCCCGAACTGCGACAGGAAAACTATATTATAAGACAAGAGCAAAATCTATCCTTTTCACCAGAACAGCCGGACTTTACTCACAGTCCTAATGAACGAACTCTCTCAAAAGCTAATTTTTGGGTATTAATATAAACTCAATCAATGCCAAACGTGAAAGCCATTTCAAGTGCATATTTCTATCTGTCGCACAAGCGGCACGTTTGTTATTATAGTGCGGTCCACGTTATAATGACAGTATTTGATCAACTTTGGTTTTGCTATCCTAGTTTATCATTCGACAAAGCCGGTGGTACTATCCTTTTCTAGGTCCACAACGATGCCAATTATGTTTTTGACAGTGTAGAAATATAATGAATTAATGCCGAGAATCGGTATCGCTATTCTTCTATCTTTATCCTCTGCCATTATAACGTGGACCTCACTATAGAAACAGAGAGAAGCTAACGTTAATATTGACAACAAATAAAATAAACAATTTTTCTGTCGATGACAAAGATTCTTCAAAGACAAAATACTGTTTATTTAACTTTTAATTTAAAAACTCTAAAATCCTGATCAATATGAGATAAATATATGACTCATATATATGTCCCATATGACCAGGTGACAGATGTCAGTAGGTCAAGTTTTCAATTAGACCCTTGAGGAGCACGCCCCCCCCCCTGGAGTTCACTCATAAAATACAAACTACATGGATAATCTTCATTTAAGTTTAAAAGTATGAGTATAGTATAAGTATAGTGAGGTCCACGTAATAGTGGTATTGGAGAAAGATAAGTGAACAGCATTGCCTATGCTCTGTCTTGTCAGGCGTTCTATAGGGGATAGCTGATACCGGTATATCTTATGTAATATGAACGGTTCTTGTTTAAATTAATTATAAATGATAAATTTATGCGTCAAAAAATGTAGTTTTAAATGATTAAAAATATTGCATTTTCATAAATTGAGATTTGAGATTGAATACTTTGTCATATTCACTACATTTCTAAATTGTTGAAACACGACCTGGCAAGTTACTGAGCTAGTAAAAGATGGCGCTATCTGCTTTGTGAATGCCAAATCGTTATCGGTTGTTGACTTTGAAGAAAGATAATTAACCGAATATTTCATCTCAATTATGAAAATGTATTATTAAATCATGAGGAAATATAGTTTCTTGACAAATGAAATATATCTGAGATATAGTTGATCATTATTAACAAGAATCAGCAGTTAATAGTAAGCTACATCAGATATACTTTTATCACAGCTATCTCATATTGAAGTCGTCGGTAACTGAGAATCAGCAACCCTGTAGTCCTATCATTTCTACTGAATCTATACCGTGAATTTCACTATAGTAGAATAGAATAGAATTTATTTGTAATCAGGGCCATGCCCTATATACAAAGAGTTGAGTACATAGTATTCGTTTGACACAAAAAAAAAAACAAATTAGTTTGACACATATAATTAGGCTATTATTATTTAGAAATTGAGTCCAAGTGTCGGTTTAGCCTGTGGTACTTGAAATTAATGACCTAATTCTAACAGCTTCTACTCAAAAATTATATAAATTATTCATTTTTACAACAGTTGAATTTGACAAAAGAACCATAACTTTATCTGAATCCATTACAATATTTCTAATAAGTTTGCCAATGTAACGTTTTCTTGCGTCATTATACATGGGGCATATCAGTAAGAAATGTTGTACCGTTTCGTCGATTTTAAGATTGCAGATTGGACAGAGCTCCCTGCAGTTTATCCAAGTACCCTTCCCCTCAAGAAACAAGTAAAAGCATGTGTCACTGGCTAGTCTCAGTTGGGAAACACAGCGGATTTTGGAAAAAGCCAACTTGAAATTCAGTTGTTCACCTATTAGAAAATTTGGGTTTAAAAATGTGTACCTGGGTAATGAATGAGAATCAAGGGCCCTGCTAACATCTAAATTGAATAAGTTCTCGCTATGCTTATCTACCAAATAAGTATAAAACGTTTTTAGAGTATTCAGTTCTATCCCGTGATCGGTCCACAGGTTGCTCGCTGAGGCATAACGGAATTGACTCCTTACTTGATATTTAACCAGTTGTATTTGAGTTTTGTGTCTCTGACCCTACCATGAGCTAATTCTTGTCTCATAATTTCATAGCATTTTCTTGGGTATCTATTGACTGGCTTTTCTAATAGTCGTATTAACCAATTCAGAGCTTTTCGAAAAACTATATTAACCAGTTCAAGGTTACCTGTCTCGATGCGAATCGCCCAGTCAGGAGTACCCTTATAAAGGAATAGCAAGCTCTTGAAAAATTGACACTGGATTTTTTCCACTGGCTCCATGCATGACAACCCCCACACTTCAGAGCTATACAATACCCCCGGCAACAAAATAGTGTTAAACAGTTTTATTTTACTCTCCCAGGAATCAGACTTGGCCTGAGCTAAAGCATATCTGATAGCTGAACTAATACTTTTCACCTTAACACACAATGAGGAGCAAAATGAGTTGTAACGACCTGAGCTACAGAATTCAACGCCTAAATATTTATAGGTTTTGACAATTTCTATTTTTTCCTGGCAATAAGAAAAGGGCAAATGCTTTTTCAATTTTCCCTTGTGAAAGGGGATCACTTTTGTTTTTGTAGTATCTACCCTGAGCTGCAAACTCTGACAATAGGCCTCCAGGCATTTCAACTTTTTTCGCATATCTGAAGGGCTATCTGCCAGAATTACAATATCATCAGCGTACTGAAGCATCAGTACATCGAATTGACCATTCATAGTGATACCCACTAAGCCTTGACTTCTGAAATATCTTTCCATGTCGCATATGTATAATGAGAAAAGCAAAGGACTGACTGAATCTCCCTGTAAGACGCCCCTCTTATGAATTTCACTCTAGTACACAATGTAGAAAGACGTGCTCCAGCGTTTTACCTTCTTGGATGTTCCCATATAGTAAAGAAGGCAGATGAGGGTTGATTGAATATTTGAAATACATGACTATGATGGCTTTATGTAAAGCAACAAGTCTTGAATATTTATTCGAATCTTGATAAATAATTTATCAATTTATTGTTATGTATTAAATTTATCATTTAATAATTTATTCAGGTGATGAAGAAGCGGCGCTCGAGTCAGTCAGTGGCCAGCCTTGAAGAGGCGGCCTTGTCTTCCGGTGACATGCTGGCCAATGCGGCTCGGACATCGTCGGGCTACGAGCGCCTCTCCCACGACATCCTCGCCAATGCTCCATCCTCGGGCTACGAGCGATTGGCCTCCCCGCCGACCAGTTCGGCTGCCGAGCCCAACTACGAGGAACTCAAGCCACATGATCCGCTGCCCTCCGCCATTGAGGTATTCATTTATTTAACAGGCGCTAGCCCAAAACTTTGTGTGTTCCTAAATTGTGTCGTACAAAAAGTTTAAAGTAGGGTTTAGTTAATATCACAACAATTTTCATTTCAAAAATAAATAACTGGAATACACTTTAGAATTTACTTTTGTTTATAATTAACGTTTAGGCTTTAGGCTTATAAGTAATTCTGATTTTGAATTTTGATAGAAAAGCAAAATCATAAATTATAAACACAAACTCTTGAAAAATTCTAAAAATTGATAATTTGAAAAACTTTTGAGTCTAGAATTCAAACATGTTCACTTAAGATATGGTTTGACATAAAACATTTATTAGCTAACCAAATATAAATTCACTAAGGTGGGGTTTATAATTTTGATAGAAAAGCCAAATCATAAATTATAAACACAAACTCTTGAAATATTCTAAAAATTAATAATCTTGAAAAATTTCGAGTCTAGAATTGAAACATTTCCACTAAGATATGGTATGACATGAAACATTTATTAGCTAACAAATATAAATTCACCAAGGTGGGGTTTATATTAGTCAAGTTTTTGTGAATTCAAGGGAACTTCAAAGGAAGGAATTCAAACCTTGAATTCACTATACCAAAGTAACCCTTCTTCAAGTTGATTCAAACCTTGAACCATCAAGTTTTCTTGAATAATTTAGGGCCGGTTTTCGAGCTAAGTTCTAGACTTTAAACAGCTGGAGTAAGAAAATTTGCTTCCCGAAACGGGGCGTAGTGTAGTAATTATTGTCAAAGTCACGTTTGAATTAAATTTCAAAAAACTAGAAAATTAAACACAAAATAAAATAAAGAGAAAATATTGTAAAGTTTCAGTTATTTTTAATTATTTAGAAATTTTTAATTTCGTCAAAGAAAAACGTTCCCAATTATAGAAATGAGAAAATAGAAAACTGCGACAACGCCCCGTTTTGGAAAGCTAATTTTCTGACTCAAGCTGTTTAAAGTCTAGAACTTAGCTAAATCCCAAGCTTGGAAGCCGGCCCTTATTAGCTAACCAAATATAAATTTACTAAGGTGGGGTTTATATTAGTCAAGTTTTTGTGAATTCAAGGAAACTTAAAACAACAAAACCTTGAATTCACTATACCAAAGTAACCCTGATTCAAACCTTGAACCTTCAAGTTTTGTTGAATCATGTAGATGTGTATTCACTTTACCAAAGTAACCCTTCTTCAAGTTGATTCAAAACTTGAACTTTCAAGTTTTCTTGAATAATTGAATGAAAAAGACTAAGAAATTGTCAAAAAACCACTGATTTATTGATTATTAGAAAGACGTGCTCCAGCGTTTTACCTTCTTGGATGTTCCCATATAGTAAAGAAGGCAGATGAGGGTTGATTGAATATTTGAAATACATGACTATGATGGCGTTATGTAAAGCAACAAGTCTTGAATATTTATTCGAATCTTGATAAATAATTTATCAATTTATTATTATGTATTAAATTTATCATTTAATAATTTATTCAGGTGATGAAGAAGCGGCGCTCGAGTCAGTCAGTGGCCAGCCTTGAAGAGGCGGCCTTGTCTTCCGGTGACATGCTCGCCAATTCGGCTCGGACATCGTCAGGCTACGAGAGACTCTCCCACGACATCCTCGCCAATGCTCCATCCTCGGGCTACGAGCGATTGACCTCCCCCCCGCCGACCAGTTCGGCTGCCGAGCCCAACTACGAGGAACTCAAGCCACATGATCCGCTGCCCTCCGCCATTGAGGTATTCATTTATTTAACAGGCGCTAGCCCAAAACTTTGTCTGTTCCTAAATTGTGTCGTACAAAAAGTTTAAAGTAGGGTTTAGTTAATATCAAAACAATTTTCACTTCAAAAATGAATAACTAGAATACACTTTGGAATTTACTTTTGTTTATAATTAACGTTTAGGCTTTAGGCTTATAAGTAATTCTGATTTTGAATTTTGATAGAAAAGCCAAATCATAAATTATAAACACAAACTCTTGAAAAATTCTAAAAATTGATAATTTGAAAAACTTTTGAGTCTAGAATTCAGACATGTTCACTTGAGATATGGTATGACATAAAACATTTATTAGCTAACCAAATATAAATTCACTAAGGTGAGGTTTATATTAGTCAAGTTTTTGTGAATTCAAGGAAACTTGAAACAACAAAACCTTGAATTCACTTTACCAAAGTAACCCTTCTTCAAGTTGATTCAAACCTTGAACCTTCAAGTTTTCTTGAATCATGTAGATGTGTATCCACTTTACCAAAGTAACCCTTCTTCAAGTTGATTCAAAACTTGAACCTTCAAGTCTTCTTGAATCATTTAGGGCCGGTTTCCGAGCTCGGGATTTAGCTAAGTCCTAGACTTTAAACAGCTGGAATCAGAAAATTAGCTTTCCAAAACGGGGCGTAGTCGCAGTTTTTATTTTTTCATTTATATAATTGAGAACGTTTTTCCTTGACGAAATTAAAAATTTCTAAATAATTCAAAATAGCTGAAACTTTCCAATATATTGGAAAAACGTTTCCAATTATAGAAATGAGAAAATAAAAACTACTACTACTGTTATAAAAACTGCGACTACGCCCGTTTTGGAGAGCCAATTTTCTGACTCCAGCTGTTCCAGACTTAGCCAAATCCCGAGCTCGGAATCCGGCCCTTAGATGTGAATCTATAGTGAATCCACTATACCAATGTCAACCATTTCGGTTTTCAGTCGAACTACGCGAAAGTTAACAAGACGCGCACTAAGAATAACAACAACAACAACAACCTGAAACCGACGGTGGAGCCGGCATATGCGAGTTTGTCGTCGGCGGAAGTTGACGGCGGCAACCAAGACCCCGACTACGAGAGTGTCAGCGCCACCTCGCAGCATGACCCGAACTACGAGAGCCTCGAGAAGACTGACAGTGAAAACGATCCGCCCTATGAGAAGCTGCACTCCACTTCCTCGGCCTCAATTGATGATGACTACGAAACTGTGTTTAGGGTGGAGGGCCGTGAACGTCACACGTAGCCAAGTTGTAAAATAAATGACTATAATATAATTTGAGGTGAGACCAACAAAGGCTGAAGTGACGATGCCTCGCGGTCTTCACCGCAGCGGGGTTTCAGTCGACAGGGCAGGAAGCTCTCCGATTGGCTGATTGGGTTGGCGCATCTTCTTGTCCGACTGAAAAACGCTTCGTGTGGCTTGGCCCTAAGGTGGCTAATGTCGCATCTACATGATGAATGACCGCCGGCTAATTTGTGTGATTTTGTCATCAGAACAACCCACTAAATCGATTGCAACCGAAAATTCGACGCCAGGTAGGGTGGCCCACGGTATATAGAAGACTGTAGGTGTCACGCGCATGTTTGTGCTAAATTCTCGGTGTAGCTGACGTCATTTTATATCCAATCATCTGTTTTAACAGATAAGTTTTCTTGAATAATTGAATGAAAAAGACTAAGAAATTGTCAAAAAACCACTGATTTATTGATTATTAGAAAGACCGGTTTCGGTTATTACACCATTGTCAATCTCTGATAAACTATAAACGGTTATATAGTAAACAGTTTACTATTGATAATTAGAAAGACCGGTTTCGGTTATTACACCATTGTCAATCTCTGATAAACTATAAACGGTTATATAGTAAACAGTTTACTATATAACCGTTTATAGTTTATCAGAGATATAGTTTATTAGAAAGACCGGTTTCGGTTATTACACCATTGCCAATCTCTGATAAACTATATACGGTTATATAGTAAACTGTTTACTATATTGAGAATAGAGATTGACAATGGTGTAATAACCGAAACCGGTCTTTCTAATTATCAATAAATCAGTGGTTTTTTGACAATTTCTTAGTCTTTTTCATTCAAGTTTACTATATAAACTGTCAAAAAACCACTGATTTATTGATGATTAGAAAGACCGGTTTCGGTTATTACACCATTGTCAATCTCTGATAAACTATAAACGGTTATATAGTAAAAAAGTAAACTGTTTACTATATTGAGAATAGAGATTGACAATGGTGTAATAACCGAAACCGGTCTTTCTAATTATCAATAAATCAGTGGTTTTTTGACAATTTCTTAGTCTTTTCCATTCAATATGATTAATTACCACAATATCAACTTCTCAACTACACAACAAGTTTCTTGTATAATGTAGATGTGAATCCACTTTACCAAAGTAACCCTTCTTCAAGTTGATTCAAACCTTGAACCTTCAAGTTTTCTTGAATCATGTAGATATGAATCCACTATACCAATGTAAACCATTTTGGTTTTCAGTCGAACTACGCGAAAGTTAACAAGACGCGCACTAAGAATAACAACAACAACAACCTGAAACCGACGGTGGAGCCGGCATATGCGAGTTTGTCGTCGGCGGAAGTTGACGGCGGCAACCAAGACCCCGACTACGAGAGTGTCAGCGCCACCTCGCAGCATGACCCGAACTACGAGAGCCTCGAGAAGACTGACAGTGAAAACGATCCGCCCTATGAGAAGCTGCACTCCACTTCCTCGGCCTCGATTGATGATGACTACGAAACTGTGTTTAGGGTGGAGGGCCGTGAACGTCACACGTAGCCAAGTTGTAAAATAAATGACTATAATATAATTTGAGGTGAGACCAACAAAAGCTGAAGTGACGATGCCTCGCGGTCTTCACCGCAGCGGGGTTTCAGTCGACAGGGCAGGAAGCTCTCCGATTGGCTGATTGGGTTGGCGCATCTTCCTGGCCTGTCGTACCGACTGAAAAACGCTTCGTGTGGCTTGGCCCTAAGGTGGCTAATGTGGCATCCACATGATGAATGACCGCCGGCTAATTTGTGTGATTTTGTCATCAGTACAACCCACTAAATCGATTGTAACCGAAAATATGTGGTAGGGTGGCCATTTATCCACACTTACACCATTTTTATATTCACAATAGGACGACTATCAAGTATTGCCAACATGGACCCGGTTGCACAAAAGCCTGTTAGATTTTAATCATGATTAACAATGCCACGATACAGAGAAGACTTTTTGGAAAGAAGGTTTCTGTGATTGGGTCTCTTTGCATTTATTGACGGTTAAAAATTGAAAGGTTTTTGTGCAACCGAGCAACTAGGAAATTACCTCTCAAACTTTGCTAACCAACGCTCAAACGAAACAAGATTTTAAATTGCATTCATATTACCACACTACTTTAACAGATGTTTTATTTCGAACAGTGAGTTAACTTACCATCTTTAGCCAACGGCCATACATTTGTGGATTTAAATTAATGAGCCAAAGTATGGCCTCGTCTTTTTCGTTATGCAACTTTTGTATTATAGTCAGTCATATGGGCTGGCATGAAAATGTTGCACAATTGGCAACACTGATATGTTGTCGAAGTCTCAACTTGTATGTATATTTTTCTATTGCCTACCTCTATTTATTATGTTCTGTTGAATGAGAAAAATGATTGTTAAACTATTGTCACATATTACTATTATTGTTATGTAGTTGTAAACCTTTATGCATAATTCAATAATTATGATAGATTAATATTTATTTGATAATTTTATACGTAGTTCAAGAAAGTTAGATTTCTCCCCGTAATTAGTTATTTATGATTAATAGTTTTTCTTCATCACAAATTTTGTGAACAAGTTGTTAATTTTGTTATTAGTTTTTAAAAGATTATATTATTATGTAGTATCCTATTGTGTAAAGTTCTCTATTCAAATCAAAATAAAGTATTTTATAAAATGAAACAATCTAAGATAATGAAAAAAACTTGAGTTAACAATTATATGTTAAAAATATGACACTTCTTGATAATGGATATCAAATCATATTCTTTTAAATTAATAATTTTAGTGCCAGTCGCGCACTTTGATATCTTTTCCTGGGTTATTTTAGTTATTGTAAATTGAGAATTTCTTCTTTCAAATTCAGCTTTTCCTAATTCAAGGATTTGCTAAATTCGTATTAGTTAAAAGGAAACCTGCCAACTTATTTTATTACAATATTTGCAGATATGAAAAATGAATGAAGTTACTTTTGTATATAGAATACTCCTATTTATTTTTAGGGCTACTGAAATTATAGAAATACAATAAAAGTTATCAAGTACCCTTGTATTGTATCACAACACAAAAGGTGAAAGATAAAAAGGTACTTGAACCTTTGAAACGGTAACCTTCAAACTTGAAACCTTGAAAAGGTAACTTATATTGTGTTTTGTATATAGAAGTAGCCTACACTTTTCAAGGGTGATAATACTCTTTCAGGAACAGAGAAACCCCCGATTTTCAAAACTTAATCAAATTGAAAAAAAAAATTGTGGCACATTTTCAAGTTTTTATAAATGCTATCACCACGGAGTAAATAACTAAGCCTAATGTGTTCCTTCAGTGCTATCACAATGTATTGCCTCGCAGTCTGATACAACATGTTGCAAGGTTTAAAAAATAATTCCAATGTGTTAAACAAATTGCAAGGATTCCAGAAGCGTTAATGCTCTAACTTTTTATTTTATGAACCTTAGCTCAAACTGCTACAATAACTGATCAATTGACTCGCCTATAATTCACTCACAATATTTTCAACAAAAAACTCAGCTAAATAATTTCAATTAAAACTCTGGGCTAATAATTTACCACTGGAATGACAAAAAATATCACAAATACAAATATATATATATATAATATATATATATATATATATATATATATATATATAATATATATATATATATATAAAATAAATAATTTTCAAGATTTCTGCACGGATGACCGTGAAACGACTGAATAGTTTACCTGTCCTACATTTTCATTTTATTTTATTCAAACGTTGGCATTTACAGTGGTATTGTTCAACCCCAAATGTTACCTTCAGTTTTGTAGTTCCTTTGAACTAAGTTTGTAGAAACAGTTTTGTTTCATTGAAACTAATCAATTCCATTTTTGCATTATATTATTGTAACTTTATTGCATTTCATTTGTCTTCCATTTCTATTAATATAATTTTAGCGAAAGATCTAGTTATATATTCAGTAAATCTTAAATACAGTATTTTAATTGTTTGAAAATAGCGATAGTGTTGTAAGGATTTTTATTGTAATTTGTTTGTAGAAGCAATATTTTTATCAAATTCTAACTACTCCCTCGAGAACTCAAAGTTCTTCACAAGTATTATTACACTCTTTATGTTTTAGTGATGTATTTCTTATTTATTGCAGCTATATTGTTGCAACAACTACTTATGATATTTTATTTTGTGTAGTAGCAGGTGTGGTTCTCTAGATATGTTTGGTTAGATATTAACCATAATTCCCATTACCCTGAACAGTTCAATAATAAATGGTTCATCCACGATAAGACTGTTAGTTTATTAGTTTTAACAAACTTTGCTAAGCATTTTAAGTTATACAAACTTCTTCCATTAAACATAATTTTCTATTTTTATTGAAGAAAATAGATTACTGTACCTAATCAAATTTGTTATACATATTGTGAGCCAAATCTGTTTACTATTATTATAACTTGATTTTGTATGGTACCGTTTATAGGGCCTAAGAATTGATTTCATTTGATTTACAACCAAATCTTCACTAGTTGGCTTCAATTTTTTTTCTCATTTCTGATGGATGTAGTTTTCAATAATTACGTTCACCTGCCGTAGTCATTTAGCTTTGTGAGAATGGCCGTTTTCACACTTGCCGATTCCGGGACGATACGGCACGGCACGACAGGACAGTAAGTTCTCCGATTAGCTGATTGGGTTGACATCATCCAATCATAGGGCTGGTTTCCGAGCTCGGGATTCAGCTAAGTTCCAGACTTAGTCAGAAAATTAGCTTTCCAAAACGGGGCGTAGTCGCAGTTTTTATGATGATCTTTATTTTCTCATTTTTCTAATTAGATACGTTTTTCGTTGACGAAATGAAACATTTCTAAATAATTCATAATAGCTGAAACTTTGCACTATTTTCTCTTCATTCTATTTTGTGTTCAATTTTCTAGAAATGTGAACTGCGACTACGCCTCGTTTCGCAGAAACGCCAGAAAATTAGCTTTCCAAAACGGGGCGTTGTCGCAGTTTTTATTTTCTCATTTCTATAATTGGGAACGTTTTTCCTTGACGAAATTAAACATTTCTAAATTATTCAAAATAGCTGAAACTTCACAATATTTTCTCTTTATTTTATTTTGTGTTTAATTTTCTAGTTTTTTTGAAATTTACTTCAAACGTGACTTTGACAATGACTACGACTACGCCCCGTTTCGGAAAGCCAATTTTCTGACTCCAGCTGTTTAAAGTCTGGAACTTAGCTAATTCCCGAGCTCGGTAACCGGCGCATAGAGGTTCCTGAGAAGTTGTGTCGTCCCAGAACTGTTGAGTGTGAAAACGACCAATCGCATGACGGTGTTGATTTCAACCATTCAACCTTTGAAAATTTTGCCGTTTCAATCAACGTCCGAAGTCATACGATTCACAGTTGTGTTTCTGTAGGCCTACTAAAGGCTTTAATTAGGGTAGCCTACATTTGTGCGCTCTCAACGTGAACATACCTAGATGATTCTAATACTTGGTGCCGGTTGCTCAAAAGCCGGGTAAATTTTAATCGTGATTAATTCCACGAGAACCGTCTTATCAAAAGGCCTTATCTGATTGGTTCTCGTAAAATTAATCACGGTTAAAATTTTACCGGCTTTTGTGCAACCGGGCCTTATTAATTTAATAGAAATTCAAGTTGCACTAAAGATAGTGAGTTTATTGTCCAATCACAATTAATCAGTTTTCTATAATGGGTCAGTATTTCAGTAGATATTTTATGCATTTGCACTTGTTTCTATACTTCTGTAACAATTTTTGATAAAATAATTATATTATAGTACCAACATATTATAGTAAGGCGGGGTGCACAACGGAGAAACGCATTTCGTGAAGTCCTTTTAATGAAACTTGTTTCATGCAATCCGTTTCACTCACACATGCATACAAAAGAAAGTTTCCTGCTCTTATCAGTCGATTGCGAGCAACTTTCGTTTCACGTTTCCTGAAACTTTTTTCACGAAACGCGTTTCTCCGGTGTGCATCCCGCCTAAAAGTCATCCCGACTCAAATCTTGAATTGAGTTATGGTACTTGAGTACCGTTCAATTGAGTGTTCAAGGTTTACTATTGTGAATCTAGTGTTAACATTGAATATTAATTTATTTATATCACTATGAGAATAGTTATATTGATTTGAATTGGTAATAAATATTTATGTAATGCATTTTATTGTACAGTAAATTTACATATAGAGTCAAAATAAATATTTTTTTATAATTAACATTGAGTGTATTTGTCATCCTTCAACCGGACCTATTCTTACTTTCCTTGCCCTATTACCGTAGGTAAGGAAAGTATTGCTTTCCGAAAAAAAATTAAGGTACCCCAATTTCTAAATTTCTATACGTTTCAAGGTCCCCTGAGTCCAAAAAATTGTTTTTGGGTATTGGTATGTATGTATACCAAAATGTTTGTGTGTGTGTGTGTATGTGCGTCTATGTACACGATATCTAATCTCCCAATTAAAGGAATAACTTGAAATTTAGAACTTAAGGTCCTTACACTATAAGGATCCGACACGAACAATTTCGATCAAATGCAATACAAGATGGCGGCTAAAATGTTGTCAAAAACAGGGTTTTTCGCGATTTTCTCAAAAACGGCTCCAACGATTTCGATCAAATTTATACCTAATATAGTCATTGATAAGCTCTATCAACTGCCACAAGTCTCATATCTGTAAAAATCTAAGGAGTTCCGCCCCATCTATGCAAAGTTCGATTTTAGATTCCCAATTATCAGGCTTCAGATACAATTTAAACAAAAAAATTCAGGTGGAAAAGATTGAGCATGAAAATATCTACAACATTGTTCAGTAACATTTTCACCTAAAATTGAAAATAAGCTCGGAATTTGAGATAATGTGATTATTCAATTGCAAACCGTTGCAACTGATGATTCTATTAATCATTCACTATGAAGAGATAGCAGACCTCGTGTGTCTCCAGCGTTATTGTCCTGTCATCAGCTGGCTTAGATCTTGGAATAGTAGATTTGAGATGCGCGGGAACACTAGCATCAGGTGATCAATTTTCATAACGGCAAGGAAAGTTATGAGAGTGCGCCACACCAGATTTTTTTTGTTGTTGTCACTTTTCTTTTGAGATAGATATTAAACTGTGCTACTTTTCTTGCGGAGGAACTAATTTTAAGAAACTTATACAATATTCTATAATGATAGTAGGCCTAAATAATGTAATATATATAAAAATCATCCACAATATCACATCTGGAATTTATGATATTCTGCAGCTACTAGGTACTCTTATGCTAAGCAAAGTAGAAACCTAAAGATATACCTTGGTATAGGGCCTATACTGTCCTATATTTCACTGTTTGCTCAAGCCGATAGTTCACGTAGTTGGTTCTTCTTCGTCAAGCTATCTAACGCTGGTTGTCTCTCATACTGAGCCGTTTTACACCGTCTTCCGAGAAGTTATCGGCTTGAGCAAACAAAAACAATCTTGAAATTTGGAACATAACGCGGCACGCCCTATAACATCTATCATACATTATACGTTATGGTACCAATGAATACTTTTCTTCTCTTTGGTTAAAACAATCAGTTAGGTCTTTACCAGTTTAGGTAATTCTGCTATAGGCAAAATTAGAACAAGAGAACTCTTCAAAGAACTGTGTTTTTCTTAGTTAAATATATTTATTTATTACTATAAAACATTTCCAATAATTAACTAAGCATGTGTCCATCCAAAGTAATTTCTCCGAATATACCTCGTCGGAAAGCGTTCACAAAACTATAAGCTGCTTTATCAGTATCTGGTACTACGTTGGATCCATTATTCCAATTGTGTTTTGATTTTCTAAAATATTTTTTAGCAATTGCAGATAGAACTAAGACTTCATCAATGTTATCCGATGGCTCTTTCAAGTCTAAATAACTTATATAGCAGTAATTATTATTCTTATTTAACCAATACAATAGATAATCAGCCATAAAATGGAATCCAATATCAGTGTCTTTGAAAATAGCGCAAAGAGCCAGTTTCATACCAACTTCTACATTGGGAATGGACGGTTGGAGAATTCCTGGCGTGTCATAAATGTAGATTGGAGGAGATTCTAAGATTTTTACTCTTTCACCTACAGCCTTGGTGACTCCTGCTACAGCACCTACTTTCACAGCATTTGGTTTTTTCATGTTTCTATTTCTCAAAGTGTTAATTAAGGATGACTTTCCTACATTAGGCACACCAATAATCATAGCTGTAAATTCTTTTTCTTCGGAGCGATTGAACCGATTTGATGATGAAAAAATGTTCACCATTTCATGAATGATACGCTTTACACCAGCACACTGTTGATCTTTGGAGTTCGTATAAATTACTCTTGGAGAGCCCTGAGATTTTAAGGCGTCCGCAGCAACATCGTAGAGATTGGGATCAGCAAGATCCATTTTATTTAAAACTAAAATGTGGGGTCTAACAGAACAAATTTGCTCAGAAAATCTGGGGTTTCTCCCAGATAACGGAATTCTGGCGTCGTGAACTTCAATAATGCAATCTATATTTCTCAGTTTTTTCTGCATATCTATAAAACCGGTGTACATGTGTCCTGGATACCAATTTAGAATAGACTTATCAGGTAACTTGAAAGATGATCGAGTTTGAAAGTATTTTTGATACTTGAGCACTGACGTTAAGTTCACCATTATAAACCGCACTTTTACGTTACAAAAAGATGATTGACAACTAAAAGTGATCGAAGATTAAAGAGTTTATTTTCTGAAAAAAAAACAAACTAGGCTACACCACGTTCCATTTTAAACTATTACATTATTAATAACACTCACTATCTCACTAATGACTTAGAGCGAGGAGCCAAGGTTCGAAGACAAATGATTGAGGTTATGTTTACTTATGGTTCCTGGTAGGGATGGGTATCGATTAATGGGAGTTATCGATGGTTTTGAGAAATAATCGATTATTTGATGTCGGACATTAATCGAAGCGTCGATTACTCTATATTGATTAATCGATAATAGATATTTTGAAAAATGATTATAGAGATTGAGATTTCAAAGTAGAAAGTACCTAGTGCGGTCCACGTTATAATGGCAGTGTAGGAAGATAGGAGAAAAGGGTTGCCAGATCTCAGCCTTGCCACCCAAACAGCTGATACTGGTATATCTGATGAATTCAACTCTTCATTATTGTTGAAAATAGTTAATCATATTTTTATTTGTCAAGAAATTATATTTTTTAAAGATGTGATAATAAATTTTCATGATTGAGATTGAATATTCTGTCAATTAGTTGAATTTCTACATTGTTGATAAACGATATGGCAACATCGCAATGCATGAAAGAGATAGCGCCATCTGCTTTATTGATCGATAGACAAAGATAGCAACACCATTGCAAATAACACACTGCCATTATAACGTGGACCTCACTATAGTTGTTATACAAGTAATAGGCTATTACTGTTTCAAATATGTTTCAATATATATTTTATAAATATTCGATCACCAGATAAATTCAATGGTATTTTTAAACTAGTAGTTCTGTGAACAGTAGACCTCGCGCTCATTGAGTTACATTGACCTGTTGTTATGTTTTCTCAAAAAGTAATAAATAATTTATCAATTAAAAATATCTAGAAAAAATCCTAAATAAACATATAGCTTTCTGTCCTATATCGTACCGTGACGTGTCGTCCCGGAATGTGAGTGTGAGCGCTGTTATCAGGTCTGGCTGCAACTGTCTACAACGTTGATGGAAAGATACAATATTTTCAAGATGTTCGATGTTTTTGAACGGGTAGTATTATAGTCAACTGTCTACTAACGTTAATGGAAAGATACATTTTCAAGATGTTCGATGTTTTTGAACGGGTAGTATTATAGTCCACTAGACAGCTGATTTATGATGAATAATTCTATAGTCTGATTCTTAAGGTAATATTGGCGTATGAAGGAGGCTCCTTTTTCCTTTTATATTATCCTTGAAATGCAAAATTTCCAAAAACCTTGTATATACGTCGACGCGCAATTTAAAAAGGAACATACCTGTCAAATTTCATGAAAATCTATTACCGCGTTTTGCCGTTGTGGCGTGCGTGGCGAGCTTGACAGTGCTCTCCAGTAGCGCTGCCACCACCAGGTTTTTAGGGTCCTGGGCCCTGCTACTTTTATAGGATAATATTATTAAATAAATACGCAAATTCACCAAAACAATCTCGTTCTATTGAAAAAATCCATAACAAACATCTATACTCTCTCTCTAAACATAATCACTCCTCAATCACATTACTAAAAACTACATCTCACTATCTCACGCACAACCTTCCTCTAGCGCGTCTCGGAACGTTCTCCCCCTAGTTTCGCCTCTACGCGGTCATCACTCTCTCAGCTCACCAGTTCAAAAGTCCAATTTGGTGGCCTGAGTGATGACTCCGCTATTCTAATAATCAATAACCTATGAGAGCGGGGTGTTTGAATTGTTACACCGTAAATGCGCAACATATAAACATTAAGAGAAATGCCAAACCGTCGACTTGAATCTTAGACCTCACTCCGCTCGGTCAATTAATAAAAAAAGTAGATGATATGCTTTAATTTTTCTTTTAAAGTTATAGGCCTAGGTAAAGTTGGTTTTAAATATTATAATTTGTGATAAATTGAATTAAAATCAATGAAAGAATATTATTTATCATTAACAAGTACTCTATTGAGAAGAGTGTAAGCCATTCGTCTGTGATTATTACTTACATAAATATTTTACAGCTTCCTTAATTGGAATAAACCAAGAATTGCAGTGCAAGTGCCTGGTTATCAATTTTCATAGGTATGATTTTACAGGAGCGGCGATATTTTCCTAAAACATGTATTAATTTTAAGCCGCTCTGTCACCCTACTTTTTCTGTCAAAACATCTTTATCATCGTCCCTTTTCCCTTCCCTTGAATAAGGAAGAGCCAGCCCTATAACCACCTCTAAATTATAACAATAGACAAATGATTAAATCAACCTCCTTATAGCCAGCCCTAATCACCTCTAAATTATAACAATAGACAAATAATGAATGACTAAATCTCAATGAATTTATTTACAAACTAAAAGCTATAACGTACCTAAGTTTACAATAATTGGCCTCTTCTCAACACCCCTTATAGCCAGCCCTCTTCTTCTTACAGCTCAATCGTTTGATTGGTTGGCAGCCTTCCATCTAAATCTGTCCATTTTGCCACTCTCTTCCATTGTACATAGCTCATAGCACCCATATCCTTTGTCATTTGTCTTAAATATTGTAGCCAGACCTAACCACCTCTTAATTATTATTATAGACAAATGACTAAATCAGCCTCATCAACACCTCTTATAGCCAGCCCTAACCACCTATAAATTTTAAATTAACTGAGAAATTGTCAAAAACCACAGATTTATTGATAGTCAGAAAGACCGGTTTCGGTTGTTACACCATTGTCAATCTCTGATATAAACGCGCAATGACTGACAGTTCATCAGAGATTGACAATGGTGTAACAACCGGAACCGGTCTTTCTGACTATCAATAAATCTGTGTTTTTGACAATTTCTTAGTCTTTTTATTTAATATGAACAATTACCACAATATCAACTTCTCAACAGAGAGTATAGAATGTATACATTCTAGAATGGTAGATAAAATGATTGATAGAATTTATAGGTACATCCTCACTGCTTCTCAACTACACAAAAACTGAAAGCACCTATGAATTATTATAATAGTCATATACGACTATAGTGAGGTCCACGTTATAAAGGCAGTGGATAAATATAGACGAATAGCGATGCCGATATTCTCTGCATTAATTAATTATACTTCTACACTGTCAAAAACATAATTGGCATCGTTGTGGACCTAGAAAAGGATAGTACCACCGGCTTTGTCGAATGATAGACAAGGATAGCAAAACCAAAGTTGATCAAATACTGTCATTATAACGAGGACCTCACTATATTAATAATGAATCACAATGACTATAATCACAATGAATTCGGATTTGTCACCATGGAACATGCGCAATTGAAAACTCAAAATATACAGATGGATATTGTATTTTTTCAATAATTATTAAATAACGATGAATAATATTATTGTTATTGAACGAAAATCGAAATTAAAATGCTGTGAACCACACCGAAGACTTCAGCTCACAGTGTTTAACTTTGGATTTTTGTTTAATTATAATTGAATTATCAAAATATACGTTTTTTAAGGGTGTCTGTGTGTATTATTTGAATAATAAAATTCCAACTTACTGCAGACGAGTCACATCAGTAACAACCTAGGTACTTCATTATTGCAACTAGCGAGTAAAAAACATATTACATATATTTCTAAAAACCATAGAACTTCTCATTTCTCAAGTACATAAGAATATACACAGTAAATATTGAGTAAACTGCTGTTCAAAAACTGAGAGGACTTCAAATATATTGAAAGATTGGTAGCACAAGTAGTAGGTAGAGAAATAAAACTTTATCAAAAATCTGGTGTGGCGCACTCACACAACTTTCCTTGCCGTTATGAAAATTGATCACCTGACGCTAGTGTTCCCGCGCATCTCAAGTCTACTATTCAAAGATTTGAGCCATCTGGTGACAGGGCAATAACGCTGGAGACACACATGAGGTCTGCTATCTCTTCATAGTGAATGATTTAATAGAATCAACAATAATTTGCAATTGAATAATCACATTTTCTCGAATTTAAAGCTTATTTCAAATTTTAGGTGAAAATGTTACTGAACATTAATTGTAGAGATTTTCATGCTCAATCTACTGCACTTGATTGTTTTTGCTCCAATTGTATCTGAAGCCTGATAATTGGGAATCTATCTGCATTGATGGGGCGCAGCTCCTGAAATTTTTACAGATATGGGACTTGTGGCAGTTGATAGAGCTTATCGATGACTATTTCAGGTATGAATTTGATCAAAATCGTTGGAGCCGTTTCCGAGAAAATCACGAAAAACCCTTTTTTTGACAACATTTTCGCCATTTTAGCCGCCATCTTGAATTGCATTTGATCGAAATTGTTCGTGTCGGATCCTTATAGGGAAAGGACCAAATTTCAAGTCATTCCATTAATTGGTAGATGAGATATCGTGTACACAGACGCACATACACTCATACACACACACACACGTACAGACCAATACCCAAAAACCAGTTTTTTGGACTCAGGGGACCTTGAAACGTATAGAAATTTAGAAATTTGGGTACCTTAATTTTTTTCGGAAAGCAAAGTAAAGTAAAAATAAGTAAAAGTAAAAGAAAGCAAGGAAAGTAAAAATCTGATGTGACGCACTCACACAACTTTCCTTGCCATTATGAAAATTGATCACATACAGACCAATACCCAAAAACCACTTTTTGAACTCAGGGGACCTTGAAACGTATAGAAATTTAGAAATTGGGGTACCTTAATTTTATTCAGAAAGCAATACTTTCCTTACCTATGGTAATAGGGCAAGAAAAGTAACACAGTAAATATTGAATAAACTGCTGTTCAAAAACTGAGAGGACTTCAAATAGATTGAAAGATTGGTAGCACAAGTAGTAGGTAGAGGAATAAAGCTTTCATCAAAAATAGAATACAGTCAGCAGCTGGGACTTATTCTGTGTTGGCTCTGCATTTGTCTCTGGGCTGAATGAAGAAAAAACTAGGCCAATGCTATACAGTGAGATTCACTTAAAATTGTCAGCATTATTCCAATTTAAAGAGCCTGAACACTTTCCCATTCAACCAATGCCGGCAGTTTCAAGTGATTATCACCGTTCAGAATTTGAAAGTTCAACACCGAAGAGACTGCTTTCAATAATATTGAAGCTGAAGCTTTTCGACTTGATTAACCAAAATAGAATTATGTTATAGAAAGAAAAATAAAAATCTTAGTACCCTTTTAGAAATATTTAATCACAACATGTTTCGGACATTGATGCCATTTTCAACTTGAAAATGTTGTGATTAAATATTTCAAAAAGTGTACTAAGATTTTTATTTTTCTTTCTATTTCTATAAAAGTAGCCCTATACAGAAAAGAGATAAATCAAATTATGTTATATGTAGGCACAACAAAACTCAATAAAAACTATTCATATTCAGTTTGCTAGGTAATTTGATTTGGCTGTATAGGCCTACTTTGATACATATAGTTTAAATAATTATTATTAAACGAAAATCCCAATTAAATGCTGTAAATTGCCCCGAAGACTTCTGCTACTGCAAATATTGACAACAGGGTAAAGAGCTATAAAAAAAGTGAGGTCCACGTTATAATGACAGTATTTGATCAACTTTAGTTTTGCTATCCTTGTCTATCATTCGACAAAGCCGGTGATACTATCCTTTTCTAGGTCCAAAACGATGACAATTATGTTTTTGACAGTGTATAAATATAATTAATTAATGCAGAGAATCGGCATCGCTATTCTTCTATCTTTATTCTTTGCCATTATAACGTGGACCACACGAAAAATTTCATGGAAATTACATGGAAATTCGATGAGCGCTACTATACAAAAATTATTTGTCATTCCCGGGCTGACAAATATTTTTTTTATAGTAGGTAGCGCTCATTGAAATTCCATCTAGCTGTTTACCCTGTTGTCAATATTTGCAGTAGCAGAAGTCTTCGGGGTGATTTACAGCATTTAATTGGGATTTTCGTTTAATAATAATTATTCATTAATTAGCATTTGAACAAATGCAACTTTCAATTTATTTCCCTGTAGAAAGTTTAAATATTTTATTACTGTAATTAGAAGTAGTTTTAAGTCCATAAAATGTTTGTATAATATATGCACTCTGTAGGCCTACCGGTATGAAAACTGATGAAAAATTATAAGCTATGATCAAATATCAGTTTTGTATAATTATTCCTATGATTTATTTTCTGATAAACAAATAGCCAACTAATTTTGTAATGAAAGGTATTACTAAATAATTATATTCAAATGCTTAATTAAGACAGTGTTGCTGATATAACATTTACAATAAAACTTTCTGTTGAACTGAAAGGCTGGATATGTCAGGTAGCCTATTACTTTTGCTGATTTTTCTTTGAAAAAAAAATTATAAGCTATGATCAAATATCAGTTTTGTATAATTATTCCTATGATTTATTTTCTGATAAACAAATAGCCAACTAATTTTGTAATGAAAGGTATTACTAAATAATTATATTCAAATGCTTAATTAAGACAGTGTTGCTGATATAACATTACAATAAAACTTTCTGTTGAACTGAAAGGCTGGATATGTCAGGTAGCCTATTACTTTTGCTGATTTTTCTTTGCTAGTTATTCTTCTGAAAAAAGGTTCGTGAATATTACCAACGTAAAGCAACGGGAAAATACAATGTAGGATAAGGAATCAAGCCTTCAGCCTGAATAGCGATATATTCCCGCTTTACCAATCAAATATTAAAGTTTGGAGACTCACTAAAAATTTCAGTATTTATTTATATCAAAAGTAGCACCTTGATGTCTTTACTAGCTGTATAGTATGCTAGGTACCCTATTTTTAGTGCCAGGGTACCTTCTGAAATGAATATGTTTTTGACAGTGTATAAATATAATTAATTAATGCAGAGAATCGGCATCGCTATTCTTCTATCTTTATTCTTTGCCATTATAACGTGGACCACACGAAAAATTTCATGGAAATTACATGGAATTCGATGAGCGCTACTATACAAAATTATTTGTCATTCCCGGGCTGACAAATATTTTTTTTATAGTAGGTAGCGCTCATTGAAATTCCATCTAGCTGTTTACCCTGTTGTCAATATTTGCAGTAGCAGAAGTCTTCAGGGTGATTTACAGCATTTAATTGGGATTTTCGTTTAATAATAATTATTCATTAATTAGCATTTGAACAAATGCAACTTCCAATTTATCTCCCTGTAGAAAGTTTAAATATTTTATTACTGTACGGTAATGAGAAGTAGTTCCAAGTCCATAAAATGTTTTATAATATAATATGCACTCTGTAGGCCTACGGGTATGAAAACTGCTGATGGAAAATTATGAGTGATCAAATATCAGTTTTGTATGGTTATTCCCAAGGTACCTATAGAATACCGTACATTACCTAGAATTCACTCTAGGTACATTGGTTATATCCTATGATTTATTTTCTGATAAACAAATAGCCTACTCATTTTTTAATGTAGGTAAGGTATTTGTGAGTACCTACCTATATCAACGTTAGCAGACAGATGCTGTCTACTAAATATATTCAAATGCCTAATTAAGACAGTGTTGCTGATATAACATTTACAATAAAACTCTGTGAAAACTCTCAGTTGGTCTGAAAGGCTGGATATGTCAGTTATTTCTTTTCCTGATTTTTATTTGCTGGTTTTCTGAAAAAATGTTCGTGAATATTACCAACGTAAAGCAACGGGAAAATACAATGTAGGATAAGGAATCAAGCCTTCAGCCTTAAAAGCGATAGCCAAGTTTGATGTATTCCCGTTTTACTAATCAAATATTAAAGTTTGGAGACTCACTAAAAATTTCAGTATTTATTTATATCAAAAGTAGCACCTTGATGTCTTTACTAGCTGTATAGTATGTAGGTACCCTATTTTTAGTGCCAGGGTACCTTCTGAAATGAATATCTTATTGAAAGTAGATATAATATATTATTGTAAATATTTTTGGACAATTTGAAAATTTCAATAAAGGCTAGAAAAAGTTTTAATATTATGTTAGAAGTGGAAATGTATTTGAAGTTAAAATATACACATTTTATTGTGAAGTAAGATTATTAGGTACGGTACACAAATAATGCATGTAAATGATTCAGTTACACTACCTATATTTGTATTCGCAGATTATTTATTTATGCTAGCCTACAAAAATTTTTGTGAGAAGCAATTTTTAAATTTCTTTAAAGTTTTCAATCTCCTAAAAAAATCACGCGAATCATTTAATCAATGTGTTGATTGAGTCAGACAAGAAAGATTAAAATCTCTTAAATCATCAAAGAAAGTACCTAATGATGAAAGTGAAATCTTAAATGAGGACAGTAATGAGGTGGGAGGGAAGAGTGTGAGGAGTGAGTGAGAGAGAATGAAAAGAGGAGAAGAGGGGAGCAAAAATTTTGGCACTTACAAATAGATCAAGCGAATGCTGAAGTGGGCCAATCACAAGGATGGATAGCAATGATGGAAAGCTTTTCTCGATCAATGGAAAAATTTTCTGCTTCCAAACTGAATAAATTATTAAATAAATACTATCATCATGGAAAACATTTTTCATCGCGTTTTTCCTCTCAGCAGGGTTTTATTCAACCAAGCAGTAGCTTATAATTTAAAATTTTTCAAACAGTTTCACAACTTTAAGTTAGAATTGTTGATGTTTCTTGAGATTGTACATACTAAATCATTCTCACAATGCGCAGATTGGAGAAAAGTAGTCAAATAATAAAATATACCAAGATATATGATGCATCCATAATAAGGGATATAGGAAAAGTTGTAGAATTAAATGTAGGTAATTTATAAAATTCAAATTTTTAATTAAATAGTCATGTATGTGAAACGCATAGTTTTGAGATATATGCCACAACCCCACAACCCAAATATTAATACGGTACCTTATATATATGATATGTTTACCTCCTTACTACCCTAAACAAAGCTGTGGCGTCAAAAATTGTATTCCATTCATTTTTCTCTATAACACTTTTGAGCATCCATTGCCTAGACTATGATAGCTGTGTTCAATCATAGAGAAACGATAGCATAAGTAGATATCCCATGGTATAGGGCGTTTATGTTGCAACTTTTACTGTTATCCCAAGCCGATAGTTCACATAGTTCTTTCCTATGCAGCTGTGTGACGCTGGTAGTCTCTCAAATTGTGCCGTTCATACACTATCGCCCCAACAAAACAGTGAAAATTGACAATAGTCGACAGTAATCGGCTTGAGATAACAGTAAAAGTTGCGACATAAATTCCCTATACCATGGGATATCTAAATACGCTATTTTTTCTCTATGGTTCAATGTAGGTAGGTTATTTGTTAGTTTTATTTTTATTCTGTCTAATCCTTTAGGAGGCTGAATATTTTGTGTCCATGTGTACGCACATGCATATTTAGTTATTAACCTTCAAACCACTGCGACACCATACGCTTATAATATAATGTAGGTAGGCCTATATGAGTTCTTGTAAACATACAGTACGGTAGGTACCTACCATACTGTACACTCACAATATGGAACGTTTTGTAAACATACAGTAGGCTACGGTAGGTACCGTACTGTACACTCACAATATATGAAACATTTATTATTATGAAACATTTTTGTGAGATTCTCATGAATCAACAATAATAGACGACAACCTTTTTGTATAGCGCCTAGATGGAGATGAACTAAATTTAGATTAGCACTCTGACAGTGCTTTCAGAATATCTCAAATGCCCAACGGAATTGGATAACGTGGTCTGTTCAGTGGAGAGTTCCATATTCAGTATTGACTCGGTTACACCATACAAGTATAGCTTTCTTCATTTTTCTGTGAGGATGATTCCCGTATGAGTCTACGACTTGTGCGTGCATAATGAATTGGATGATTAAGTTGATAAATAAATTTTTATATTAATTTTTATTGTCATTAAGCAACATTGGCAATAGTCAAAGTCAAAACTATACTAGCATTATGCAAGTCAGAAGGTTATAAGTTAATGTAATTGAAAGTATATACGATATACATATATAAACACATAAACATAACTACATCTAAAGTAAGCCCAGAAGAATTCAAATATTCATCACTATACAAACAACAGTACAAACAAGGCCCTGTCAAAATGTTAAAACAAGAAAGAAAAGCTTTAAGCAATCAAGGAATCAAACATCAATAATCATATCGGAATCTAAGAACTCTTGTATAGAATACATTGGTGTTTTCACTAACCAGTTGAAAAGTTTCATTTTAAATCTATCTGTAGACTCATTTATTAAGCTTAGAGGTAACTTATTGTACAGTTTCAGACCAATAATATTGTAGCTATTCATTGACTTTGAAAGCCTTTGGAATGGTATATTCAGTCTATTCTTATTTCTTGTTGCATAAGAATGTATGGTATGTCTTGGAATTTTCTCTACCTTTGTTTTTACATGTATTGATGATGATGGTGACATGATGATGATGATGATGATGGTGATAAACTTTAGAATTTAGTAGATATGAATGATACATTTTTGAGGACAACTTTTCAAGGCAGGTTCAAAATATTCCATAGACTGATTCCACTATCCTATACTATTGAACGAGCAATTTCTGTTCATATGTTTATATGTTTGTATTTCACCGGATCTCGGAAACGGCTCTAACGATTCTCACGAAATTCAGAACATAGTAGGTTTATAATATAAAAATTCGATTGCACTAGGTCTCATCCCTGGGAAAACTCGCTGAAAGACATTAAACGGATTTATTCATCCTTGGAAAAACAGCTGATAATTTAGTCGTCTGCTGATGATGGAAGTGAGTTAGCGAGCATGTGTGTGGAACTGAGACAAAATTATGACTCAGCTGTTGAACTTTTGTAATCATTCAATCAGGTACTTAGTGCCGGTTGTACAAGAGCAGGTTAAATTTTAATCCTGATTAATTACAGTAGAACCAATCTGATAAGCTATCTTTTTGAAATAGTCTTCTCTGATTTGGATTAAAATTTAACATGCTTTTGTGAGAGAAATTTTTGCATTCCTCTGGGAATTATAATCTCAATCCACTGTGATTAGATAGAACCTCTCTGTATGAACTATAAATATATTATAATTTCTTCTTTCGTAGTAAATTTTATATGCTTTTGTACTACAGAGCGGAGCTCGGTGCCCCGATATTCAATTTTAAAGCAGTACCAAATGATATTGTTGGTACGGTACCTATTTTAATTTTTAAAGCAGCTTCCTCATCACAGAGAGATCCTGAATGCTTGTAATATCATCAATGCAAATTAATGGGCACTATTTGAAATTTGAAGTACCGTAATTAGATGGCAGTTACTGTAATAATACATGGTAACACATTGTGATGATATTACAAGCATTCAGGATCTCTCTGTGATGAGGAAACTGCTTTAAAAATTAAAATAACATGTCATGTTATCGTGGAAAACCATTATATTTAAGAAAATTGCTCTGTTGAAATGTAGAGATTATATGCGTGAAAGCATTGGATGAGTATCGTTTTTGTAGATTGATAAAAATATAATGATCAACTGATTTTGTTTTTTGCTACTTCACAACTTTTTTGAACGATCATTCTCTCCTTATAACCTAATAACTATTAAACAATAGTATTCCAGACAAGAACTTCGGATATGTTATATCAGGACTAATATGTGAATTAGAATAATAAATAAGTTACTACTTGCTGAGAGTAGGCCTACAATACTCTCTGCGTCTACAAGCAGGAATGAATCATCATTCGCAATATAAATAGCCTATGCTTTTCTGAAACTGATTATTCAAAATACAGTACCTACAGGAGCATTATCAAACTACCCCTTCAATGTTATTTATGTAATAAAATAATAATATATTCATAAGATACACAAAATAAAACTTATTTTTGACTTTTGACTAGCAAGTAACCGCGGTGGTTCGCAATAAGGGTCTAATTAAAAACTTGACAAACTGAAAACTTGACCTACTGAGATCTTGATTAATTAAAAATACGTCTATAACCATCCTCGGTAAATATTAATACGTATGCAAATTTTCAAGTCAATCATGCCCGGTTGCAGAGTCGCTACATAAAGTCCAGTAGTTCAGACGTGATGATACCGCGTTATTCGTGAACATCCTATCCCGTACATGTATAATCTAACTCTTCTCCTTATAATATATTATATATAATAGATATGCTCACATAAAAACACTTCACTTGAATGGGCTACTTTTTTACAAATTAATAAGAACAATATGAAAATCTGTAGTACCCTTTATTATTTAAAATATTACAACTATTTTAAATAGTAAAGGGTACTACAAGTTTTCATATTGTTCTTATTAATATGCTTACATATACAGAGTGTCCCATGAAAGGTGTAACAGCCGAAGACCATAGACTCTACATTAAATTTTCAACAAAAAATGTCAAGTAAAATTTTCTTATATCGACCTTAGTTTCTGAGATATTTCGATTTTTCGATATTTTTGAAAACGTCAATAACTAGAAAACTATCAGTCGAAATCTAATTCGGAGGAAAGAGGAAGAAATTTCCAATAAGATTCATATAAACTGTTCCTTTATTTCCCGTTTTTGAACTTTTTATGAGTGTTCAAACTTTTTGAAATTTGGCTTTGAACTCGACAAATGTACTTTTTTCAACTTTGAACGCTCATAAAAAGTTCAAAAACGTAAAACAAAGGAGCAAATATGAATCGTATTGGAAATTTCTTCCTCTTTCCAACCATGTCCTTGCAATTATGTTTTGAGTAATAATCGTTTTCTAGTTATTGTCGTTTTACAAAAATATCGAAAAATCGAAATATCTCAAAAACTAAGATCGATATAAGAAAATTTTACTGGATTTTTTTTTTTGCAAATTCAATGCAGAATCCATGGTCTTCGGCTGTTACACCTTCCGTGGGACACTCTGTATATACAATACCTAAGGATTGAGGAGCTTGTATATTTTACTTTACAATCCCTACAATCTTTATTATTTTATTCTATAATCTCGGCAGGCTGCTATGCGGTATTTGTCTGAAATTAAAGAGCGCTTTGGGTCAAGAAAACAAATGCCACCTCTCTGCTATAGTCAGTTTCACCGATTCAGTCAGCATTGGTTGAATGGTAAGCACGTTGATAAGGAATGCTGACGGTTCTTTGTGAACTAGGACAGTAACTACTGTCAGAGGAGTGGTATGTCTAACAGTGGATTAGCCAACAGTGTATGAGCCAAATCAGGACTTGGGCTGTGAGGGGTAACTAACCACTGGAGGGGTGCTGAGAAGGAAAGGAGGGGGTTTTGTTCTAGAATCTATTTTGAGCCGACGTTGCAAGATGATAAAATAGAACAACGGCGCGAGAAGGGAGTCTTAGTTGTGGACTGACTGCGTTCAGTCCTGCTTGACTCCTCAGCTTAGAACAACCTCAGAAGACATGGTGAGTGAACTTCAACAAATTCAAAATTTTCAAAATTTCAGAGTACCCTAGTCCAATTCAAACACACACTTCCACTTAAATACGTTCTGTATAGTTCAACTATTGGTGCATTGGTTAGAATTTGAAAAAAAATCATGATTCATGAACAAATCTACAGTGAAACTACTGTATATTAATATTTATGATGTATGAATTCAGAAGACATGGTGAGTGAACTTCAACAAATTCAGACTGTTCAAACTTTCAGAGTACCCTAGTCCAATTCAAACACACACTTCCACTTAAATACGTTCTGTAGTATAGTTCAACTATTGGTGCATTGGTTAGAATTTGAAAAAAAATCATGATTCATGAACAAATCTACAGTGAAACTACTGTATATTAATATTTATGATGTATGAATTCAGAAGACATGGTGAGTGAACTTCAACAAATTCAGACTGTTCAAACTTTCAGAGTACCCTAGTCCAATTCAAACACACACTTCCACTTAAATACGTTCTGTATAGTTCAACTATTGGTGCATTGGTTAGAATTTGAAAAAAAATCATGATCAATGAACAAATCTACAGTGAAACTATATTAATATTTATGATGTATGAATTCAGGGCTACTTTCATTTATTTTTATAACCTGACGATGGTATGATCACCGGAACTAGTAGTTACATTACAATTTGTTACTAATAATTCAAACACACACCTCCACTTAAATACGTTCTGTATAGTTCAACTATTGGTGCATTGGTTAGAATTTGAAAAAAAAAATCATGATCAATGAACAAATCTACAGTGAAACTATATTAATATTTATGATGTATGAATTCAGGGCTACTTCCATTTATTTTTATAACCTGACGATGGTGTGATCACCGAAACTAGTAGCTACATTACAATTTGTATTCTTATTTTTTAATATTTTATCAATTTTAAAAGGGTACTATAATTCTTATAATAGGCTATTTATGAAGAATACCGATAACTGTTGGTGGATTATTGGTGGTTAGAATTCAAAATAAATAATGATTCATGAATAACTCTACAGTGGAACTATAATATTATCAATTATGAATAAAATTAACTATTATGAATAAATGATGAATTCATTGAGATGGTTGTTGGTGTTGTTTGAACAATTCAATATTGTACTTACACAAAGACACAAATCTAAATGACACACACAGTGATAGTATTAACACACACTCCCACTATCTAAATAGTTTGAAAAAATACATTGGACTATTGTAGTTGGTGAAGTAATAACACAAACTATTTCACTACCGTATCTAAAAAGTTTTTAAAAATAAAACATTTAAACACGGTAGGTATTGTAGTTGCTTGAACGGTTCAATTGAGCTTCAAGGAACATACCTGAATGATAGTGACCATGATCACACTATCACTATTTCCATTGTTGATTATTATCACAAATTATATTGATTCATACCAGAGAAAATATATGAATAGGTCATTTAATTGATCTACATAAAAATGGGTTTTGATTGACCAATAAACTCTGCACCACCAACTTGATAATGATAAATGTGTGATAACTTACTGTAGACAACTTAATAGTGATAATGATAAATCATGAGGGGAGGCTAGAATAAACGTTGTGAGTTTGAATTATGTACTTTCTTTTTCAAGTTTGACAGTTTATTGTTCTTCAAAAATCTGATTTGAAAAATGTTGTTTGAATTTGTTAGTTTTAGTGTTGATGAACAGGAGTGATATGTGTGTGTGCGATATTTGAAATTGAGTCAATAGAAAGTATAGAAAATAATTCATTTGTTGGAGCATTTATTTTATATTTTATGGATGAAGGTCCTTATTAGCTTATTACCGTACTCCTCCTCTGATTAAAGTTTCCGGTTTGGGGTTGATCTACTATTGAAGTTGCTTTCCATGACGAAACACTATATAATAACTTTGTTGAAGTTCTGCCACTGTGTTACTAGTAAATATTTGAAAAAACACTTACTTTTGATTGGAGTCTTAGTAAGTAAGTAAAAGTAAGTGTTTTTTCAAATATCTACTAGTAACACAGTGTCAGAACTTCAACAAAGTGATCTACTATGTTATTTTAAATCAATTCGGTCCCGACTACCTAAAAAGTAGTCGTCTTCTCTCATCATCGTCTCTCTCACTCATTATCCACGCACAAGCCTTAAGAGCTTATGTGGGCATCACCTTCAGTAAAAAAAATCAAAGAGCAACTCCCTTTTACATGGAATCAAGAATCGTTGTAAAGAAAAATTTAACTTTTTATTTCCAAAATAGAATTTTTTAAATAAAATACCGCATACATATATTAAGTGAGAATATTTGACGTTTTTTTAGATGTAGTGCTAAATGAATCGACGAAAGCGATTAAATTGCAAAATTCGGAACTTAAGTGTTATAATGTAGATAAAACATGATTGTGGAGAGTTGTTAGGCTACATGATAAATAGGAAGAGTATTTTTATAATATTCTCTATACTGGTACCGTACATCTTATTCTCTCTTGAATTAAAAATGTCTACAGTATAAAAATCAATAATATTCCTTCATGACAAAATTCATGTACAGTAGGCCTATTTTTAATAAAATAATTTATCAAATGATGAAGTGAAGGTAGGTTCCTTGCATGTATGGCAAAATTTAATTTAAAAATGTATCTCTTGTGACCTATAAATTGATGTCATGAAAATAGTCATGAAAATACTCAGTCACTAATAACATAGAGATAGAGAAACAATAGCATAAGTTACGCTATTGTTTCTCTATGCTAATAATCAGTTGATTTCACATCATGTTGATAGAAATGATAGATGCACAAAAATAATTTTGAACCAGTATCTTTGGGAATATTTCCATCAATTATATTTACTGTAGGTATAGATATTGATACCCGAGCCTATTTTACATCAGCTACTATAATTATTGCAGTCCCCACTGGAATTAAAATTTTCAGCTGAATCGCAACGATTTACGGTTCCAAAATGAACTTTTCCCCTCAAATAATTTGATCATTAGGATTCATTTTACTTTTCACTATTAAGAATGAGGCAACTCTCGGGATTCTAATAAATTTATGATTTTATTCATCCTGTGATTAGTTTGCATCCATAAAAGACTGTACAATGTAGTTTTGGGTGGTAAATTAAATCAATTTGAATAATTCGGATTTCAACTTGAACTTACTACAACTTGGAAAATAAATAAATAGGGTTCAAGTAAAAATAAGAGTTGGAAAAAATGATAGTGCTATTGTAAAAATAGTTTTAAATTGATAATTTAATATAAAATAATAGAATGTAACAATAATTACAAATTAAATACAATAATACTTAAAAATGAGAATTAAACTTCGCTAATCCAAAAGTGGATTTTCTAAGAAAATTAAACTTGCTAGTCATGGGTATAATATGAGGGTAAGCTGGAATTCAGAATTCATCTCTATAAAATAATATACTTTTATACTCTACTTTTATATTAATTTACTACTTTTATACTCTATACGTTTATACTAAACGCCTCGCTTTAAACCAATTCTGACAGTTTAAACCCAAACAGTTGAAACGTTGAATGAATTTTCAACTGAAGTATGTCTTTTTCGAAATGCTCTTGCACGATCAGAACTGCATACTATACCTACTAAAGTACGGTATACTTCTCCTCTAGGTTTAAATAGTTGTAGAATGGTTATCAAAATATTATCCAAAGCACTGACAAAGTATCTAGTAAGGTATGGAGTGGGTACGCAGGGGTGCCCGCAACCCCAAGCCCGAAAAATATCCTCAGTCGTTATATTAAACACTGCTGACCTTTTTTGGGACACCCCAAAAATGGATTTTAATCTCCTCCTCCCCCTAAATAAATTCAAGGACACACAATCTGCGTCCTCGCCTACCCTGAGGTACCGTACGGAACTTACAGTCAAATAGTAGAGCGAAATGATGACTCAAATTTAAATTTAAACTTTTGAGATTATCTGAGTCTAAATTATTAGTTTACACTCTGTTAGTATTAAGCTGGGTTTACACCAAAGTTATTAAGAAAATGTTAAAATAACTTCATCCTTATAGATTCTATTAGATTGAACATAACTTATCATACACATGATGATCATATGTGTTTGTCAAGTTCCGTTCAATCTAATAGAATCTATAAGGATTAAGTTATTTCAACATTTTACTAATAACTTTGGTGTAAACTCAGCTTTAATCATTGATAATTACGATGATCATTTTTGTAATGGGGTAATCCGGAACAATTTTGGCAAACGCACATAGTACGTTACATAATGACATGTTTTGAGTAACGCAATTTATTTAGGGCAACACAGTGAGCTGGATTTTGTTTGTGAATTTTTTGAAGCTGTGAGAGACGTTTATTTCAGGCCTGGCTCTCTGCCAGTTTGAAACCCATCTCAGAGCCAGTTTTGGTCTTCGCTCTTTCAGCTCATAGTCCAGCCGTTTTAAATTTAGCCACCCGCTCACAATTGCTGAGAGAAACCACTGAAAGAATCGTTAACGCTTCAGAAGAAAAGAAAAGCGAAACTCGTATCCACTTATTCAAATTTGAACTTCACCAAAATGTTAACGATATCTACATAATGAATAGTCTTCCATTCAATATTAATTACTCTTGCTCAAAGTATATTATAGAAAAATTATTTATTGGATATAATTGGAGCAAAATTCATTTCCACTTGTTCAAATTTAAACTGCATCAAAATGTTAACGATATCTACATTATGAATGATAATAATAATAATGGTTTTTGTTCATATGCATGTGTTCATAGCATGAATGCTTCATTAAATTAATATTAAATCTCCTAGATAATTCCAGAGTAATCTTTAGGAAAATTATAATATATTGAATAAAATAGAATACATTATAAATGCTTTATCAAATTAATACTAGTAGTTCTGTGAACAGTAGACCTCACGCAGTATTCTCATCCACAAGTACCTGATTGAAACTATAGACCTTATGAAAATACAGCAATAGACTGGCTTCTCCACACATCTGTGTAATCACTTGTCAGCTGATTTATGATGAATAATTCTATAGTCTAATTTTTTCTCCAATATTGGCGTATGAAGGAGGCTCCTTTTCCTTTAATATTATCCTTGAAATGCTAAATTTCCAAAAACCTTGTATATACGTCGACGCGCAATTTAAAAAGGAACATACCTGTCAAATTTCATGAAAATCTATTACCGCGTTTCGCCGTAAATGCGCAACATGAAAACATATAAACATTTAAACATTAAGAGAAATGCCAAACCGTCGACTTGAATCTTAGACCTCACTTCGCTCGGTCAATTAAATCTCCTAGATAATTCCAAAGTAAGTAGTCTTTAGGAAAATTATTTATTGAATAAAATAGAAGAGAAATTCATTCCCACTTATTCAAATTTGAACTATTTCAAAATGTTAACGATAAATTATGAATACTTCGTTCAATATTCATTACCCTAGCTCATTTCAAAATAATCCTTATAGGGAAATTATTTTTTGTTAAAATAGTGCAAATCTCAAATAATTAGTACTATTTAGCAGTTTCTGAGAGTCAGAAGATACCGGTACTATGTAGGCACTTTGAAAAATTTAGGCCTACTCTGCTATTGAGACATAACTGTACAGAAAGTAGGTAGTTAGAATGGGCGAAGGTTTAAATATACAGAGTGTTTATAAATAATATCCGGGCTGGCAAATAATTATTGGATAGTGGCGCTTTTTGAATTTCTTTCTAGCTGTTCAACCTGTTGTCAATATTTATTTATTTATGAAAATATGGAAGCATACATACAGGATTTTTCCCAAAAATTGCTTACATAACAATATATTATAATAATTCATTATACATAGTAATGTTGAAACATGTTGTGATTAAATAGTTCAAAAAGGGTACTGAGATTTTTCTTTTTCTTTCTATTTTTACATAGTAAGAGTACAAAAAAATTAAGAATATTACAAATAAAATTGAATTCCAGTAAAAATTGAATACTACTGTAGAGCTACACCACACCACAACAGATGCAATGAGTGATGAATTTATATTATTTTTATACTAAAGAAAAATTTATATAAAATACTGAAAATATATAGAATACAAAGTACAGCACTACAAGTATATCACCACAGCAATAAATTCAAGTAAACGACAAAAAACTTTATATATATATACTGACAAATCACAAATACAAACTGTAAATAACCTTTGGACTGTTTATTTTAAATCAAGGTTAAAGCAGTTTTGGGCGGCGGATGCCTGTTGTTTACACCTATATTGTATCCTATTGTCCGTAAATGAGTAAATAAATACTGAAGTTATTTGTAAAGTAAATATCAAATCATAGAATATGATATGCATACTCAAATGTATTAGAAAACACGATAATGTAAGGAAAATAAATTAAATGATTATTACAAAAATAAAACTTGCTGATACATATAAATCTATAGCATCTAACAAATTTTCAAATATTTCCAAGGTAGAAAAATTACTAAGTGAAAATGGGGAAAATGATAGAAAAAGAAATAAACAAATAAAAATACTACTGTTAATATCAGTGAGTACTAATAATTATGCTCTTGAGGACTAGCGCAAAAATAGATTCAATAAACATACAATACTGACTCAACAGAAAAGTGCCACACCAACAGTCCCAACACTCCCAGAAGTTGTCTACAATCTTTTGCAGTAGCAGAAGTCTTCCTGGTGGTTTAGAACATTTAAATTAGGAATGTATTTTAATATTGGAGTAATTATGTTAGAGAATTCCACTCTTAGCGCACTCCGCTTATTAGCACTTACTTTGGAGTTCATGATAATGTCTCTGCTGCTGTATTTTTTTTTCTTGTGTGAATAAAGATTATTTGAATTATACAGTTTTTCAATTGGGCATATGCGACTGACCAATTAAAAATCCTGGATAACTTTAAACGGACCTTACCAGTTAAGTTATCTTAACAGATTTACTATAACCCTATTTTAAAAACCATCTCAATTGAAAAACATTATAATAACTTTAATTGTAGCTTGATTCAATCCTCTGTATTACTTTGAACTCAGTAACACACCTCCGTTTAAACTGGCACACCCTGCAAACTGTACTTTTTTGTTTGAATGTGGTACACAAATGTTTTTGTCTGTGACAGGCGGATAAGGAGAAGAAGAAGAAGAAGAAGGTAAAGGAAGAGGCACCAGCTGATGCGGCGCCCGCCGCCCCTGAACCCGCCCCCGCCCCCGTAGAGGAGGCTCCCGCCCCCGTCAAGAGGCCGAGCTCCAAGGGATCCAAGAAGGCTGTCAAGCGATCTGGCAGCAATGTCTTTTCCATGTTCTCACAGGGACAGATCGCCGAGTTCAAGGAAGTAAGTAACCCTATATCAAAATATTAAAGATCACTTTTTGAAACTTGATTAAATTACGATATAATATTTAAATTGAAGATTAATATTAAAGCATATACTGTACAACAGAAAAGTGCAACAAACAACGCGTTTCATTCAATATATCCCATGGTATAGGGCGTTTATGTTGCAAATTTAAATGCCGATTGTCCTAGCGATTCTTTTTCGTGAAGCTATGTGACGCTGGTAGTCTCTCATACTGTGCCGTTCTTACACTCTCAAATCGAATCAAATAAAATATTTTTTATTTTCATCAACAAACAGTAACGTCAATGATCAACGGCTTCGATCAACAATCGACAACGTCAATGTAAAATAGAGCTAAGCTAAGAAAATTACACATTTAAATTTGTGTACATCTCCCCCTGCCAAAACAGTAATAATAGACAGCAGTCGACAGTCAAGAATAGTATAATAGTATATACACTATAGCTACCGGTATACACTATCCTTGGTCGACAGTAATCGGCTTTTTGTAACATAAACAACCTATACCATGAGATATCTCTTTATGTTATCTTCTCTCTATGGTAGTGTCAAGCTAATAGACCGAAGGAAACAGTAATGTAATGTAACATAATCTTCAATTATATACATTAATTGAACTCCTAACATCCACAATGTAACTTTTCTGTTACATCAATCAAATATTGAACAGTGATGCATTGCTCCATCTACAATTTAACGTCTAAGATCTACAATTTAAGTTTTCTTCGCTTACATACAATAGTGTACGGTAGGTGCCACAATCGTTCTATAAAACTTAATCCTGTTTCCTTGGAAGTACTATTCCTTGGTATTTGATGGATTGTTCCACATATGTGGAACCTATGAAACTTGTTGTAGTAGTCCATTTTTCCCGTCCTATCTGAGGATATTTCTGTTACATCAATAGACCGAATAAAACAGTAATGTAAAGCATACTTTTTGATGAATTCTGATGGATTGTTCCACATAATGTGTTGGAACCTATGCAATCCATTTTTACTTTCCTTGCCCTATAACCACAGGTAAGGAAAATATTGCTTTCCGAAAAAAATTAAGGTATCCCTATTTCTAAATTTCTACACGTTTCAAGGTCCCCAGAGTCCAAAAAAGTGTTTTTTCTATCTGAGAATATATTTTCTGTTACATCATTTGACCGAATGAAACAGTAATGCATGCTTTGTTGATTGCAGGGCTTCTCTGTGATGGACTTTGACAAGGACGGCATCCTGGGGCAAGAACGACCTTCGCCAGACCTTTGACAAGATCGGCAAAATCGCCAACGACAAGGAGTTGGACGACATGCTTGCCGAGGCGCCCGGTCCAATCAACTTCACGCAGCTGTTGACCCTCTTCGCCGCCAGAATGCAGCAGTCTGGAGGTTAGCTTACACTGACTATGAAGTGATTATAAAGTCTCTGTATAACAAACTGATTGGGTTGACGCCTGAAAAACGTCTAAGGGCGTGACCACACAAGCGTTTCTTCGAGTCGGCAGGGCAGGATTCTCTCTGATTGGTTGATCCCGATCTTCGATTGATTCATCTTCTCGAATCAGCTGATTCCCAATCGCTGAACGCCAATCAGTCAATCGCAGAGCTTCCTGTCTTGCCGACTCGTCTGAAAAACGCCTGAAAAAACGGTCGTGTGGCCTCGCCCAAAAGCCGGCCACTGACGATCGTTCCAACAAGACAACCAACCCTCCATCCTGAATGACCTATGATTGGCTGATTCTCAACAACAGCTGATTGACATTCTAGGGAGCGGGTTGGCTTGTTGTAACTCTAGTCATTCGCCAGCTTAAAAAAATACTTAATATATGCTGTGATTTACTCAAATTGAATGTAGGTAGGCTAATTTCCACCTCAATAACACGAAATAGGAATGAGAATATAATTAATTTCCGATTGGAAAGGGAAGAAAAGGTTCCATTTTTGCTATTGACAATGATAAATACCCGAATTTCAGTTCCAGTGGCCTAAAGACAGTATTTTCTGTTTTGTATCATTCTAATTGGTTCAAATGATACCCTGCAGATTATAGACAATGGATATAATCACTTCTGCATCACAAGATTTGATACAAAACTTTCCAGTTTTTGTCATATATGTCCCAGAATAAAGACCTTAAATATTACGATGAAAATTCATTATACTGGTAGTGTATCACACTATCAGAAATAAAATTACTATGATCGTAGTAACTATACAGGCCTATACTTCCCAATGGTTTTTTTGATGTACACATGCAATATCAGCACTTAGGTGCACAACATACCTGACAATATTTATGCCTGTGAAAATGTTCAATGCTTTGCCTACAAATGTAGGAGATTAAGAGAACATAATTGATAAAAACGTTTTACTGATTACGGAATACTCATGTATTCAATTGAACACTTTTTCAAATTGGATTTCAGTAATAATTATTGATTCTTTGACATTGTTATAACATGTATGTTGTTCTTGATCATAAATGTTTCGATTTGATTTGGTTTGAGTTGGTTCGTTAGGGTAGATGTTTTGGAATTGAGCATAAAAATTGTGGAACATTTGAGCAATAATGGATACAATACTTTTTGGACTTTCCTTTCTATGTTTTGTGGGACCTAGTTTAACAATAAAACTCCTGACCAAATATGGACCCAAAATGTTGAAATGTGAGGAATATTTCACAAAATAATGAGATTATTTTGTTGATTGACAGGTTCTGATGAGGACGAAGTCATCATTGCCGCTTTCAAGACCTTTGACAAGGACGGTGTCATTGATGGAAACAAGTGAGTGTCAATTGCAACTCTAAACTCCTTGAATCAACTATTAATAACTTAATCTATCAATGCGAGTTACAACTTCTTAACTACAACGTTTTGTAAAATACAAAAATCTGAATTCCAATTGATAAACAATGATGGAAAACAGAACACTTGGTTGGAATTTTCAAATAGAAGCTTCTAATTGGCATCTCCAAGTCCATAACAATACCATGGATACCTGAATGGCCACTTTCTCATAAATTCAAAACATAGTGAAGCGGCGAAGGTAGAGTGTATCAGAGAGTGTTTAAATAATTCATTTAAATGTTTCCACTTCCTCTACCTTCTACCCTACCTTCGCCGCTCCGATATGTCCTGTCACATTTGCATAAGTGCACTTTTTATCTCTCAGCTTCCTTCTACCATAGAGAAACAATAGCATAAGTAGATATCCCATGGTATAGGGCGGCGTTTATGTCGCAACTTTTACTGTTATCTCAAGCCGATAGTTCATGTAATTATTTCCTGTGAAGCTGTGTGACACTGTTAGTCTCTCAAATTGTGCCGTTCATACACTCTCACCCCAACAAAAAAGTAAAACTCGACAGTTATCGGCTTGAGATAACAGTAAAAGTTGCGACATGAACGCCCTTTACCATGGGATATCTACTTACGCTATTGTTTCTCTATGCTTCTACTTCTACCCTACTTTCGCCGCTCCAATATGTTCAACACATTTGCACAATTCAATCACTCTCAGCTAGGTACCTTCTCTGATACACTTGACCTTCGCCACTCTTATATGTTTTGCATCTTGACTTGAACAAACAAAGGTATAGAAATGATGACTTGCATGAGACTCCGATTCTCCATGTGGAGTTTGGAACCATAACCTGATATATACCTAGACTTAATTCAATAAATGGACAAAAAGTTTCAGTATCTAACTTCAGGAATCAAAGTACTTGAGACTATTAATTAATCTATTGTATTTGGTTTTCCAATTTTTTCAAAGCTAAGAGTACCATTCTTATTCATCTATTCAAAATGATACTATTCAGAACCTGTTTATCAATTATGCTAACTAGAATTTACTACATAAATTAATATGCTGCAGCATCCAAATACCCGAACCTCTATAAACTATTTAGCAATATTCAATCATTTCAGGTTGGAAGGTGATGGTCTCGGAGGAGTTCAATTGATTAACATAAAACACAATTCAGTTTCACGTTTCAGGCTCGTGTTTTAAATCATCATCTGTCCAGACAGTGATGAGTGCTGGAAGATTAAGCCGACCCTCGCTCCCCCACGCGCAAGCACACACGCCCGGCCTACCTGCGCCATTGATATACTATGTATACTACTTAGTATACAGGTAGGCAGACCGTCCCTTTACTCATACACACAAGAGGAGACTGCGCTTGTGTGTGTGAGTAGTAGGAGGGTCGGCTTAATCTTCCAGCGCTCATCACAGTCTGGACAGAGTATAATCATAGAGAAACAATAGCATTAGTAGATAGCCCATGGTATAGGGCGTTTATGTCGCAATTTTTACTGTTATCTCAAGCTGATAGTCCACGTAGTTCTTTCCTGTGAAGCTTTTTGACGCTGGTAGTCTCTCATATTGTGCCGTTCATACACTCTTACCCGGTCAAAACAGTAAAAATCGACAATAATCGACAGTAATCTGCTTGAAATAACAGTAAAAATTGCGACATAAACGCCCTATACCATGGGATATCTACTTACGCTATTGTTTCTCTATGGTATAATCCACTAGTGAGTCGCCAGATAGATAGATAGATAGATAGATAGATTTTATTTTACAATTGTTACTAGGCTTGTCGCCTATGGTAACATGGTTACAAAATTACAGTTTTACAAATTCTTACAAAAAAAAAAAAAATACAAATTCTTAAATGATAACACAGCTACATAACATAAATTATTCTATTACATTCTCATAATAATAAGAGATATGATAATACATAGATAATAATTCTATATAACTCTAAAAAAAAAAAAAAAAAAAAGAGAGAGCAACCATTGGCGGTCGTGTGCAATTCAAGAGTTGGTACACCAATGAAATAACAGGATCAATGAAACAAGAATAAAACAATTTTCAATTCAAGCTAATAAGTTTAGTAATAGAATCAAGTGGATGTAATTAGCTTATTATTGAGGATGTTGATTGTTGATTGTATTTATCAGCCTGAGGCACGCCCTGATGACCTGGGGAGACAAGTTCACCAAGAAGGAAGTCGATGAGGCTTTCGACAACATGGTGATTGACAAGAAGGGTATGATTGACACCGAATCCCTCATCCAGATGCTCATTGGTGGAGGTGACGATGAGGAATAGATCAATCACCAATCATCGCTTCCATCCCAATCTCGTCCTGCCATCCAGACGAGTCAACAACTCAACATCATTCTTATATCTATAATCATAACATCTATATCACAGTTGAAAGTAATAACTATTCCTAAACCTACTATACATCTTATTTATTGTTATCATTATTTAACTAGATGATTGCATCTCTAGAGACCAGCAACATTTCCATCTTTGTAACTTGAAAGAATAATATTTTAGATCATTTTTATTTCTCGAGTTTTTTTCACTGTGACCAAGCAATAAAGACGTAACAACTTCTTTAGTTAGATGTGTAATTTTATTTGAAGCCTACAACTGCACCTGAACAGAAATTCACGTTATAAGTCAGCTCCTGATTAGTATTGGTGTTGCTGTCCTTGTCTGTCATTAGACAAAGTAGATAGCTCTATCCTTTCCTAGCTCCGCAACGTTGCCAGATTGTTTCTGGTTCTTGTAGAAATATATTCAATCCCAATATCATGAAAACTCATTATTAAACAAATATTGAAAAACATATTTCATATGTTGATGAATATAATGAAGGGAATTTATTATTATTATTATTATTAACAAGAATCAACAATTCATAATATAATATCGGATATACTGGGAATGCTATCTACTTCACAAAAGCAGTAGTAACACGGAGAATCGGCATCGCTGTTGTCCTATCTTTTCCTCTGACTTTATAACGTGAACCTCACTTTTGTTTCTAATTTATAATATTAAGGGCCGTTTGCACAGTGACAGTTTAAACTGAATTTAATTTTAAACTGGATTAAATCCGTATCAAGTGTAGTTTGTTATAATGTGATTCATTTTGAGTTTAAGCCATCAGCTGATTAAATCGAGTTTAAGCTTTGACTGTGCGAACGGCCCTAATTGAGTGATATCATAGAGAAACAATAGCGTAAGTAGATATCCCATGGTATAGGGCGTTTATGTTGCAACTTTTACTGTTATCTCAAGCCGATTACTGTCAATTATTGTCAATTTTTACTGTTTTGTTTGGGTGAGAGTGTATGAACGGCACAGTATGAGAGACTAGGAGCGTCACACAGCTTCACGGGGAAGAACTACATGGACTATCGGCTTGAGATAACAGTAAAAGTTGCGACATAAACGTCCTATACCATGGGATATCTACTTACGCTATTGTTTCTCTATGGTGATATTCACTTCAAAATGTTGAAGAAATGGTTGAATGAGAAGCAAAGATGTTTTTTGTTATTCTTTAAGAAAGCCGACAGCATTGTTGAAAGTGAATTTCACAATATACTTTTCCTACAGTTACGTTGAAAAGTGGCCATTGCTGCACTGATTACAGAACGCAAAGAATCACTTTTCCGCTCTAGTGAGGGAAAAATTTTTCTGCACTCCAGATTTGCAACATGGCAACGCAAAATACTTAGTAGGTTATATGGAGCAACAGTGCAGCAAAATCAAAATTAAGTTGGTAACAGTGACTGGGCTGCTATAGTGAGCAGAGGTGAAACGAAGCACAACGCGCAAATTATTAGTATTAGATATTATAACCAAGGACAACGAGGACTTTAGGATTTTAGGATTAAGGTTTTTATCAATAATAAAATTACACAGAAAAACATTTGATGCATTTCAGGCAATTTTACCCATAATTACCCACTTCTCATATTCAATGGTAACTGTAGGAAAAACTTAATGTGAAATACGTGCGCAAAGTTCCTCTGCTGCACTCAAGAAACCATTCCGCCCTCGCCTACGGCTCGGGCGTAAACGTTTCTTTCGGTGCAGCAAACTTTCACTTTACGCACTAGTTGCACAAATAACTATTTTTTCGAGACCATTCCCACATATAGATTTGGGTAAGGGTGAAAATCTGGTGTAGAAATCTGGCGAATGTAGAGTCGAGTAGAGGAGGTAGCTGAGAGTTTTGAAAAGTTTAGAGAGTGTTGGAAAGAAACAAACATGACTTGCCAACACTCTCACCTTCACCGTTCCACTATGTTTGACCCTAAGGAGATGATATGATGCAACCATGCGGTTATATCCCATATGTGGGATTCGAACCATGACTGTATGAGATTCAGTTTATCAAACAACAATATCGCTTAATCTGACTGAGCTATCGGTGTCCTCAAACATATAGAAAAAATCTGGTGTGGCACAGTCACACAAGTTTCCTTGCTCATTGAACTGTAAGCCTCATTCTTAAACGAGAATATTTTGACATAATGACGATTGGCGGCAACATATTTGAAACTACGATCAGACTACTGTATATAAGAGTACTTTTTCCTTCAGAGTACTTTTCCCTTTTTCCTTTAGAGTACTCAGAGTACTTTTTAAAATTATTTTGTCACGACATGTTTCGGCTATATAATGCGATTATCAAGATTTATCAATACTTGATAATCGCATTATATAGCCGAAACATGTCCTGAAATAATAATTTTAAAAAAGGCACTCAGATTCATATTTTTCCTTTGTGTGAATTTAGAAATTCGATGATTTTTTCAAAACAGCTGTTCCACAGATGAAATATCTCGACTATTGTGTTCTTTTCATAACTACTCTACCTACCTACCTCATGCACGAGAAAGAGGTTACAAAGTCCATTTCTCAAGGATGGGGTGGACCCCCCATTAGTTTCCCAGGAAAAAGACTCATGCCAGCTGATAGAGCTGATAAAAAACTATACAGGGTATGAATTTGAAAAAATCGTTCATTTTTGAGAAAACCGTGAAAAATATGGTTTTTTAGTAATTATCTAAACTAATCTATAATTATCTGCCATTTTTCTAGAAAGAATATTACGGAGCTCCTGCAATTATCTCAGAAATGAAACTCATGTCAGTTGATAGGGCTTATGAATAGCTATCCATGGTATAGATTTGAAGAAAATCGTTAGTGCCGTTTTCGAGAAAACCGTGAAAAACATGGTTTTTTAGTCATTATCCGCAATTTTTCTCAAGAATATTACGGAGCTCCTGCAATTTCCCCAGAATGAGACTCATGTCCCTTGATAGGGCTTATAAATAGCTATTCACATTTGAAGAAAATCGTTAGAGCCGTTTTCGAGAAAAACGTGGAAAGCATGGCTTTTTAGTAATCATCCGCCAGTTTTTCCGCCATCTTGAATTGAATTTTATTGAATTTCTTATTGTCGGATCCTCATGGTATAAGGACCTAAAGTTCAACATTTCAAGTCAATCGATTGATTAGGAATGGAGTTATCGTGTTCACAGACATACACACACACACAGACCAATGCCCAAAAATCATGTTTTTGTACTCAGGGGACCTTGAAACGTATAGAAAACTTGGAATTAGGGTACCTTAATTTTTTTGGAAAGCAATACTTTCCTTACCTATGGTAATAGGGCAAGGAAAGTAAAAGGTCGTAAGTGTGTTATAGTGAGGTCTACGTTATAAAGATAACAGAAAAGCAAGCCACTGCCTTTCATAGAGGATATTTGAGACCAGTATATCTGATGTAAATGTTCATTCCTGTTTAAGATAATCATTCCTATTCCATTCTCCAAGAATGGAGGATGATAGATTGGCAAGCCAAGCGTTGCAATATTATCCAGTAGGGAAAAGAAGCTTGGGACAAGAAAGAGGTGGATTGATGCTGGAACCTAAACTAACAATTTATAACAATAATTTAATTTGTAAGTCTGTTATCATGCCGGCCAACTTCACTCAGTTCACAAAGTAGAGAGCTATCCATCCACGGTTGGAGAATGCGTCCTCAGTTGAGACTTGAAGTGCAAAGATTCATCACAAGGTTGCGCCACTGTTGTGTACTGAACTATTCTGTAGTGGTAAACTTTGAGCGGGAGTAAGAAGTTATGAGGATTGGAAGGGTGATGGTGAAGTAGGAGGAGGAGGAGGACGAAGAAGTGAAGGAGTGGGAAAGCCTCTTGCACGGCAGACTACTTTCGTTTTCGCGCTCGCTGTCAGTCAGTGATAAGAATCGTTGATAAGTAGATGCTTGTAGTGATATTTTGTGCCTGGTAACAGTGTTCATCTGCGAAATGTTTGTAGATGTGACAAAACCGGAGAAAAGTGATTTTTTGTCTCAAACTGAAGGCAGCCTCATTCCTGGGTACGTTATTTTCTAATTCACATTATTTTCTAATTCTAATTTCCTAGTTACTATATTTCAATTTTTAAAGAAGTTGAAGTTTTTCGGTTTATCTTTTGATAGTTTGACACCTTGTGAGACCGGACTCCCCACAGTAGTTTTAAAATCGCCTTCGAAGTCACGACCGGTTTCTATAATTTCTAATATAATATTTTCCAATTACTCTAAATCTTATTTTCTAAATAGTATTGTTGTATTTTTATAGAATCACCACGGTAGTTTTAGAATGGTATTTGAATTCACGACCGGTTTCTATAATTTCTAATATGATATTTTCTAATTACTCCAAATCTAATTCTCTAATTACTATTATTGTATTTTTATATAGAATCACCACGGTAGTTTTAGAATCGTCTTTGAAGTCACAGCCGGTTTCCAGTTTTCTAGTGATAAGCTGATTTCTAGTAATTCTATAAAAAAATACCAAGTAGACCTTTAGGAATGAATAGAGAATAATACATCTTTTTGTTTTGTTGCTTCCAATCTCCTATATTTTTTAAAATGTATGAATTCAGGGTTACTTTCTTGTGTTTATAAAATATAATTATAGTACCCTTTAAAATTGATAAAATATTGAAAAACAAGAATACAAATTGTAATGTAACTACTAGTTTCGGTGATCACACCATCGTCAGGTTATAAAACCTAATCATAATCATAATAATAGTGTTAATAAATAATAAATCATAATAATAGGTATAGTGTTTATAACCATATAACCATATACCGTACATTACAATTTGTATTCTTGTTTTTTAATATTTTATCAATTTTAAAGGGAACTATACTCCTATATTTTTTTTATTTTTTGCCAAAGGAGTCAATACAAATAGTGATCAGTTATTATTCTAATAAAAATGATTCTATTAGAAAACTATCAAATAGACCTATAAAAATGAATAGAGGATAATACATCTATTTTGTATTGTTGTTTCCAATCTCCTATATATTTTTTCCAAAAGAGTCAATACAAATAGACAGAAACCAACAATGCCCAAATATTTACCAGTAAGAATATTCTAGTGAACAATTATTACAATGTTCCTGGAAATAGTATAGTTTTAGATTGGAGTGATTGGATATATGATATTATTCACGTTGTTCACAAAGGCCAAATATAATTTTTCCATAGAAAACATTTTATCTAAATTTCTGGAGAGAATTAGTACAGGATTAGCCTTGTTTTTCCTCCATGTTATAATTATATTATATGATTATAGTGTTTTATACAATAAATGAATAGTGTGGCTCGACATAACCAACATTTTGATTTGGACAGTATAGTATAAATTGGAAATGGGACAGTTTTGGGCATGAGCCTGTTGTGCCTTTCCTCATGTTAAGTATTTCTACACAATGTGATGAATAAATAAATAAGTATGAACTTGTGCGCTAGCCGATATTCATGTCGTGGATAGTTGTCACCTAAAATAATATAAACAGTAAAATGAAATTTACAGTCAAAGAGAAGAAGATTATAACTCGAATTGAACTCAAATCACGTAATATTTGAAGAGATCCAAAATTATCGGCTTGGTAATATTGCCTTGGCAGTTAACGTGTTAACTTCTTCTCTAAAACTTTGTATTAATTCAAGATACATCAAAGAATTTAGGGGTTCATAATCTATGAAGTTGAAGCCGGCTCCATGTGAAAAAAAACACTATTTCATCAGAGATAAGGGAATATCCCTTATTCCCTTATCAAGAGCACTTCTCTTCTGACTGATTTCAGTTTCAGTGAAGACAAATATCTGAATCTCTCAACACTCATTACTTTTTCTTCCTCATACTCTACTCTCATCATCCGATATTTCCACAAAAACCATAAATTTCAATATCCCCTTATTTCCTTATCAAGAGCACTTCTCTTCTTTCTGATTTCAGTTTCAGTGAAGACAATAACTCAATATCTCTCAACACTCATTACTTTTTCTTCCTCATACTCTACTCTCATCATCCGATATTTCCACAAAAACCATAAATTTCAATATCCTAAAAGCCTCTCTTACTAAAATGTGCATTGTAACGATACACTGTCAACTTCAGTTCGCTTCTATGGAAAAACTTGAGCTTATTAGTGTCAAGTCTTGTGGTCGAATGCACTGAATGTGGGGAAATCTGAGAGAAACCTGCGGAGAACTGAAGGAAAGTGAAGCAACTTCCCCGTCCCAATTTGTCATTTTTAGTTACGCTCGGCTGACCCACTGATTCAAGTGACTGGCACAAATCAATAATCTATTGTGACACTTGTATCTTTCTGAGACCGAGACAAGTCGGAAAAATTACTAACTGCAATAAAGGAAACTCATCATGGCAGAACATGGCAAAAACCTTTTACTCACGAATTTCCTTCCTATAAATACAGAATAGTGGAGAAGTCGCTATATTGCAAACATAATACTGAAATGATTTAGCAAACTGCAAGAGAAGAAGATATCTTGATGGTAAACCTTACTCGAGAATTGTTTTCTTTTTAAATAAAAACAGAATGGTGGAGAAGTCACTATACACGGTAAACATATTATACTAAATTCATTCAACCAACTGGCAATAGCAAACTGCCAGAAAAAAGAATATCTTGATGGTAATTGGTAAACTTAACTCGAGAATTGTTCATCACATGAATAAATACAGAAGGTTGAGAAGTCACACTACACGGTAAACAGATAATATCAATAATCTATATATATATATATATATAAAAGCGAAATGGTACTCACTCACTCGCAGAACTAAAAATCTACCGAACCAAAACGTTCAAATTTGGTAGGTATGTTCAGTTGGCCCTTTAGAGGCGCACTAAGAACGGATTTTAAAAACTTTCCAAAGATATGCCCAAAATCTGCGTTTTTCCAGCGTTTTCTCAGCTTTATCGAGAACAAATAAACAGAAAATGTTCAAATTTAGTACAGAAGCTCAGCTAGGGTGTAATAATGTTGTGTTAGAAGGAATTTGCAATAACGTCAAAGATACGCCCAAAATTAGCGTTTTTCCAGCGTTTTTTAGCGGTTTCTCAGCTTTATCGAGAACAAATGAACAGAAAATGTTCAAATTTAGTACAGAAGGTCAGCTAGGGTGAAATAATGTTGTGTTAGAAGGAATTTGCAATAACGTCAAAAATACGCTCAAAATTAGCGTTTTTCCAGCGTTTTTTTTTGCTTTTTCTAAGATTTATCGAGAACAAATGAACAGAAATTGTTCAAATTTACTACAGAAGATAAGCTAGGGCGTAATAATGTTGTGTTAGAAGGAATTTGAAATAACGCCAAAGATACGCCCAAAATTAGCGTATTCTCAGTTCTTTCATCAAGTAATTGACAGAAAATGTTCAAATTCGGTACAGAGGTTTAGCTAGGGTTTAAAAATTTTGTGATGAGGTGACATTAAATTTCATCAAAGATACGCCCAAAATCAGCGTTTTTCCAACGTTTTTCTCAGCCTTTCTGCGTTTTCTCAGTACTTTGACTTTCTGATGGAATGAAGCATGCTCAAATGAAAAATGCAGGCGAGCGAAGCGAGCCCGCTGATCTCATTTTTGGACGATCCAGTAGTCATGGGTCCAGGGGGCGGAGCCTCCTGACTAGACGGATACGGCGAGCGAAGCGAGCCTGACGGCTAGTAGTAAATATATAAAAAATCTCTAAAATCAAATAATAGTAAATCTATTTACTACTACAGTAAACCCCCACTTTTTGTTGATGAGAGTGTTTCTAGGCTTCTTGAATGGGTGGACTTACATTAAATACATTTGTGTATGTACTAATTTATTCTATAGTAGAATTTTAACTATCCGATATAAATGAGACCAGTCCTTAAAATATAATAAATCCTTGAAATATAATTATTGATACAGTATTTTTATATTTCCATCTATAAAAAGAGGGTTTCTAGAATCTACAATGAAGCGTAGTATGTGCTGATGTTGTAGAAACAATACTGTTCGATGAGGTCTTGTCAAATTTCCAATGATAGAGGAAAACTTGTCTTTTAAACAAACAAGCGTTTGAAGATAATTCCACAAATTACTGCATTCAGGAGAGCGCACGTCATAAGTTAAATAATTGGCTTGTTATAACATCGAACTTGATTGGAAAGTTTTACAGGCAATTTAAAGTCTCACATCACAGAAGTGGATGCAATGCGAGAAACACACAATAATAGATTAAGATAAGCATTACATTTTTGTAAAATAAAGCTGAATGATACTATGATACAGATAGAAATCTTCGTTCAAGGACAATAACAAAATCTTCGTTCCAATCAAATAAATCTTTATTTACAAAATAAAATCATTTTACAGTTACAATTAAAATATTGCGAATATTTCCCACAATGACACAGTCTAGGAAATGTTTACAAGCTCTGTTTTTTTTTGCATTGAAACCGATAGATTATTCGAAAATGAGAAGTTGTCACAGCATCCAGGGCAAAAACCCCAGATTTGTGGAAAATCGAGTCACTATTGGGTAGGCTGCACCATAGAGAAAAGATAGCATAAGAAGATATCCCATGGTGTACGTCGTTTATGTTCCAAATTTCAAGCAGATTTTTGTCAACTCAAGCCGAATACTGACGACTACTGTTGATTATTACTGTTTTGGCCGGGTGATAGAGTAAGAACGGCATAGTATGATGGAGATATCGTGAAAAAACTGAAAAAGTACGAAAATCTCGTGGTTTTCAGGCTGCCAAAAGTTATGCCTTCAGAAAATTTGGTAGGAAAAACTATAGATTACTCTTACCACTACCCAAATAGACCGATTAGTACAATAAAATCAATTACCTTAATTTTTGTTTGTTCAGGGCGCATTATAATGACTATTATAGTGACTATAATGACTATTTGACTGGGCTATGAGAGATTACCAGCGTCACATAGCTTCACGAAAAAGACTATTTGGAGTATCAGCTTGAGAGGACAGTGAAATTTGGAACTCAAACGCCCTATCTTTGTATGCTATATTCTCTCTATGACTTCATGATAGAGTACTATTGAAGAGTTGGGTGCATTATATTAGGATATTCTATAGATAAAAATAAAAATATAGTTTATTCAGTCTGACCGAATTTGAAGTTTCATGAGAGAGCTTGCAGCTTATAAAGGTGCGTACAGATTTACGGGCTGCGAACATGAGCAATTCACTTTTAATCAGCTGATGCCAAGCTTTTCATATCTGTTTCTTACAGTTTTTGTAAAAATACAGATATAGTCAGCTGATTAAAAGTGAATTGCTCATGTTCGCGGAGCGTATATCTGTACGCACCTTTACATGTGCAAACTACCAAGATGAATATAGTATTTTCAAAGAATCTTTAAGTAGTTCAGAGTCCTTAAACAACAAATAACACTTGCATTCTAATGCTATATTCTCTCTATGGCTTCATGATAGAGTACTCTTGAAGTTTTGGGTGCATTATTAGGATATTCTATAGATAAAAATAAAAATATAGTTTATGCGGTCTGACCGAATTTGAAGTTTCATGAGAGAGCTTGCAGCTTATAAAGGTGCGTACAGATTTTACGGGCTGCGAACATGAGCAATTCACTTTTAATCAGCTGATGCCAAGCTTTTTATATCTGTTTCTTACAGTTTTTGTAAAAATACAGATATAGTCAGCTGATTAGAAGTGAATTGCTCATGTTCGCGGAGCGTATATCTGTACGCACCTTTACATGTGCAAACTACCAAGATGAATATAGTATTTTCAAAGAATCTTTAAGTAGTTCAGAGTCCTTAAACAACAAATAACACTTGCATTCTAATGCTATATTCTCTCTATGGCTTCATGATAGAGTACTCTTGAAGTTTTGGGTGCATTATTAGGATATTCTATAGATAAAAATAAAAATATAGTTTATGCGGTCTGACCGAGTTTGAAGTTTCATGAGCAGCTCATAAAATGTGCAAACTTCCTATGATGAATATAATATTTCCAAAGAATTTTGAAGAAGTTCAGAGTCCTTCAACAACAAATAACACTACTTGTATTTTAGGCTTAATATCGACGTGAGTTAACAGTATAATTTGAAACATAAACACCCTATATCATGGGATATCTTCCTATGCTATCTTTTCTCGATGGTATAGGCCACTGTTGAGAATGAACCCCATGTGATTAGAAAGGATGCTCCAGTCAGTGAGTAAGGTATTTTATTACTTTCCTTGCCCTATTACCATAGGTAAGGAAAGTATTGCTTTCCGAAAAAAATTAAGGTACCCCAATTTCTGAATTTCTATACGTTTCAATGTCCCCTGAATCCAAAAAAGTGGTTTTTGGGTATTGGTATGTATGTGTGTGTGTATGAGTGTATGTGCGTCTGTGTACACGATATCTCATCTCCCAATTAACAGAATGACTTGAAATTAGGAACTTAAGATCCTTAGAATATAAGGATCCGACACGAACAATTTCGTTCAAATGCAATTCAAGATGGCGGCTAAAATGGAGAAAATGTTGTCAAAAACAGGGTTTTTCACAATTTTCTCGAAAACGGCTCCAACGATTTTGATCAAATTTATACCTAAAATAGTCATTGATAAGCTCTATCAACTGCCACAAGTCCAATATCTTTAAAAATTTCAGGAGCTCCGCCCCATCTATGGAAAGATCGATTTTATATCAGGTCTCAGATATAATTTAAACGAAAAATTTCTAGTGGAAAAAATTGAGCATGGAAATCTCTTCAATTAATGTTAAGTAAAATTTTCACCTAAAATTGAAAATAAGCTCAAAATTTGAGAAAATGTAATTATTCAATTGAAAACTTTTGGCAACTGTTGATTCTATTAAATCATTCACTGTGAAGATCTCGTGTGTATCCAGCGTTATTGAACTGTCACCAGCTGGCTCAGATCTTTGACTTGAGATGCGCGTTCACACTAGCGTCAGGTGATCAATTTTCATAACGGCAAGGAAAGTTGTGTGAGTTTTTTATATACCAGATTTTTTATATCTTCAGTTTGCAAGTCATGATTTTAGTATAAAAACTTGACGAAATTTTCTATAAAAAGTTTTGAAATTCTTAAAACTTGTTAGTTTTCCTCATACCTTTTTGTACCCGATACTCACCTGAACTCATACAATTGTTATTTTTAGAATGATATGCAGGTTTCCTCCATTTGCGAACAGATAAGATTACCCCATGTCAAATTGTAATGAGCTTCAAACTCATCAGCTGCTAGATTGACAAGTAACTGACTTTGAATAGTCCAATCTTCTTTGTTATGTAGACCTACTGCATGCGATCTTTTTCAACCGCTGTTGATGAATTAATGGAATTACGGCTAATCTAGTTCAGTTTTGACTGTCAGTGGAGTGATCTTGAATTCTGATTGATTGAATCAGAAAGTCAAATCTCGGATGACGGACGATAAAGTAATTCTAGACCTAGTTACCAGTAATTACCAGTAACAAGTAGTTACTGTTTAGTAGTAAAGTGATTCTAGTTCAGTATTCATTAGCTATTCAGTAGAATCCTCATAGAGGTGAAGATAGGGCATAAAATTAAATATATCATAAATATCAAATATAATATCATATATCAATATATCAATATATCATATATAATAAAAATTGAATCATATTTATCTCTTTTCTGTATAGGGCTACTTTTATAGAAATAGAAAGAAAAATAAAAATCTTAGTACCCTTTTAGAAATATTTAATCACAACATGTTTCGGACATTGATGCCATTTTTCCGATTTTTTTCTTGCAAATAGGGATGAAGACATAAAAATCTGGTGTGGTACACTCACACAACTTTCCTTGCTCATTGAACTATAAGCCTCATTATCAAAGGAGAATAATTTAGGGGAATAACATGATGACGATTGACGGCAACATATTTGCAACTACGATCAGTATATGTGTATATATAATTGTTTTCAGAGTACTTTTTCCTTTATGTAAATTGTGAAATTCGATTTTTTTTTTGAAATTCGTCAAAACAGCTGTTCTACAGATGAAATATCTTGACTATGACTGTGTTCTTTTTATAAACTGCTCTACCTGCCCACGGTATATGGAAGAAGAAAAAGTAAAAACCGTGTACCTACCTACCTCATGCACGAGAAGGAGGTTACAAAGTCCATTTCTCAAGGATTGGGTGGACCCCCATTAGTACCCCAGGAAAAAGACTCATGTCAGTTGATAGATCTAATAAATAACTATACAGGGTATGGATTTGAAAAAAATCGCTAGAGCCGTTTTTGAGAAAATAGTGAAAAACATGGTTTTTCAGTAACTGACAGTTTTCTCAAGAATATCACGGAGCTCCTGCAATTTTCTCAGAAATGAGACTCATGCCAGTTGATAGAGCTTATAAATAGCTATGCATGGTATAAATTTGAAGAAAATCGTTGAAGCCTTTTTCGAGAAAACCGTGAAAAACATGGTTTTTTAGTCATTATCCGCCATTTTTCTCAAGAATATTACGGAGCTCCTGAAATTTTCCCTGAAATGAGACTTATGCCAGTTGATAGGGCTTATAAATAGCTATCCATGGTATAAATTTGAAGAAAATCGTTAGAGTCATTTTCGAGAAAAACGTGAAAAACATGGTTTTTTTAGTAATCATCCGCCATTTTTTCCGCCATCTTGAATTGAATTTTATTGAATTTCTTATTGTCGGGTCCTCATGGTATAAGGACCTTAAGTTTAAAATTTCAAGTCAATCGGTTAATTAGGAATGGAGTTATCGTGTTCACTGACATACACACACACACACACACACATACACACATAGACCAATACCCAAAAATCATGTTTTTGGACTCAGGGGACCTTGAAACGTATAGAAAACTTGAAATTGGGGTACCTTAATTTTTTTTGGAAAGCAATACTTTCCTTACCTATGGTAGTAGGGCAAGGAAAGTAAAAATTGGATCTGGAATCTATACACTAGCGTTTGCTGATGACGTGGTAATTTTCACAGGAAAAATAGATGACCTAAGTCAATTACAGTAGAACTCCGACTATCTGAATCACGGATTATCCGAATCACTTTCAGAAAAAAAATTTGTCCAAAAAAAGTCCAAGCGCGCTATAATTCTTCCTCCTGCGATGCCAGTGTTTGCGCGTTCGCTCACTATTGTCCTTCCCTTGTAAATAAGTCTTGCCCCGATATTTTCAAGTAATGTTTATTTCTATTCACCTCAATTTGTTCACTCCATATCTTTCCACAGTTAGAAAAGTTGAATTGAAACCTAGTGACCCCCTGGGTTGGAGAACGCGCTCAAGAACTGTTGTGTTGTAATAAAAATGGCATCAATGTCCGAAACATGTTGTGATTAAATATTTCAAAAAGGGTACTAAGATTTTTATTTTTCTTTCTATTTCTAATTAAATATGACTTTAGTTTCCAGTTGTCTATTGATTTCAACCGCCGTAGAATGACAGAACCATTGCTACTATTTTACTATTGAACCAAAGAGTTTCTATAACCAATAAACGGTTCGGCTGAAAATACAATGAAATAATTATAAGGCAGTTGAATTTAATGAAGGTACGTGCAACCGAGTCTATGATTCAGTAGAAAAGAATACTGTCAAAACCACTCAAAATTACGTAGTCATTGGAAATCTTCGTCTCAGAGTTGAGGGAAATGGATAGACGTAGCTGATATTCTGATATAGGTGTTATATTCAGTTGAAGAAATTATATACTAGTTACATTCATTATGATATATTCAATGTGTGATCAGTGTATTCAAATATCGTCCACAGTCCACACATGACGACTTTCTTTTCAATAGGTGTATCCTATCTCAACAATTTGTTATTGACCAAGTAGTTCGTATAATCTTTGTATCAATCAATTTCTATGTAAATCTAAATTCATGTTTATTAATTCTCTCTCCCTGGAGCTCTATTCCAGTCTGCGCTAATGATGCTAACCAATAACTCAGCACGTAGTAGGCGCATTCCCAAAATTTGAATATGAATCTCTCATCCACGCGATTTTCAATGATTATCTATTCAATCTGGTTCAAGTTTTTTTGCAAGCAGTCTGCTCTACTTTTGGAAACACCTACATGACGATGGTTGGTGATTATCAACCAATAATTGAGTCAACTTTCGATTCTATCCATCATTGTTATTCACGCTCCATGGTCTAGATAACGATGTCTCCGCCAATTTTAATTCCTCTGCTGAGATAAATATTTTCTTAATACGATGAAACGACAATGTATGATGAAACGGCGAAATGTTACATTACTATGTTGTATTAATATTCTTTAATAGACTACTGTATTTTTTACTCTATCCAATAAATAAATAATTAAAGTAATAAGCTTATGCCCAGTTTTACTAAGCTCGGCCAAGACATTCAAACATGGTCAAGCCGGGTACGCTTACAAGACAGTGTGCACTGGTATTATTGGTATTATTGATAGTAACTATAAATCGTCAAAGGTATCATAAATATGTTCCACAATTCCAGTGTACTTTTTGTAAACTGTACCTGATTTGACTATGTTCAAATGTATTGACCAAGCTTGATGAAACCTGACTTTAGTGACAAACTTGTCAGATGTAATGAAGATCTCCCACATAATGAGAACTAATTATTCAGTTGGTATTAGCGCACGCCTATCATATCTAACGCTCACTTGTATTGGAAAAGTACAATCAGAGAAAACTACTATAATGATGTAGTAGAAAGGTATTATAATACTGTACTCTGTGGTACAATTTATTAGAAAGACAATGCAAATTTTTATAATTTGTTGTCTTTTTAGATGAACATGAAGAGTAATCGTTTATCGGTGTTGTAACGTCTCGTCTACAGAATCAGGACGGAATGGTCCAATAATCATTGAGAATCAGCTAAATTCCATAAGATGAAGAGAAATATCTTCGAAACTTTGTATAACCTGAGTTCTTCCAGAAAGCCTTGAAACGTCTACATCCGGTTGCATGAAAGTTTGTAACTTTTAATCCAGATTAAATGCCACAATAACCAATCAGAGAAGCCTTCTTTTCCGACGCCTTCTCTGATTGGTTCTCCTGGATTAAAATTTAACAGGCTGTTGTGCAACCGGGCCCTAGAGTTCCAGCTACAGCTCTATGAGAATCACTTCTCATCTTCAACATTCACTGTAAATGAATAAATCAATTCTTCCTTTCAACGAATGCTGGCAGATTGTAGTGAATCTCACTGCAGTTTGTATCAGGGCCCGTTTGTCTGAGGCTCATAATTATTATGAATGTTGAAGATGAGAAGTGATTTTCATAGAGCTGTAACGAGCTCTAGGGCCCGGTTGTACAACAGCCTGTCAAATCTTAATCCAGGAGAACCAATCACATATGGATCATAATGTGAATAATATTATTATGCACAGACTACGCAAAACTACGACTAGCCTACTCGTTGATACGGTCGCATTCATTCTAATGCGTTTCATTCCGGATTTGAACGAACAGCTGATCTTTCTCGGAGCTGGTGCATATTGGCCTCAACATGATAACTTTAATCCAGCCCATCACTTCCTTCTTTCACGCTGGATTCCTTATCAGTAGACTGGAAATGAAGGACGATGAACTTGAGCATTAAGCTTTTAAAAGCATAAAAGTGGTCTTCATGCTTTCAAAGATTAACTTACATTGTCTTCCTAATACTTTCCCTTAACACGTAATCGTTAGATATGATAGGCGTGCTTTAATCCTAACTGAATAATTATTTTTTAGTTCATAATGATGTTGGTATGTTCAGTTTAGTTCATATTCATGCTGATATGTTCAGCTCAGTTCAAATTATGTTCAATTCATATTGATGCTAATATGTTCAGCTCAGTTCAAATTATGTTCAGTTCATATTGATGCTAATATGTTCAGCTCAGTTCAAATTATGTTCAGTTCATATTGCTGCTAATATGTTCAGCTCAGTTCAAATTGCTGCTAATATGTTCAGCTCAGTTCAAATTATGTTCAGTTCATATTGATGCTGATATGTTCAGCTCAGTTCAAATTATGTTCAGTTCATAATTGATGCTGCTATGAAATTAATAAAGCCTTCAAATAAGATCCCTGTTATTCTCAACATTTCATAAAATTCGTTTTCCTTCCGAATTGTCCATCTCATTATAAGAAACAAATGACTTCCGAAAATGATAAGTTTGCTGGAACTCTCTGTCAGAAAAGCCCTAAGCGTAAAATAAATAAGTAATTAATTATTATTGAATCAAAAAGTAATTTGATGTAAATAAAAATTCAGGGGAATAAAAAAACCAGGAATAATAAATAGGCCTAGACCCTAAATTCAAAATGTTTATTGTTAGAAACATTGGAAAATATTTCAACAGCGTGAATATCACAAATCAATCATTACAAAATTATTCCAATATGTGAATACCTCATTGACAACCACCACTTGGAGCTGAAGGAACTTTCTTGTGAATATTCTAATTTCGAATACAATAGTAGAACTATTTTATTTTTCTCATCGGTAGAAAGTAGTATTGTTCATTCAGTTAGAGTGAAATTCTTGAAGATATAGTGAGGTTCACGTTATAATGGCAGTGGATAAAGATAGGAGAATAGCGATGCCGATTCTCTGCATTAATTAATTATATTTCTACACCGTCAAAAACATAATTGGCATCGTTGTGGACCTAGAAAAGGATAGTACCACCGGCTTTGTCGAATGATAGACAAGGATAGCAAAACCAAAGTTGATCAAATACTGTCATTATAACGTGGACCTCACTATAGGTTCATTAATGGAATTTATTCAATGATAGTATCATAGAGGAAAGGTAGCTTAAGAAGATATCTCATCGTATAGGGACATCGTTTATGTTCCAAATTTTACTGCTAATTCAAGCCGATAGTCCGAGTAATTCTTTTTCGTGGAGCTATGTGACGATGGTAGTTTCTTATACTGTGCCGTTCTTACACGGCCAAAGCAGTAATAAAAGAAAGTAGTAGACAGTAATCGGCTTCAATAAACAAAAAATTGGCTTGAAATTTTGAACATGAAATACCTATACCATGGAATATCTTATGCTATCTTTTCTCTATGATAGTATGTAGAAGATTATCAATTAGTGTTCAATTGATGATTATTGAGCTCAAAGATGATGGGTGCTCATTGAAGAATTGTCTCTACGCAATCTGAGACACAAAATGGGACTGACTCTTCCTCAGTCATACCAATATTCCAAATTATACACCATCTACAAGTGAGTATAATCATAGAGAAACAATAGCTTGAGTAGATATCCCATGGTATAGGGCGTATATGTCGCAACTTTTACTGTTATCTCAAGCTGATAGTCCACGTAATTCTTTCCTGTGAAGCTTTATGACCCTGGTAGTCTCCAATATTGTGCTGTTCATACTCTCTTACCCGGTCAAAACAGTAAAAATCGACAATAATCGACAGTAATCGGCTTGAGATAACAGTAAAAGTTGCGACATAAACGCCCTATACCATGGGATATCTACTTACGCTATTGTTTCTCCATGGTATAATCCTATATTTAACTTGAAGCCTCGTTACAAAAACTAACCAATTGCCGCCAGATTTGAGTAGGATGTCAATTCCAAAGTTACTGTTTCACGCTACTTGAAGCTGTAATCTCCATTTAAATTTCCATACTATTCTAGAACATGTCCTCTTCACTTGACGACACTACAATTATTTTGTTACATATTGAAAATTGTAGTATCAATTGCTGTGTACCGAGCCTTCGCGTAGGACTCGATATATTAATACGTGCATGTGCATGCAAGATTGAAGATAAATGTCTACTTCCATTATTTTGATGTTGTGGGTGTAGAAAAACAACTATTATTTGAGCTCATGGCTATTATTGTTACGTTACTGCACTCTGTGATGCAATAGCCTATCACACAGATTGAATGAGAATTCTTCAAAAATGCATTGTGTTGTTGATGCATTCTTAACTACTAGTGGAAACCAGTGAGTATAGAATGTAAATTACACTTTACTATAAACTTTCCTCTCTTCAAAGTAATACAAATAACCTAGTGGTGATGAATGGGAACTATAAAAACTAGTAGTTCTTTTAACAGTAGACCTCACGCAGTACCCACAGCATCCACAAGTACCAGATGTCAACTGTTTGAAATGTTAACAAACTCAGTTCACGTTTGAATTTGTATTTCATATGATATAATTCATCCAGTTCTGTGATGATCTTTCTATCTGATGAAAATTATTTTTTTAGAATCAAAAATATTATAATTTCTCCAGCATTTTAGTTCATTTGTTTATTCACCTATTAAATTAGTTTTTTCGAATGTGAGAATATTGATACTGATGGGCACGCATAATAATACCATGACAGCAAAACAAAATATTGAAACCAAAGACTTTAAAGCTGCGATTAGACAAAATTTATTTAAAAAAATGTTAATAACTCAATCCTTTTAGATTATATTAGATTGAACATAACTTATCATACACATGAACATATGTGTTTGTCAACTTCCGTTCAATCTAATAGAATCTATAAGGATTAAGTTATAACCATTTTGTTAATAACTTTGGTGTAAACCCAGCTTAAAGATGCATACCTCTTTAATGTCTTTGATTGAAACTATAGACCTTATACAAATACAGTAATAGACGGGCTTCTCTACACATCTGTGTAATCACTTGTCAGCTGATTTATGATGAATAATTCTATAGTCTGATTTTTACTCTAATATTGGCGTATGAAGGGGGCTCCTTTTTCCTTTTATATTATCCTTGAAATGCAAAATTGCCAAAAACCTTGTATATACGTCGACGCGCAATTTAAAAAGGAACATACCTGTCAAATTTCATGAAAATCTATTACCGTGTTTCGCCGTAAATGCGCAACATATAAATATATAAACATTTAAACATTAAGAGAAATGCCAAACCGTCGACTTGAATCTTAGACCTCACTTCGTTCGGTCAATAACTATCATAAACGATTGTTTCCACCAGTGAGTATAGAATATAATTATTACTATACTCACTGGTGGAAACAATAGTTTATGTTAGTTTTTTATAGTTTTGTAGTGATTGTTCCTCGTAAACGCAAGCGCTTCTCATGTAAAAATATGGAACTATTCAGTGCATACATCAAAACCATTCAGTTGCTCACCAAATACTACAAGTTAATGTTTGCACGCTTGCGTCTACAAGTGACCTTGCTAAAGTTTACACAATTTGCATGTTAACCTTCCTCTAGCGCGAAAAAAAAGAAATTCAACGTGAGGATGAATAGGAGAGTGGCAGATAAACTCTTTTTCCTATTCATAGAACAGAGTTTGAATGACAGGTGGAATCAATTACCGCCCAAAGAATGGCTTTTGTGTCTGTCTTATTGCGTTTGTTATATTCAGTGAACCTGAATAATTTGAACGGGTCGTTCAGAAATAGAGAGAGTTTTCTTCAAAATGACTGAATAATTATTTGAGATCAACGTTTGTGAGTCAAAAACTGAGTAGACGTATATGATTGATTAATTAGCATTAGGAGAAACGTCTTTCAAAAGACTTATTCCAAGCTAAAAATGGTGAGAAATGACAATTAGGAAAATTTGCAAATTTCCGGTATGCAATCCCCAAGTTGACATGTTGCAAACACACGAACAAACACAACCCTACTCTCTCTTATTATATAGATATTCACTTAATCCAATATTAAAACAAATATACTGAATGTACGAAATACTAAAGACTTGAGACTCTAAGGCCCAAGCCACATAAAGCGGTTTGAAGGCGTTTTGAGACGAGTCGGCGGGACAGGAAACTCTCCGATTGGCTGATTGGGTTGCGTTCGAGAATCAGATGATAATCAGCCAATCGGAAAGCTTCTTGCTCTGCCTACTCGTCCTAATTTATAGAAGGGTCTTCACATAATGAAGAAAAACTGTTTGAACCTTTACATTGAAATTATTGCTCTAGAACCTGGGTTTCCCATAGTTTTGAGTAGGTTAATTTCCAAAAAATTGCAATTTATTTATATTTTTAGTAAATTTCATATAATGTATTTTTTAATATTGTGCACATTTTATTGATTAGATTGCTTATTTGTATATTAATGGAAATACAATTTATTATTATTATAATTTATTCATTTCTGATCAATGGTTTTATTAATTTCGTGGAATTACAATGAAATATTTCGTCTTCAACTAATACCGTATGGAATATCCTGTTCAACACCTCTTCAGTTTAGATGTTTTAACTCTTGCAGGTACATTACGTCCTATCTATTCCAGACAGCGCTGCCACAATGAAATATTCCAGTCAAAAATATTGTGTTTTCCATTTCATAGATTCTCGTCCACAGACCACATGAGATTTTCCCTTAGAATCTTATAAGAACAATAAACAACATCTTATAAGAACAATAGATAACATGTCATAATATGATTAGTAATTACATAGTCACAATTTTGACTTTAATAAAAAGACTGTAATTGAAAACTGTTGACAAACAGTGTAAATTCTAAAGCGAAATGTTATAGTGTAAATGATGTAATTGATCGGAGACTAATCGTATAGTATAGTCTATACTATAGTAGATTCCTTGGCCCAGTATCACAGCAAACAAGAAGCGAGGGAGGCCAGCTGCCTCCATATACGGCTCTGCATTCATTTTGTCTTGTCTTAACCTCGCGCTCCCATTATTAAAATGATCAGCATCTCCTTCCTTTTCGTGCTCCTTAAATCCAGTCAATACTCGCTCACTCTCTCTCTCTTGCTCCTTAAATCCAGTCAATCTAAAACCCCACTCACTCTTTCTCTCTCTCTTGCGCCCGGCTCAAATCGAGTACTTACTCGCTGTTTGTTTCTTGACCTTATTCGAAAACCGCTTCCGTTATCCCATTCCTGTTGACGATTCTTGGCTTTTTGAATACGGTAAGTAGTCATAACTTGCTCAAAACCAACAGGAAATAGACATGCTTGTGTGGCTCTGTCTTTATCGTGTTCAGTGAGGATTCAAACTAAGTACAGCAGTTTGGTCAAACCGTTTCCAAAGTATTATCTTACGGTACTTAGGACTTGAGTACAAAACAAAGTATTTTAGTTTTTTAATCCTGTTTCTAAATTATTATCCTCTTATGAGACTTTGACTCTTATTCATAGAAATCATTGCGTTGTTCCTAGTCAAGAATCTATAGTATTGAGAGAGGAAGACAAGGCGTATAATTCAAACTGCCTTTACGAACAAAGACAAAGATAGACAAACATAGACAAAGATATTTTTGCATCACTCAGGAGAAATCGATTGTATCTTTAAAGAACTTGAAACCTCAACTTCATTATTTACTGAGGACATCCTTATGACTTATTGTACTGTCATAAATCATAAATAGTTCGTATATTGCGAACTATCAGGATCTGCCTCTAAATAATATATTTTGAGATTTTGACATTTATATATTTTTCCAGTGGGGTTAAAATGACGGGACTATCTGAGTCGCGAAAAGATAGTTACACTAATAACCCATGAGCTGAATAAAATAATTCTGTATTGATTAACAAAATCACTTGAATTTAAAACCAGATATAAAAAAGAAATAAGTTTGAAGAGGACGAATTGAGTTATTGGAAAAGTATAGACAGAAACTGGAATAATCGGCAGTTGAAATTGAAAGTAGGCTATGCACTTTGCTAAAATACTGAGTAAATTATTATTTTCTATTCTTATCACATACTTCGATACTTAGAAGTTTCAGAGAAAAAGACAGCACTTCCCTTTTGAAATCCTCACCGTTCAGATCTCTTTATAGTTACCAAGACCTATTCGTTAAAAAATTCTTGTTCGATTTTTATGTTTTATTTGTGAGCCAATATTTTAGGCTAATCTATTTGTTATTTGTAAATTTACCTTCATCAATCGATAAATTTAAAAGTTTAAAAGTAATTATCCCTAATTAATTCGGTGAAGGAAATATTAAATTAAAATTCCCCACGTGCTGAAACCGAAGCCTGGACCCGCTGCCGATCAAACGATTTTTTGATCTAAAGAAGAAAACCACGACCACCAAGGAATTTCACGTGAGTTATAAGTTTTAAAAGGGGCCCCAATCTACGCTTCGAAAATATTTCAGTGCAGAAAGATATAAAATTTTCTTCGTTAAATTATTGGCCACGCCGACAAGCGCTTTTAGTTATTAAGAGCCTAGAATTTATTCATATAGAATTTCTAAGAATTTGTAGTTGATTAACTATCCTCCGCTGCCTGAACCACGACCCCGAGCATTTTTAAAAAATATTTTATAAATTCATTTTTTCATTATTTTTTCAAAACTGTTCAATTTTATCAATTGTAAAATTCTGTTGAATCACGCATGGTATCATGCAAGCACAAGAAATTTTAATCATTCTGTAATGCTAATTATTATCAACCTGTAAATCAAATTCTGAACCTGCACTGTATGATTACATATTTTATTATAATATACTTCAGTTTGTTAATTCGCTTTCTGAGTTCGATTATTTCTTAAGCCTGTCAATTATTGTGTCTGATACGTTCTATATCATCAAGAACCGATCGAATACGATCATTGGAATAATTGAATTAAGGGATATTGGAACAGGTCTAATGGATGTAGCGAGTGGGGTCAGATCGATATTTATTCTTTGTCCTTACCTGCTCATAATCAGCTTTTATCTGTTACCTACCTCGACTTAGGAGCGAACACATCAATTGTAGAGCAGATGCGGCCATAGATCATATAAATTCCTACAATAGAGCTTAAAGCCCGACAAGACTCTGTTCTCGAAGTATATTCTGAACGATATTTGGTCCAAATACCGTATTTTAATCCTTCAGAACTTATTAGAGACGCAGTCCCGTAAATTATCTACATCGGGATTTTTGCTCGACCTGTATGATTTTATATGCTCATTCTTCACAGGTAATAATTTTAAGGTATCCGTCTTCAGTGTTTAGCGATCGCTACACTGCTTATAAAAATTTCATCACTATACAATTTGTCATTAGAAGAATCAAGGGTGAGCGAGCGTTTAGGCCTCCCGCGATTCCGACAATTGTATTGAATCTTGTAGTGAATCAATCAGTCTGGTGTACACTCAGCGTCCACACACGCAATTACAAAATTTATAGCCGCTACACCATTGACTCAGTACAAGATACACCATACATACATGAGGCATTTAAATACAGCATTGCATCACCCTACGTGTATTGTCCTATCCTTGGAGATGAGAGTGACTCCCCCCCAGGAAGAGCTTCACATGATTTGCCGGCCCAACGTGTGGCATTTAGATACAACACTACATGATTTGGCAAATCACCCTACATATGTGAGGCAAGTAAAAATCACGCTCCACATGATTAGCTCCATATAAGAGGCGTACCTGTATTACCGCATAAGTGTCCATTGTGTATCCTGTATGTAATCATGTGAAGCTCTTCCTGGGGGAGTCACTCTCATCTCCAAGGATAGGACAATACACGTAGGGTGATGCAATGCTGTATTTAAATGCCTCATGTATGTATGGTGTATCTTGTACTGAGTCAATGGTGTAGCGGCTATAAATTTTGTAATTGCGTGTGTGGACGCTGAGTGTACACCAGACTGATTGATTCACTACAAGATTCAATACAATTGTCGGAATCGCGGGAGGCCTAAACGCTCGCTCACCCTTGATTCTTCTAATGACAAATTGTATAGTGATGAAATTTTTATAAGCAGTGTAGCGATCGCTAAACACTGAAGACGGATACCTTAAAATTATTACCTGTGAAGAATGAGCATATAAAATCATACAGGTCGAGCAAAAATCCCGATGTAGATAATTTACGGGACTGCGTCTCTAATAAGTTCTGAAGGATTAAAATACGGTATTTGGACCAAATATCGTTCAGAATATACTTCGAGAACAGAGTCTTGTCGGGCTTTAAGCTCTATTGTAGGAATTTATATGATCTATGGCCGCATCTGCTCTACAATTGATGTGTTCGCTCCTAAGTCGAGGTAGGTAACAGATAAAAGCTGATATATGAGCAGGTAAGGACAAAGAATAAATATCTCGATCTGACCCCACTCGCTACATCCACTTAGACCTGTTCCAATATCCAGCTTAATTCAATTATTCCAATGATCGTATTCGATCGGTTCTTGATGATATAGAACGTATCAGACACAATAATTGACAGGCTTAAGAAATAATCGAACTCAGAAAGCGAATTAACAAACTGAAGTATATTATAATAAAATATGTAATCATACAGTGCAGGTTCAGAATTTGATTTACAGGTTGATAATAATTTAGCATTAACAGAATGATTAAAAATTTTCTTGTGCTTGCATGATACCATGCGTGATTCAACAGAATTTTACAATTGATAAAATTGAACAGTTTTGAAAAAATAATGAAAAAATGAATTTATAAAATATTTTTTAAAAATGCTCGGGGTCGTGGTTCAGGCAGTGGAGGATAGTTAATCAACTACAAATTCTTAGAAATTCTATATGAATAAATTCTAGGCTCTTAATAACTAAAAGCGCTTGTCGGCGTGGCCAATAATTTAACGAAGAAAATTTTATATCTTTCTGCACTGAAATATTTTCGAAGCGTAGATTGGGGCCCCTTTTAAAACTTATAACTCACGTGAAATTCCTTGGTGGTCGTGGTTTTCTTCTTTAGATCAAAAAATCGTTTGATCGGCAGCGGGTCCAGGCTTCGGTTTCAGCACGTGGGGAATTTTAATTTAATATTTCCTTCACCGAATTAATTAGGGATAATTTACTTTTAAACTTTTAAATTTATTGATTGATGAAGGTAAATTTACAAATAACAAATAGATTAGCCTAAAATATTGGCTCACAAATAAAACATATAAAATCGAACAAGAATTTTTTAACGAATAGGTCTTGGTAACTATAAAGAGATCTGAACGGTGAGGATTTCAAAAGGGAAGTGCTGTCTTTTTTCTCTAAGCTTCTTGGCTAGACCTTTCTTCTGAGAATCTCGATGTAATAATTTGCATGAAAATTTGCCATTGGTAGAACGATTGTGACGTAGACGTGACGTCAGTGGCAGGCAGTAGAATATAATTCCTTTAATTACAATAATAACTCAATTTATGTAATTCTTAAAACTGCCTAATCTTCTAGACATAGTTCCTCTCATACAATGTACATGTGCTAGCGTATATGATAAGGCAGGGTTGTTGTCTGATAGTAGATTAACATGTGTTGCTTTCAAACGATCACCCTTTCGGTGCTATTTCTATGCACTATGATTGGCTTAGGCTTGCCAAAGAGATTTAATTACCATGTGGTTCAGTTGAATGAGTCATTAATAAATTAATATTCTTATACAATTTTTATTAGGTTTGAGATTGTTATAATTAATTTCTGCCGTTTTATCAATAATATAATTTCATGCTATGACCTAGTTAGTTACAATAAGACCTGACATATGATATAATTTCTTAAATAATAAATAATTTCAACGATAATACATACATTTTATTTTTTTATTTGAAATTCTTGGTCCTTTATTGATAGTTTTATAATTTTTAGGAATGATATTTTACCTTGCATGAAAACCGGCATGACATTTGACAATACTTTGAATCAGTCAGTCAGCTGTGTTCAGGCTGCTTTAAACATCTGTTCGATAGTAAACAAAGTGTAACCTCAAATTCAATGAGCAATTCGTAAATAATTCGTGCTTTATTTGCAAAATAATTATAATTTTATTGAATAATTTTCTAGAAAATATTCAGTACAGAACGGTACTCTTATCTAATATACAGTTACTGATAAGTAAGCTTTATCGCTCGGTCGCTAACTATTCCTTTAGCAAATTCTTTCATTTTAAAAGGTAATCACAATTTTCTCTCTTCTCATGAGATCTATATGAAAGATTCATCACAACACCTGTTCCGGTTTCAAAGGATATAACTATTTACTCTACCATCTTTTCAGAGGTCTGCCAATATCCCTTCTACCGTAGGGTCTATATTTTCATGACAGCCTTTGGTATCCTAGTATCTGGCATTCGTTTCCACATGGTTTTTCCAGTTCAATCTGTTTATTTCAAGTTGTGTGGCTAATGATGATATTCCCAACTCATTTCTAATGTCATCATTGCGGAATCTGTCTAACTTTGTACAACCTTTCACATTTCGAAGAAAACGCATCTCTGCAGCTTAAACTCTGTTTAATGTTTTCTTTTTGTTAACCCAAGTTTCTGCTCCATACAATAATGTTGGTATCGCCATCACTTTATAAAATTTTAATTGTGTCTCCTTCCTTGTTCTGTTTTTCAACCGGCGTTTTATTGTACCACATATATGTAGAAATCTATTCAGTTTCAGATCCACATCGTTATCAAATCCATATGTGATCTCAACACCCAGGTACTTGAAATAGGACACTTGTTCGAGTAAAGCGTCATCCAGCATTATTTTGGTCCTGACAGGTGATTTGCCGCAGAATGCCATTGTTTTGGTTTTGCTTTTTGAGATAAACAAATTGTACTTCTTTGTAATGTTATTCAGAACATACATTGCCTTCTGCAAGTTGTCTTCAGAGTTCTGTAGTAAATTATTATTTTCTATTCTTTTCACATACTTCGATACTTAGAAGTTTCATAGACAAAGATATTTTTGGATCACTCACGAGAAATCGATTTTATCTCTATTGAACTTAGAACCTCAACTTCATTATTCACTAAGGACATCCTTATGACTTATTGTACTGTCATAAATCATAATACTGTCAAAAATCATATTGATGAGATCAATGATAATGTCGTTTCATATCATAGATAGATGAGATCATCGATGCCCCAATATAAAACAAAACAAATACAAAACAAATTTTTGAGATATATGTATTACAAGAAGTTTACTGTCTACTGTCCATCTGATATCCCAACTGATACGCTGAGGTGTATATTTGGAATTGAAACATTAAAATCAAGGAGGGATGTCAGATCCCTTATTTTCCTTTACAACTTACTTAACAATGAAATAGATTCTGCTTATTTACTTTCTAAACTTAATATCTACATATCATCCATAGCTCGTCGTTCTTCATTTTCTTTTCTTGTAACACGCTCCAGAACAGAGAGTCATTATAACTCTCCAATTAATAGACTCCAAAGGCTTTTCAATCTCTTTTCTGGGCGCCTAGACGTCTTTGGGTGCTCTCGTGGCAGATTCCTCAGCACTCTGAAGGGCTTAATTTAGGATAGATATTTGTAGCCAGGTTTCCGTATGACATTTTTCTTTCTCTCTTTTTTTCTTCTCAGTGCCCACATGATTCTTTGTTATTTCTGTATTGCATGGTTTGTACCCATGTAAGATATTTTAAGTGCATATTTTCCCACCTCCCATATTTTATCTTGGAAAGTAGTTTCGGCAATAGATAGGATAAGATAGATTCAGGATAGATGGGAATCCTAGCTATAAGATAGGATTTTTTTTAATAAAAAAACATATATTTCTCTTGTTAAGATGCTCTTTTTTTGTTAAATAATTTATTTTGTTCTTATTTTATTTTACTCTTGTTTTATTCTCAGCTTGATGTTTATTTTTAAATCTAATTTTTTGAATGAAGAATGTTGTAATGTTTCAAGGAGACATATAAGGGTTTAACCTGTTGTCTCCATGTATGTATTTATGTAAATAAAGTCCTAACTCCGCCTAATAAAGATTTTTTTTTTCAATATGATAAGATTCGTCCAAAATTTACTTCGTTTCAAAATCCAAGGTTTTAGCTTTATTGACTCTTTCCGTTTTTATCCATTTCCAGTTATTATTGTTATCAATTCAATCTTGCAGCAGAATTCAATGATAAATATCTAGTTAATAATATCGGGTCATGATTCAAAAACATGATTCAAAAAGGACTTTACAACTTTGAAAATTCATATAAATCTTATTAAACAAGGTACAGTTTTGGTGTTGTTTTAAAGGAAAACACTTCAAGTTTTTTTACCCTAACTAAAGATTTTCCATGTGAATTCCGTTGGTTATTCTTGCAGACATCCCATCGATAGTCGATATCTCCCCAGACTCGCACTAGCATTTCAGGTGTAACTTGGTCAACAGCAGCGAAATTCCTTGCTCTAAGTTCAGGTAGAGTGGCTGGCAAAGGAGGTACATACACCATATCTTTTATGAAACCCCACAAGAAAAACTCCAGCGATGTTAGTCTGGGGAACGAGGGGGCCATGCAATTGGCGCATTACGGCCAATCCACTGATTTGGAAAGCAGTCATTAAGAAAATCCCGGACGTCAGTCAGTCAGTCAGATAGTGTGGTGGTGCGCCATCTTGCATAAAGAGAACATTTCGTTCTCGGTCATCCTCATTTATCTGTGGTATCAACATTTTTTCAACATATAAGATACACTATACCGTTTTTCAAAACAAAACACACAGCTAGCACGCTCGGTTCCAGTGAAGGCAGCCATCTTTGACGTAACTGCCGCTACCGCTTATGCGGCGCGACCAGGCACTAGCGGACTACGCAAGAAAAAACTTGGAATGTTTTCCTTTGAAACAACACCAAAACCAGCTCTGTACCTTGTTTAATAAGATTTATATGAATTTTTTCAAAGTTGTAAAGTCTTTTTTGAATTGTAAAGTCCTTTTAGATTTGCTTTTTACAAAAAACATGCTATAATGAAATGTTCTTGAAACTATCAGCATTCATTATAAATAACTTCAATTAATTATAAATAATATATATAAATATAAGCATTAATTATAAATAACATCAATACTACCCATTCAATGCTCACAGTACAAATTGAAACTCACAATAGTGTATTAATGTAGCAACTCAAGCACTCATATTTTATTTTCATTATTTATTTATCGTAGATAAGTGTTTCAGGTTCCTTTTCAACCTGGTGTGTTTTATATGATGATGTGATCATACAAACTTGAGGCAAACTGAGACAAAACTGTAATAAATATTGAGGTGAGAGATGAATGATTCATTGTGGAGCCTCCTGCTGCTTGCTGCATCTAGGTTGAGAAACAACCTTCCTATTCAGGATTTCTTGTAAGGTTCATTGAAAAGAGAGTGTTAAAACTCACGACCAACGATTTGATTCCATTACTGGACTGTAATACGATACCTAAGAGTATTAATACTTATCTAGTGTAGATATATCGCTTGAAGCTATAGATTCACTATCAGTGTACATGTCAGGTACAGTGAAAATATAATTCCCATGAGTTCTTATGGGCCTATTCCCATTCAGCCCAGCCGAGCGAGTATGAATAAATAATTGACCGAGCGAAGTGAGGTCTTAAGGTGCGTACAGATATACGCGCCGCGAACATGATCAATTCACTTTTAATCAGCTGACTATATCTGTATTTTTACAGAGACGGTAAGATACAGATATAAAAAGCTTGACATCAGCTGATTAAAAGTGAATTGCTCATGTTCACGGCACGTAAATCTGTACGCACCTTAAAGCTGCGTTTACACCGGATTTAATAACACGAGTTATTAACAAAAAGTTATTAACTTGACTGAATCGTCAAAAATTTATCTTGACAAAAGTTAATAACTCATGTTTCTAACAGAAAATTTCTTGTTATTAACAAGATCCTGTTATCAATATAATTGACTTCCATATGATTTCATTTAACGAGACTATTCATATGATATAACAGCCGGAATAAAAAGGAAAATAGTCTTCAAATTTGAATTGAAACATGTGTGTGATCATTAAAATAATGATCTTCATCTGATCTAATGTAAATAAATTATAATGCGTTTACACCAGAGTTTAAAACAAAAGTTTTCAACATAAGTTAATAACATTTTCTTTTCGCTGCTAGTTTTGTTATCAACAAAAGTTAATAACTTTGTCACGTGTTTTGTCTGCAGCTGTAGTTATTAGGGAACAGCTGTAGTTGTAGGGTAGGGATGCTGGGCGAGGGGGTTGCGGGGAAGATAGTAACCTGTTATTAACAAAAGTTACCGACTCTCGATGGATAACATAAAGTTAATCTTGTTAATAACAAGGAATTTTCTGTTGAAAACACGAGTTATCAACTTTTTTCAAGAGAATTTTTTGTCGATTCATTCAAGTTGACAACTTTTTATTAATAACTCATGTTATCAACTCCGGTGTAAACGCAACTCAACATGATAACATCAGTTGATAACAAAAATGTTAAAAACTTGTGTTATTAACTCCGGTGTAAACGCAGCTTTAGATTCAAATCGACGGTTTTGCATTTCTCTTCTGTTTACCGTATATGTTTATTGTTGCGCATTTACAGCGAAACGCAGCAATAGATTTTCATGAAATTTGACAAGTATGTTCCTTTTTGAATTTCGCGTCGACGTATACATAAGGTTTTTTTTAAATTTTGCATTTTAAGGATAATACAAAAGGAAAAGGAGTGTCCTTCGAACACCAATAGGCTATTACCGTAAAAATCAGACTTTAGAATTATTATTAATCATGAATCAGCTTTCTAGTGGACTATAATACTACCCGTTCAAAAACATGGAACATCTTGAAAATGTATCTTTCCATCAACGTTAGTAGACAGTTGTCTACTAGCTTTGTCTTTCCATAAGCTGAGGCCATGATTCTAGTTTGGAGTTATTGATAGAAAACATTTTTTTACACTTTTCTTTTTTAATCTGATAATTAAAATTGCAACAAATATCATTGAAAAGAAAATTGATTTCTAAAATCATGAAAAGTGAGAAATGAAGTTTGTAGGAAATCAGCATTATGGTAGTTTATTTTGTTAATTTCAACAGACCGATTTTTCGCCATCACGATAACACAGAATGTTCTCTGATGGGTTGATTGGATTGGCAGCCAGACCTGATAACAGCGCTCACACTCACATTCCGGGACGACACGTCACGGTACGATAGGACAGAAAGCTCTATGTTTATTTAGGATTTTTTCTAGACATTTTAAATTGATAAATTATTTATTAACTTTTGAGAAAACATAACAACAGGTCAATGTAACTTACTGAGCGCGAGGTCTACTGTTCACAGAACTACTAGTCTTATAAGAGCATATGGGAATAATACTTTCACTGTACCGGAGACGCTCACTGATATGTGGGAATACGTCTCAAGTCTTCAGTGTTGAATTCATTATCAAACCATGAGAGAATACATTTTTTTAGTTAATATTATTAATTTGCAATAGAGTTGATCGTTATTGAGAAGAATCAGCAATAAATATTAAAGAGTGGAGTGGTCCACGTTAAAATGGCTGTATTTGATGATCATTGTTGTTGCTATCCTCGTCTATCATTTGACAAAGCAAATAGCGCCATCCTTTGTAACATCCGCTACGTTGCCAGATCGTTTTTCAACAATGTAGAATTTAGAAATATAACTCATCAACAAAACATCCAATCTCAATCATGAAATTGATTATTCAATTCATATTTCATCAGATATGCTGGTACCAGATATATTCTTTAGACGGCAGAGAATCGGCAACGCTTTTCTCCTATCTTTCTCCACTGACATTATAACGTGGACTTCACTATAGATCATACCAGAATAACTTGAATTACAGCTCTATGAAAGGCGGTGGTAACAGAGAATCGGCAACCTTGTAATCCTATCATTTCCAGTAACTTTATAACATAAACATCAGAACAGAACTGTAACATGAAAATCACCGTAGCGTTGGAAATAAGCATCTTATAGAGGTAAAGAAGTTACAATACAAGCCGTCTTCCAAGATTCTATAATCGTGTAGGAGGTCTGAATTTAAAGTGATACATTTCAAATTGAACCGGAGCGTAACCTGTAACACCTCCCATCTCCCATTTCCGAGTTTTACAGTTGTAATAGTTTTAACAGAACAAATTGCCATCTAGGTAGGTAGTCACAGCCACACCAGTAACGGTCAACTCTGAATCAGGTTCTATCATCTTGGTAGTGGCATGCAACTAGCTACTAACATAGTATGCTAGTGTAGTATAGTAGATACCTGAACTCTCCTTTGGTGGACTCTCCTACGATGGACTTAGCTGAGAACCCATTGAGCATGGACTTTCCTAGGAACAAAACTTCAATCTGGAACTGTTACAAACAGTTCAACATTTTCATTTTCAATGAATCTCATTCAAGTGGAGATCCAGTAACTGGGGAAAAATATGTTTTTGTTCAGCTTGTGGTTGGTTGAATTTTCTGTATCTACTCTTATTGGCTAAATTTCAATCAACAGAATCATTGCTCTCTCATTGGTCAGAATGTGTTTGGCTAGGTTTTCTGCATGCTCACTCCTATTGGCTGATTTCTGACAAGCAGAATCGCTGCTCTCTCATTGGTCAGCTTATGATTGGTCGGGTTTTCTGTATCTTCACTCCTATTGGCTGATTTCTGACAAGCAGAATCGCTGCTCTCTCATTGGTCAGCTTGTGATTGGTTGGATTTTCTGTATCTGTACTCCTATTGACTGATTTCTGAGAAGCAGAATCGCTGCTCTCTCATTGGTCAGCTTGTGATTAATCGGATTATCTGTATCTGTACTCCTATTGGCTGATTTGTGACAAGCAGAATCGCTGCTATCTCATTGGTCAGCTTGTGATTGGTTAGATTTTCTGTATCTGTACTCCTATTGGCTGCTTTCTGATAAGCAGAATCACTGCTCTCTCATTGGTCAGCTTGTGTTTGGTTAAATTTTCGTTATCTATATTCCTATTGGCTGATTTCTGATCAACAAAATCCCTGCTCTCTCATTGGTCAGCTTGTGATTGGTCGGATTTTCTGTATCTTCACTCCTATTGGTTGATTTCTGACAAGCAGAATCGCTGCTTTCTCATTGGTCAGCTCATGATTGGCCGGATTTTCTGTATCTTCACTCCTATTGGCTGATTTCTGATAAACAGAATCACTGCTCTCTCATTGGTCAGCTTGTGATTGGTCGGTTTTTCTGTATCTTCACTCCTATTGGTTGATTTCTGACAAGCAGAATCGCTGCTCTCTTATTGGTCAGCTTGTGATTGGTTGGATTTTCTGTATCTGTACTCCTATTGGCTGATTCCTGATCAACAAAATCCCTGCTCTCTCATTGGTCAGCTTGTGATTGGTAGGATTTTCTGTATCTGTACTCCTATTGACTGATTTCTGATCAACAAAATCCCTGCTCTCTCATTGGTCAGCTTGTGATTGGTTGGATTTTCTGTATCTGTACTCCTATTGGCTGATTTCTGACAAGTCACTACTATTGGTTAATTTCTGATCAACAAAAACCCTGCTCCCTCATTGGTCAGCTTATGATTGGTCGGGTTTTCTGTATCTTCACTCCTATTGGCTGATTCCTGACAAGCAGAATCGCTGTTCTCTTATTGGTCAGCTTGTGATTGGTCGGATTTTCTGTATCTGTACTACTATTGGCTGATTTCTGATCAACAAAATCTCTGCTTTCTCATTGGTCAGCTTGTGATTGGTCGATTTTCTGTATCTGTACTCCTATTGGCTGATTTATGACAAGCAGAATCACTGCTCTCTCATTGGTCAGCTTGTGATTGGTTAGATTTTCTGTATCTGTATTCCTATTGACTGATTTCTTATCAACAAAATCCCTGCTCTCTCATTGGTCAGCTTGTGATTGGTCGGATTTTCTGTATCTGTACTCCTATTGGCTGATTTCTGACAAGCAGAATTGCTGCTATCTCATTGGTCAGCTTGTGATTGGTTAGATTTTCTGTATCTTCACTCCTATTGGCTGATTTCTGACAAGCAGAATCGCTGCTCTCTCATTGGTCAGCTTGTGATTGGTCAGATTTTCTGTATCTTCACTCCTATTGGCTGATTTCTGACAAGCAGAATCGCTGCTCTCTCATTGGTCAGCTTGTGATTGGTCAGATTTTCTGTATCTGTACTCCTATTGGCTGATTTCTGATCAACAAAATCCCTGCTCTCTCATTGGTCAGCTTGTGATTGGTCGGATTTTCTGTATCTTCACTCCTATTGGCTGATTTCTGACAAGCAGAATCGCTGCTCTCTCATTGGTCAGCTTGTGATTGGTCGGATTTTCTTTATCTTCACTCCTATTGGCTGATTTCTGATCAACAAAATCTCTGCTTTCTCATTAATCAGCTCATGATTGGCGGGAGTTTTGTATCTTCACTCCCATCGGCTGATTTCTGACAAGCAGAATCACTGCTCTCTCATTGGTCAGCTTGTGATTGGTCGGTTTTTCTGTATCTTCTCTCTTATCGGCTGATTTCTGACAAGCAGAATCGCTGCTCCCTCATTGGTCAGCTTGTGATTGGCCGGATTTTCTGTATCTGTACTCCTATTGGCTGATTTCTGATCAACAAAATCCCTGCTCTCCCATTGGTCAGCTTGTGATTGGTCGGATTTTCTGTATCTGTACTCCTATTGGCTGATTCCTGACAAGCAAAATTGCTGCTCTCTCATTTTTCAGCTTGTGAGTGGTCGAATTTTCTGTATCCTCACACCCATTGGCTGATTCCTGATCAACAAAATCCCGGCTCTCTCATTGGTCAGCTTGTGATTGGTTGGATTTTCGGTATCTTCACTCCTATTGGCTGATTCTGACAAGCAGAATCGCTGCTCTCTCATTGGTCAGCTTGTGATTGGTTGGATTTTCTGTATCTTCACTCCTATTGGCTGATATCTGATAAGCAGAATCGCTACTCTCTCATTGGTTTCAATCTGATTATTGCTGAAGCACAATTTTGAAGAAGTTTGCAATGTTCATGGAATTTGAGCAATAAATATAATAGATTTTGGAAGAAAATTTAAAGTAAAGTAAAGTTCTTCGTCGACGATTGAGTTTCAGCATGGAGAAACAATGGCGTAAGTAGATATCCCATGGTATAGGGCGTTTATGTCGCAACTTTTACTGTTATCTCAAGCCGATTACTGTCGATTATTGTCGATTTTTACTGTTTTGACCGGGTAAGAGTGTATGAACGGCACAATATGAGAGAATACCACCGTGATAAAGCTTCACAGGAAAGAACTACGTGGACTATCAGCTTGAGATAACAGTAAATGTTGCGACATAAACGCCCTATACCATGGGATATCTAGTTACGCTATTGTTTCTCTATGTTTTCGGTTCGTCCACTAATTGATTACTTAAGTCCACCGTAGGAGAGTCCACTAATTGATTCTCAATGTCCACTGTAGGAGAGTCCACTAATTGATTCCCAAAGTCTACCAAAGTCCACGCTACTGTTGCAGCTGTCAGGTCCCAATTGTGTTGAAGGAGTATTGGCGTTGTCAATTACAGTTGAGCGAATCGAATGATCTGCGACAGAGACAGAGAGGGTGTGAGAAAAGTGAGAGAGAAAGAGAGTATGATAGGGTGAGCGAGTGTGATGGCAACAGCAATGACGGCCTTGCTGATTGGATGTGCCGTGTGAGAGAGATACTGATACTTGGAGAGAGAATGATTAACTGAGAGAAAGAATGATGGTGTGTAGGAGAGAGACAAGCTCTGCGGAAGAACTAAAAGGCAGCAGGTAACACATGAGCGGTCATCCGCAACGTAGAAAATTGTCGTACGACACAACGTCACCAACAAACCTAACCTCAAAGTGGAATCAATTGCTGGGTAGTGATGGAGAGAGAGCAGTGTGAGAGAAAGATAGATAGATAGATAGAGGGAGAGAGAGAAAGAGCGAGAGTTGATGAGAGAGAGAGAGTGTGTGTGATCAGCGTGTGTGAGTAAGAGAAAAATTAGATTAGATTCAAATTTTTTATTCACTTCTACTATACATAAATTATTATGGTTTAACTTACACGTAAGTCACGTAAAATATTTGCTGTCTAAATAATACATTATTTCAAATAAATAATGACAATACAGTTAATTATCAAGTGAATTTAAAAAGTATGAACCGAAGATTCATTGAACTATTATAAATAAATGCGATTTCAAATTACTGACCAATGGAAGATCAATAATTCTATAGTGAAGATATCAGACAGTGAAATTCGAGGAACAGAAGTTCAACCAATCACAAACTAATGAATGAGAGAGTAGTAGGAATGTCATGGCAAATCGATCGCGATATAGTTGACTAAAATAGACAGAATAGAGAATTCCGCTTTAGAATTAGCCCAAGAAAAGATAGACATAGAGATAGAGATCTTCTATAAAGATAGGAGAGAAGAGAGGAAAGGAGAGAGAATATTAGTCCTGAAAAAATGAAGCCAGATTTTCACCTGACTACCATTTTAAAATAACGGACCTGTGGTAAAAAGGCATCCTCTGTTAATTTGCAGTTCCCAGCTAACAAAAACTGAACGCAATTAATTATTATCACTCTTGTAAATAGGATTTTACCAGTCATATTTTACTTCATACAAATAATAATTTCAACCGTTTATGATTAGAAATTACCTTCAGATTATAATTAGTGGGCTTCATTTACAAATTAATTCCATCCACCAATCACTTCTATTTCTCTGTTTTCTTTTAGCTTCAGCCTACTTCTGTCCAAGACTTCTCCTATTCGGAAATCAATTCTGGGTGTTCTCTGAATAGAAAGTATTCCATTGTATTCCGAATTTATTGTATTGTAGTCCGGACACAATCCAAGCTTGTAATAAACTAAGAAATTTCAATCATTTCTGCTTTCGAGTTTGGTCCTGTAAAGTAAAAACGAACCAAATCTCGCAATACTATAGGTCACTGAAGTGTTTTCACAATGTTCTTACTCCGCTAAAAAAGCCCCAATATAATAACTATATTTTCTGTAGACAGCATTACATTCTTAAGATGTCCCTCGATCATTTTCTTCACTCCTTATTCTATGAAATAAATATTTTGTCTATTTGATAATAACTCTCTCTTCAAATCATTGAAAAGAATGTTATTTGTACGCTGTAGGCGTATTTTCCAAATCCCCGCACTTCTTGTCCTATGTTAGATCGAGATGGTCAATTATTGTACGGGGATATTATGTTGACATTGCCAAAAATTGAATTGATAATATTGTGGTTTTACAGAATACTATTATGTTATAATTATTATAGTATCATGTTCTACAGTTTATCTTCAATATCGATCGGGGCACCGAGCTTCGCTCGTTATTTATTTATTGACATTTGATAAACCGAACACAATTCTTTAAAATGATTGGGGAAGGACTAATAGGCACAGCCCAAAACTGTTTCTTCCCGAATTTTGATTTATACACTATAAATAGTCCAGAAAGTAGGTTATGTTCCATACACTTGAATTCAGGTTCAATTTTCTGTTCAAACATTAGAACAAAAATTATAATTTAGATTATATACAAACCAAATTGAATAACAAAATAACACTCACTAATCACTTGAAATTGTCAAATAATGATCAACTTTGAAAATTATTATATACTCTAGTTAATCCTCCTATACTCTAGTTTAGGAGGATTATCATGTCATGTCAACAAATCAGATTATGTTGATCAAATCGATTAAATGTCTAGCTGGATAAAATTTCTCGCTGATTGATTATGATTATACAGCTGGAAATAATTCTGTCTCTCTCCCACACAGGCACACGCATCTTATGTTATCGAGAGACGACGAATTATCATCTGTTTTCCAAGGATGAATTATCCTTTTAATGTCGTTCAGCGAGTTTTCCAAAGAATGAGACTTAGTGCAATCGAATCTTTATATCATAAACCTACTATGTTCCAAATTTCGTAAAAATCGTTAGAGCCGTTTTCGAGATCCGTAAAAACATAAGTAACCAGATATAAAAATAGCCAGATATAAAAATAACCAGATATAAAAATAACCAGATATATAAATACAGAAATTGCTCGCTTAATATAATAGGATTATACTGTATGCTCTAGATATCTTACTGTACAATCATGTATTTTTAATTTTTTTTTCAATTAATTCAATTCAAATCCATCCTTCCAAATCAGGAGAAAAAATCTAATTTAATACAGATGAGTCATTAACAGTTGCATGTTTGCATAATAGGCTCTGCAGAACAGAAGAGAGCCTTCGTAAATTCACTGTCGAGACTAAGAAAAGAATAAGAGCGACCTACATTCCATTATTGATTGCTTTTTCAATGTTAATAATTTGAAATTTTAAACGATGGAAAGCAATCTGTCGCTCTGAAAACTGATTTTATCATGAACTTGTTAATTTTAATGTCAGTTTTGAAAATGATTGAGTGCTATTTGAGAGAGTGTGGGCGACACTTTCTGATTCCTAATGGAAAAGAGCCACAGGACCTCCTATATAGGAATACCTACTGTATGTAGTTACCTATATATAGGTATATTGGTATCAAATATATAAAGGAGGACCTGGAAGGAGGGTCTGAGCCTGGCAAGTGGCATTGGACACGGTGGACTGACTGCTCTAATATCTTCTCTTCTAAAAGCTTGTTTAATAGCAATTTTCTGACACGATGAAGGCTTTCTCTCAACTTTTTAATAACTGGCGTTTTCACTCAGAACAGTGCAAGCGAATTTCTTCATTCGCAAGAAAATTGTTTCGTTCCTGCTTCATATTTAGTTGCAGTATTGTTCGAGTTGCTTATTAAAATCTTATAATTATTTCCAACATTTTTAGGACAATTTTTTTTATTGTACTACTCTACTTCTATCTGGTTGATGTGTTTCCCTAAAATTGGTGTCTAACGGAAAACCGAAATTTTATCACTATTTATGTGAAACATATAAAATAACAATGGAATATTCAAATTCGAATTAATTTATTTTCCATGAAAGTAATTACAAATTTATGGTATAAATATTATCAATTACAATATCGCACTATCGACAAAGAACAACTTTGGCGCCGGCAGTAAAAATGAGATAGAATAGGAAGTTGATTCATTTGAACAAATCAAAAACATACTAAAATAAAAATATAAAGAAAATAATTGAAAATCTCAGTACCCTTTTTTAAAAATATTTTATCACGACATGTTTCGGTCAATTATGCCATGTTCAAGTCTTGAAAATGGCATAATTGACCGAAACATGTCGTGATAAAATATTTTTAAAAAAGGGTACTGAGATTTTCAATTATTCTCTTTATATTTATATTACAAGTAGCCCTATACAGGAAAGAGATACATACTAAAATATCTTGCACAGAAACATCTCACAATCCTATACTATTGAACGAGCAACTTCTGTTAATATGTTTAGATGTTTGGATGTTTAGATGGTTTCTATGTTTGTATTTCACCGGATCTCGAAAACGGCTCTAACGATTCTCACGAAATTCAAAACATAGTAGGTTTATAATATAAAGATTTGATTGCACTAGGTCTCATCACTGGGAAAACTCGCTGAAGGACATTAAAAGGATAATTATTATTCATCCTTGGAAAAACATCTGATAATAATTATTTCGTCGTCTGTTGGTGATGGAAGTGAGTGAGCGAGTTCAAGTGTGTGAGGCTGTGTCAAAATTATGACTCAGCTGTTGAACTTTTGTAATCATTCAGTCAGGTACTTAGTGTCGGTTGCAAAAAATCTGGGTTTTTTCTAATCCTGATTAATTCCAGTAGATCCATCCTTTTTGAAATGGTGTTATCTGATTTGGTTCACTTGAAGTTTATCAGGATTAAAATTTAACCGGCTTTTTGTGCAACTGGGCCTTTGTGAGGGAAATTTTTGCATTCCTCTGGGAATTAATCTCAATTTACTGTTATAATATGGAACATTTCTGTATGAATGTTATTATTATTTCTTCTTTCGTAATAAATTTTTTATGCTTTTGTACTCCAGAGCGAAACTCGGTCCCCGATATTGACTTTTGAAATAATAAGCAGCAAACATAGAATTTGGCCGAAACTATCAGTCGATTTGTTTTCTATATAATACATTTCCGACATTATCTACGTTATCTGACTCTTGACATTTCTTGCTAAACAATTTTATTGTCAACAATTTCACGATATTGGCGAAATTGACAAAACCTAGAGAATTTGACTGTGCCACTATTGCTGAAAGAAAGTCTCAATTTTATTTTTCTCAACTTCTGTTCAATCACACCCATCCACCCACCCAGTCTTTGACTAAAATAGCTCTCAAACCGTATAAAAAATTGAATATCAATATAATCACACTAAACACACAAGAAACAGTAGTTGATTCAGATAATCAAAAGAGAAATACACCAATACAGCTGAAAAGAGCTTTTTAATAGCATAAAAGAGAAATAAACGAAAAGTTTGTTCACAGTATTAAAATCACAGTGTTATGTGTAATCTCGACAACAAGGGAACATTAATTGAATGCTACTGTTTGACCAGCGAAAGAATGCCCCCGGCGGAGTGGAGCAATCTTCTAGGCTGTACTAGCTTTTTCGAACCGTCCTAAAAACATCAGTCATAAAATAAAAAATATCTCCAAAAACTTCATAAATATTGAATTAGTGATGTAAAACAGGTCAGAAATCGTTTTTGTTCAGTACTTTGTTTTGATAAATTCACTCATTTTAAAGATAAATTTCATTTTTGTCAAATTAGTTATTTTAGTACTTGCATGTGTGGCACGTAGCACCTTCTTATTTGAGAAACATGTTTTGGTAATCAGAATTACGAACCAATTAAGTTTGAAGAAAGATTCATAATATGTTAACGTAGATCTGTAACTGAACATTATTTTCATCCTCAAAAAAATATGGGCCTCAAATAGCCTCAATACGACTATGACTTTCACACTGTAAAGAGACTTTTCGTGTGTCCTCTGTGGATGTTCTGGTAACCAATACGTAAATGGTAAGGGAGGAGATGAAAGCTGGTGGCATGTCAACAATAGACTATTTTCAGGGTACCAAAATCGCCCACTGCACTGCCGCATCCTAATATTGATATCCTATCATAAACCAATATTGAAGAAGAAAACTTTTCAAGTAGGATTACTGTAGAATTACTGTGCAAAACAGAGGCTGTTGAGCTACTACGTATTCTAGTCCTGTACAATCCGTAAACGTGTGTTGATGGTAAGGATTTATTCTATATCCTTTTCAGAGAATCGACAGTTATTATTGTTGAAACAACGCCAATTTATGAAGTTACATCACAATAATATAATTATATTATCGTTATTCAAGTTGCATTCAATCTCTATTCTCAGAAATTAATTTTTCATTCCTTGTAGAATTCGTTGAATATTTAGCAACACTGTCATTCAATGTAAATTAGTGTATTAGCCAGTATAATATATATTGTAACTACATAGATGAAGAACGCTTGTGTTTACAAGGTTTATTCGGTTCTTTTCCAAAATTATTTCTTTAATATATGAATCTTCTCTATTCAAGTGATAATAATGTGAAATATCTGTTCTATTTTTTGTTTTGAAGCATCTAAATTTGAAAATTTACTTTGTGAACATATTAGTGGTCTGAAAATTTTGCGAAGTGAAGAGCTACAAGACTTAACCTATTTTCGGACTATGTGCAACCATATCTAAATTGGGGAGAGGAATAGCACAAGGTTACCTTATTTTTCCTCTCCCTATCATTTATATGATGTATACTTATTATATCAATCAATATAGAATAAAGAATAAAGATTTTGACCAAGTAGAAACGTTTAGTTAGATCAGAGTCGGTTTCCGAGCTCGGGATTTAGCTAAGTTCTAGACAGCTGGAGTCAGAAAATTAGCTTCCCAAAACGGGGCGTAGTCGCAGTTTTTATGACAATCTTTATTTTCTCTTTATTGGAAACGTTTTTCCTTGACGAAATTAAACATTCCTAAATAATTCAAGATAGCTGAAACTTTACACTATTTTCTCTTTATTTTATTTTGTGTTCTATTTTCTAGTTTTTTGAAATTTAAATTAAACGTGGACTGTAACTCCCCCCCGTTTCGGAAAGCCATTTTTCTGACTTCAGCTGTTTAAACTTAGCTAAATCTCGAGCTCAGAAACCGGCCCTAAATCTGAACGTCCATACTCGGTCAAAACCAATGTACCTAGAATATGTATTCTAAGTTCTTTGGTCAATACGTTGTAAACACAAGCGCCGCCACAGTTTTGCTCCTTGTTGACGATTTTCCTCCTCGAGTTTTCGCACCGTGCCGTTGAGTTTTCTCAACTGGCGGAAAAATAGTGTTGCGCACCGCACGACTAATCATAGAAATCGATTGCAGTGGCGCGGACTTTCACTTTGATGAAATTCACTGTAAACTGTCAGAATTGTTTACATCTATGCTTCCCATCCAATCAAAGCACGCGTTGAATGACAACAGCTGTTGTCGGAGAAATGTGTGAAATGATATACAATGCCGATTTCTTTCCATGTAGTACACAATAATAGTATTTACGGAAGTGGACTCCATATCTCACTCTGTAGCCATTCAAAACGCTTCTCAGGAAGTCGAAAGAAAGTCTCAGGATTTGGATGTACAGCTTGCTCTTCAAATGATAACCAATATAGTTGGACGTTTTATGATAGCTTGATTACAGAATAAGATGCAATTTCAATCAGAAAGAAAATAAAGCCCCGCAGACACACACACATCTAATTTTGTTCGTAAAATATTTTGCCATCCTTTGAATTCTATCAGATTAAACGGAGCTTGACAAACATCATCTGTTTGAAACCATCTGTTCAATCTAATAGAATTTATGAGAACGGCAAAATACTGTACGAACAAAAATCGATGTGTGTGTGCGGGGCTTAAAGCCGCGTTTACACCAAAGTTTATACCGGTTGTAAACCGGTCCTTCTAACTATCAATAAATCTGTGGTTTTGACAATTTCTTAGTATTTTTATTTAATACACCAAAGTTATTAACAAAATGTTAATAATGTAATCCTTATAGATTCTATTAGATTGAACGGAACTTGACAAACACATATGTTCATCATGTGTATGATAAGTTATGTTCAATCTAATAGAATCTATAAGGATTAAGTTATTAACATTTTGTTAAATAGCTTTGGTGTAAAAGCAGCTTAGAGTGTGAACAGTATAACCCCAATAAAACGAATATCTCGCTATAATGAAAGATTTATGATTTTTATTGGATACAGTACTATTGGACGAACTTGTAGTCTACGTGAGACTCAAAGCAGAGTAATCCGTTATCGAGAGTACCCCGTTACAACGAATTCTTCTCTTGAACCCTAGATTGAAGTGTGATTTCGAATGGCTTGAAAATGTGCACAAAACATGTTGCCACAAATAACGTGAGTGTCATTATTTTTCACAAAAACTTATTTTTATTGTAGTTTATTTTGATTACAAGCAATTAAAGTACCATAAAACACTTTAGTAAGTAGATATAATGATAATAGTAGTATATATTTTTGACAATAAATATAATTGAATAGATAAAACGACATAGCTCAATATAAAATGTATAACACGTACCGTATCGATGTAACTTATTCCCTCTCCTCCTCCCACTCCTCTTCCTGTTCCTCCTCCTCCTCAGCTTCCAGTTACTCCTCTCAACTCTAATATTACTAGTAGTTCTGTGAACAGTAGACCTTACGCAGTATTCTCATCCACAAGTACCTGATTGAAACTCCTTAGACCTTATGGAAATACAGCAATAGACTGGCTTCTCCACACATCTGTGTAATCACTGTCAGCTGATTTATGATGAATAATTCTATAGTCTGATTTTTACTCTAATATTGGCGTATGAAGGAGGCTCCTTTTTCCTTTTATATTATCCTTGAAATGCAAAATTTCCAAAAACCTTGTATATAATTCGACGAGCAATTAAAAAAGGAACATACCTGTCAAATTGCATGGGAATCTATTACCGCGTTTCGCCGTAAATGCGCAACATATAAACATTTAACATTCAAACATTTAAACATTAAGAGAAATGCCAAACCGTCGAATTGAATCTTAGACCTCACTTCGCTCGTCAATTAGCAGAATAAACTATAACTAATTTATCATTAGCTATAGAGGTTTTGTACTGTACAGATTAGAATTTACTGCTAAAACGTTATAAAGGATTTTAAACCTGGAGATAAAGTTAGTTTCAATCTTCCAATTTATAGCTTATCTCAGTACTAATTTCGGATGTGGAAATGTGATTGTACGATTTATAATGATCGATGGACAATGGCTTCTTGGTATGAATCCTGGTTTGAATAGATTTTTTTTATATACCGTCAAATCAAATCAATTTATTGCAACAGACAAACACTTTACAATTTGTATCGGCCACGTCAATATTACAAACTATATTAGAGATCATACAGCAATAGAATTACCTGAAAATCTAGATAGACTCCATGTTAACATTGAAATATTCATCCACACTATAAAAACAATTTTTTATAAAAAAAATCATAATTCTTAGTTCAAATTCCCTGAGCGTCAAACCTCGAACATTTGGTGGTAAGTGGTTATAAAACTTTATTGAAAAGGCCTTAAAACTTGTATGGCTGGATTTGTAAGAGCAGTACTCATTCCTCAGATTCGATTTATTCCTTGTGTTATAAGAATATTCCGAGCTATATACCACCATAAAGAAAAATTATTATGGTACTACATACTATGGAGAGATGGGCAGTTATTAAGCTACCTATAAATAGCTCATGCTATATTTCCTCCATGGTACTACCTCCATCGTACTACGCTATTGTCGTAGTGTAGGATATAGGACTACTCACTTCCGATTCAATTCATTTGTATTTTTGTTGTTGTTGTTGACGTAGGCTATGTTCACAATTCAAACCAATCGACGCAAAGTGATGCCTGTTTTGACCTTTGAATCAAGGCCTTGACCTGAACTTCACGTTATTATAGGTGAAAAATTGATTATCTTTGAAATTGGGACAGGGCGATAAATGAAAACAAATTGAATGACAGGCAATTAATCAATGATGATTGGAGTATACAATGAGAGAGAGTTCAATATTATCCATCATCATTTCCCTTCTTGATATCGAATTCTATGCATTTAGAAGTTTTGAAGGAGGTTCAATTACGATCAAGCAGGCAAGTGTTGTCTATAGAAACAGACTACAATCGAAAAATGTATTGTAATGGAAATGAAGTGGTTATCCTATCCATCATCATTTCCCTTCTTGATATCGAATTCTATGCATTTAGAAGTTTTGAAGGAGGTTCAATTACGATCAAGCAGGCAAGTGTTGTCTATAGAAATAGACTACAATCGAAAAATGTATTTTAATGGAAATGAAGTGTTTATGAGAATATAAAGAAATAAATTGAACATTGTTAGATATGTAGATTTGTTTAATAAAACTATTCAAGTTGGAAATACAACATATTGGTTGTGTTCTTATGATAGAAAATTAACTATAGCCAATAGTAGACTGAATGCTGTTATCAGAACTGTATTTTGACTACTTATCTTTCATTATAATTAGTGAATTAGTTGAATAATAATAATTGACCGAACGAAGTGAGGTCTAAGATTCAAGTCGACGGTTTGGCATTTCTCTTAATGTTTAAATGTTTATATGTTGCGCATTTACAGCGAAACGCGGTAATAGATTTTCATGAAATTTGACAGGTATGTTCCTCTTTTAGTTGCGCGTCGACGTATATACAAGGTTTTTTGAAATTTTGCATTTCAATGATAATATAAAAGGAAAAAGGAGCCTCCTTCATACGCCAATATTAGAGTAAAAATCAGACTATAGAATAATTATTCATCATAAATCAGCTGACAAGTGATTACACAGATGTGTGGAGAAGCCAGTCTATTGCTGCATTTCTATAAGGTCTATCTAAACTATAGAGTTTCAATCAGGTACTTGTGGATGAGAATACTGCGTGAGGTCTACTATTCACAGAACTACTAGTAATACTAATAATAATAATAATAATAATAATATCGAGTGACCTGGCTGGCTCAGGTCTGGTGTCAGTAGAGTTTTCAGGTCGCAACTGATCAATTTCAGGGCCTCTGACATGACCTAACGACTGCTTTTTAGGCAGCCGGGACCGACGGCTTAACGTGTCCATCCGAAACATGGGAGTAGCCCGAGATAAATATCTAGAATGAGAATGACTTCAAATTTTCAGAAGCATTATTTGATTAATTGAAATAGTCTTGAGAAACTACCTAACTTATATTTTCGGTTGTTAGACCATCATTAATCTCTGGTAAAATAATAAATTATTATTACCATTACCGTTATAGAGAGCTTAAACGAGCAGCCGATGGTCCATATAGTATATATATTACTGTTCATGACAAGTAAATGAATAATATGAATATGGAGTGTGGATGAATCTATAATATGATTGGCCGTTATTTGGCCAATAAAGGTTGAGCCGTCATTGGCCGAGACATGTCAGATGTCAAGCTCAAACGATCATATATGGAATACTGTGGGCGTGTCTTGTCCCGGCCAATGACAGAGCTCAACCTTGATTGGCCAACTAACGGCCGATCATATGGCTTCATCTACACTATATAGTTCAAGTTTACTAGAGGTTGATGACGATTTAAAGTTGATAACGATCAAAACTGCTATCTTCCTTTTCTCTTCTCAAATTATTCAGTGAAACAGTGAGAAATTCAAGCCACTTCAATTCAATATGAATATATTCTACCACAACATCACTCTCACAACAGCACAGAAAATTAATTCAGTAGACTAATGTAATAAATT